>NC_090939.1:552765431-553068556 GCF_040938575.1 Ambystoma mexicanum
GTCCCCTATCACCCCCACCCCCCCGCCACCAGGGGCACCCTCCACCAGGCCCCCATCCATGTCTCCCACCACCCCCACTCCCCAGCCACCAGGGGCACCCTCCATCAGGCCCCCACTCATGTCCCCTATCACCCCCACCCTCCAGCAGTGCAGGGGCAGCCTCCACCAGGCCCCCACTCATGTCTCGCACCACCCCCACCCCCCAGCAGTGCAGGGGCACCCTCCACCAGGCCCCCACCCATGTCTCCCACCACCCCCACCCCCAGCCACCAGGGGCACCCTCCACCAGGCCCCCACTCATGTCCCCTATCACCCCCACCCCCCAGCAGTGCAGGGGCAGCCTCCACCAGGCCCCCACTCATGTCCCCTATCACCCCCACCCCCCCGCCACCAGGGGCACCCTCCACCAGGCCCCCATCCATGTCTCCCACCACCCCCACCCCCCAGCCACCAGGGGCACCCTCCACCAGGCCCCCACTCATGTCTCCCACCACCCCCACCCCCCAGCAGTGCAGGGGCACCCTCCACCAGGCCCCCACTCATGTCCCCTATCACCCCCACACCCCCGCCACCAGGGGCACCCTCCACCAGGCCCCCACCCATGTCTCGCACCACCCCCAACCCCCAGCAGTGCAGGGGCACCCTCCACCAGGCCCCCACTCATGTCTCCCACCACCCCCACCCCCCAGCAGTGCAGGGGCAGCCTCCACCAGGCCCCCACTCATGTCCCCTATCACCCCCACCCCCCCGCCACCAGGGGCACCCTCCACCAGGCCCCCATCCATGTCTCCCACCACCCCCACCCCCCAGCCACCAGGGGCACCCTCCACCAGGCCCCCACTCATGTCTCCCACCACCCCCACCCCCCAGCAGTGCAGGGGCACCCTCCACCAGGCCCCCACCCATGTCTCCCACCACCCCCACCCCCCAGCCACCAGGGGCACCCTCCACCAGGCCCCCACTCATGTCTCCCACCACCCCCACCCCCCAGCAGTGCAGGGGCAGCCTCCACCAGGCCCCCACTCATGTCCCCTATCACCCCCACCCCCCCGCCACCAGGGGCACCCTCCACCAGGCCCCCACTCATGTCCCCTATCACCCCCACCCCTCCGCCACCAGGGGCACCCTCCACCAGGCCCCCACTCATGTCTCCCACCACCCCCACCCCCCAGCAGTGCAGGGGCACCCTCCACCAGGCCCCCACTCATGTCCCCTATCACCCCCACCCCCCAGCAGTGCAGGGGCACCCTCCACCAGGCCCCCACTCATGTCCCCTATCACCCCCACCCCCCCGCCACCAGGGGCACTCTCCACCAGGCCCCCATCCATGTCTCACACCTCCCCCACCCCCCAGCCACCAGGGGCACCCTCCACCAGGCCCCCACTCATGTCCCCTATCACCCCCACCCCCCAGCAGTGCAGGGGCAGCCTCCACCAGGCCCCTACTCATGTCTCCCACCACCCCCACCCCCCAGCAGTGCATGGGCACCCTCCACCAGGCCCCCACCCATGTCTCCCACCACCCCCACCCCCCAGCCACCAGGGGCACCCTCCACCAGGCCCCCACTCATGTCCCCTATCACCCCCACCCCCCCGCCACCAGGGGCACCCTCCACCAGGCCCCCACCCATGTCTCGCACCACCCCCACCCCCCAGCAGTGCAGGGGCACCCTCCACCAGGCCCCCACTCATGTCCCCTATCACCCCCACCCCCCCGGCACCAGGGGCACCCTCCACCAGGCCCCCATCCATGTCTCCCACCACCCCCACCCCCCAGCCACCAGGAGCACCCTCCACCAGGCCCCCACTCATGTCTCCCACCACCCCCACCCCCCCAGCAGTGCGGGGGCACCCTCCACCAGGCCCCCACCCATGTCTCCCACCACCCCCACCCCCCAGCCACCAGGGGCACCCTCCACCAGGCCCCCACTCATGTCACCCACCACCCCCACCCCCCAGCAGTGCAGGGGTAGCCTCCACCAGGCCCCCACTCATGTCCCCTATCACCCCCACCCCCCGCCACCAGGGGCACCCTCCACCAGGCCCCCACTCATGTCTCCCACCACCCCCACCCCCCAGCAGTGCAGGGGCACCCTCCACCAGGCCCCCACTCATGTCCCCTATCACCCCCACCCCCCAGCAGTGCAGGAGCACCCTCCACCAGGCCCCCACTCATGTCCCCTATCACCCCCACCCCCCCGCCACCAGGGGCACCCTCCACCAGGCCCCCATCCATGTCTCCCACCACCCCCACCCCCCAGCCACCAGGGGCACCCTCCACCAGGCCCCCACTCATGTCCCCTATCACCCCCACCCCCCAGCAGTGCAGGGGCAGCCTCCACCAGGCCCCCACCCATGTCTCCCACCACCCCCACCCCCCAGCAGTGCAGGGGCACCCTCCACCAGGCCCCCACCCATGTCTCCCACCACCCCCACCCCCCAGCCACCAGGGGCACCCTCCACCAGGCCCCCACTCATGTCTCCCACCACCCCCACCCCCCAGCAGTGCAGGGGCAGCCTCCACCACGCCCCCACTCATGTCCCCTATCACCCCCACCCCCCCGCCACCAAGGGCACCCTCCACCAGGCCCCCACCCATGTCTCGCACCACCCCCACCCCCCAGCAGTGCAGGGGCACCCTCCACCAGGCCCCCACTCATGTCCCCTATCACCCCCACCCCCCAGCAGTGCAGGGGCACCCTCCACCAGGCCCCTACTCATGTCCCCTATCACCCCCACCCCCCGCCACCAGGGGCACCCTCCACCAGGCCCCCATCCATGTCTCCCACCACCCCCACCCCCCAGCCACCAGGGGCACCCTCCACCAGGCCCCCACTCATGTCTCCCACCACCCCCACCCCCCAGCAGTGCAGGGGCAGCCTCCACCAGGCCCCCACTCATGTCTCCCACCACCCCCACCCCCCAGCAGTACAGGGAGAGCCTCCACCACGCCCCCACTCATGTCCCCTATCACCCCCACCCCCCCGCCACCAGGGGCACCCTCCACCAGGCCCCCACCCATGTCTCCCACCACCCCCACCCCCCAGCAGTGCAGGGGCACCCTCCACCAGGCCCCCACTCATGTCCCCTATCACCCCCACCCCCCAGCAGTGCAGGGGCACCCTCCACCAGGCACCCACTCATGTCCCCTATCACCCCCACCCCCCCGCCACCAGGGGCACCCTCCACCAGGCCCCCACCCATGTCTCGCACCACCCCCACCCCCCAGCCACCAGGGGCATCCTCCACCAGGACACCAACTTCCCTGGCACTGAAGCTGGTGCCCCTCTGCCTCCTTGGCCGGGGGTTGCCACTGGTGCCAGATGTTGTAGTGCCCGACATGGCAACCCCAGAGGCAGGAGTGGGTGGGCAACTGGGTCCTGGGGCTGGGCTGTGGTGCGACGGAAAAGCATTCGGGAGCCTTTGGTTCCAGCAGGGGTGGTCACAGCAACAGCACCCCTGGCTGATGTGCAGGCAGCAAATGGCAGGGCACGTGGGCAGCAGGCCGTCAGGCAGCAGCAGATGGCAGGTGGGAGCGTGCTCAGGGCTCTGGGGGGCAGTAATTTGGCCTCCTGGGCAGGAGCGTGGTCTTTCGTGTGTAAACGCGTGGACAGCTTGATACGTAGTGAGTGATTTTGCACGTGAAAATCCCACACGTCTGCGTGTAAATCGATGAAAGGCCCTTAGCGCGTAAACGCGTATGCGCGTCTATGAAGTCACGTGCACGCGTAGGAAAAATTTGCGTGACACGTCCGAGTGTCAAAGCGTGTTATTGGTGGAAATAGCCCTACATGCAGAAGTGTCAAAGCGTGTAATTGGTGCAAATGGACCTACACGCAGAAGTGTCAAAGCGTGTAATTGGTGCAAATGGACATACACGCAGAAGTGACAAAGCGTGTAATTGGTGCAAATGGACCTACACGCAGAAGTGACAAAGCGTGTAATTGGTGGGAATGGGCCTAGCACGTACACGCAGCGTAAGTGACGCTGTATGTGTGGGCCTGCATATAAGGTACGTGTAGAACACCAATTCCTTGTACTGCTTTTCGTGGAGAGCGAGTGGGTGAATTCTGTACTTCTTGTCGTTTCACACGCGATTTACTTCACGGCGTTTCAAGTTCGTACTCCCTGTTACCTCTGACAGCTTTTTCTATTTTTTCTCTTGTACTGGTTTACCTGGGCCTGTTCCCTCAAACAGTGTTCCCTTCTACTGTTGTCCTGTCTCCTCAGACAGCGTACATATCTTCTTTTGGCGGGGGTGTTGCCAACCAAACGCGCTCATTTTTCACGCTCTTTTACCTGGCAGACGGTGAGTCACGCACGTATCTAACCTCTGTGCTTGCCCCTTGTGTAGCCTACCCCTTCAGAGGTCATTCTAGGCTGCGTGTGACACGCATACGTTCATTCTTGTGTTACTGGGTGCCACAGCGTAGTGCAGGTTTTTCTTTCTGCACACGTGGTCTAGGAGGGGTTGCGTGCACGTCATCTCCCTTTTTTGGGCCTCCTGTGCGTTGCGTGACCCGTCATCTTTCCCCAGGGGTTACATTCAGCCTTGCTAGAGCACTAGGGTACAATTACCATCTGGTACCCAACCCCTTTCACCCCCAATTGCCCAGGACAATAGTCTACATCCACTCCCATACGCACATTAACATCAGTGCCATGGCTGGGAGGCGAGGATTCCGTAAGGGTGGCAAAGGTGGAAGAGCCACAAGTGGTGGCCGTGGTGGATCCGGTAGTGGACGTGGTCGTAACTTGCAGGGTGAGCCTGTCCCCCCATGTGTGGAGGACCAGACACGGGCACCCATAATCCCCCCCCCTCTCGTTGAGGCTGATGTGGCTGACACCATCCATGCTCAGCCCTTGTTGGACCAGCCCATTGTGGCACCAGACCTGGCTGACTCCATGGCTGACTTCCAGGTCAGCAGGGCTACGACACGTGCGCTGGTGCACGTTGATGCCATCATGCCACGTGGATCTGGGGCAGCAAGGTCATCTGCTGCACCAAGGAGGCAGGGCGGAGAGGCTGCAGGGGCAGCTGCGGCTCCATCCACCCCAGCCCTCACACACCCAGCCAGGACAGTGTCGGTCCTAGTCCATGCTGCTGACATTCCCCCTGACACCATCACACTAGAGCCAATGCCTGCACCAACTCCCATGCTGAGTGTGCAATCCCACACTCCTGATACAGAGTCCACCAGGGCTCCTGCCCCTAGTGTCCAGAACGGCGCAGGACACTCAGGATCACCACCACCTTCCAAGCGGAAGAGGAAGAGTGCTCGTCCGGCACAGGCTGATGCCCCAGACACGGCTACACAGTCCGGCCCATCCAGGAAGCCCAGCTTCACGGATGACGAACTGAATGCACTTGTCGAGTATGTGTCCGGACATGACAACGAGATAGTCATTGTTGCAGGATCCAAGACCACACCTGCACAACGCCAGGCACACTGGCAGACCGTTGCGGACATCGTAAGTGCCCTTGGAATCGTGAGGCGCACAGCCAATGATTGCTATAAGCGCTGGAATGACCTAAAGCGCAGGGCAAAGAGTAAGCTGGCCTCAAGTCATGCCGCAACTCTAGTGACTGGAGGTGGGTCTCCAGTAGTAGACATGGAACTCACTCCACATGAGTCAGTCGCTGGGGCCTACGTCATGGAGGAACAGATCCAAGGCGTGGGAGATCTGGCTGATTACGAGGCATTGTCCGGTGAGTGCACATGCATGTATGTGTCATCCATGTGCATGGTGTGTGTGTGAGGGCTTCTGTTTGTGTGCCAGGTGAGAGTGTGTGCGCCTGAGTCGTATGGGTCAGCCATGTGCTTCATGCAATACTTCCTGCGCAGCTGCATTTGGCCATAGCAGTATCCCTTCTGCCAACAGTAGACATCTAGCCCAACTGCACGCCAGTTGCCCTTGAAGTGTCACCTTGCCACAACATAGTTGCTTATTTTTCACTGTTCATTCAGTCAGATTGTTTGCATTCCACCACTTTTACTAGCCATGTCGCTGTCCACTAGTCACATGTCTGACATGGCTATGGTAAAGTGGAGTGACTTTGTTACCTGGATATCATTTGTACACACATGTCCCTGTGCAATAGGACCATTTCAGACTGGCAGCTCCAGGTGAAAAATCTGACCTGTTAGAATTAGAAAAGCAATTACATGCGGGAACTGGACTGAATGAATAGGTGCTGCCCTCCTCTCCATCTTCACTCAATAGCAATGGTACATGCCATCTGTGTGATGGCATGTGTGTTTCACCTGGCAATCACAGGCCAATGTGTGATGCCACTGCCAGGCAGCATGCAGAAAATGTGTTCATCTTCCATCTTGGTGTCATCAGTGTGTGCCATTTGCCTGCACTTCATACGCAGTGAGGGTGCATGCATGTGAGGGTTTTAGTCATGTGGGACATGTGTCAATCAAGTACTGGTTCTCTTGCTTCTCAGCCCTCATTGTGTGCCATGGTGCTAATGCCTGTTTCCATTTCTTTGTTTTCATGTCTTTGCAGGGGAAGACGCACCTGATACTGCTGGGGTTGTGGAGATGGTGCAGACCCAGGAGGTGTCCGAGGGCCGACCAACCACCAGTGAGGGACGTGGTGTGGTGGTGGGGGAGAACCCACAAGTGCTGCAGGTCGTGCTCTCAAGGGGTGTCTCTGGCTGCACCTCCCCCGAGCTGTACTCAGGTGTTGATTCGGATGAGACCTACGTGCCGTCGCAGGTGAGTGTTCCAGGGAGGGATTCTGTTCTGTCTCACCCACCTGCACCAGGGTCAGAACCCTCCATGGGGATGTCAGTGTTGGCAGCTACGCCTTTGGTGGTTACGGATGCAGGGTCACACTCCGCGACATCTGATCCTGTTCCTGGGCCAGCAGATCAGAGGGGGAATGCAGTCCTGCAGCCTCAGGCAGTGCCGGCACAGCAAGGCGCAGTTCGCCTTGCCCCAGACAGGTGTGGTGCCCGCCGACGTGGTGGCCGTACGCCACCTGGCAATAGCGCATGGGAGCAATTCATTTACGGTATGGCAACCCAACAGGCTGCATCATCCGAGATGATGGCTCAGGCCATGGATAGGGTGGCCACTTCCATTGTCCCCCCAGAAAGGCTGATGGAGCGACTAGAGCAGGCAACCGACTCCATCTGCCAGTCACACAGGGAGGACATGTTGGGGTCCAACAGGGACAGGCGGGCGGCACTGGCGACTCTGCAGGAGGCCATCTCCATTGAGTCCCAGGGCCACAGGGAAGCCCTGAGGCAGGAGCTCCTTCACCTCAGGACGACTCTTGTTGAGCTTGAGGCTTCAACACACCAAAGGACAGAACAGCAGCTGGAGCGTCTCACCCGTACGCTCTCAGCTGAGATGCAGGCAACGAGGGCGGAGGTCCGGGCATCCCGTGAGTTGTTGCATGGGGACCTCCGCACACTCATCCTCCAGAACCAGACCTACCACACCCGCATGCTTGCAGCCATGGAGGAGCAGACTAGGGCCTTGCGTGGGCTGCCTCCCATAGTGCAACCACCTCCGGATGCAGCTGCACAGGGTGATAATAGCGACAGCAGTGATACTCCCACAACAGGGTAGCCGTGTGGGCCATGAGCCCATGGAGGTGTTTTATTTTCCCAGGATCCACGCAGGTGGGTTCTGGTGTG
Organism: Ambystoma mexicanum; assembly: GCF_040938575.1. Lineage (NCBI taxonomy): Eukaryota > Metazoa > Chordata > Amphibia > Caudata > Ambystomatidae > Ambystoma > Ambystoma mexicanum. The sequence continues at coordinate 552,773,089 of NC_090939.1, forward strand.
CATCCTGTCCTCGGACCTCCTGGGAGGCCTCCCCAACCCCCCCGGGCCCATCAATGGCCATTTTTGATTGTTTCTTATTTTTATTTTTATTTTTATTTATTTTATTCCCTATTTTTTAGGGACGATTTGTTGGCTTCCGTGGTTCCTGTGGGCATACGCTGCATTGTGGCTGGGCACATGCAGGCTTGTAATGTATTTGGTTCAGATGCTTGGGTTTGAGTCACACACACCCCTCCTGCTTCCCGTTTCCATGGGCTTGCAAAGGGTGTGCCCAAGTGACAGTGAATTACACAGTGACGTTGGACTCCCATGAGCTGTGTGGGCAGTCTGTAGTCAATACTGTGTATACATTCCTAGTGCATATTGCTGTTGTGTTGTACACTGCATGTTGCATTGACGTGTAACTCATCTTCTGTGTCTACCTCCCATTTTGCAGGTCCCTTCCTCATGTCTACACAAGGACCACTAGTCTGGAGATGGGGTCCATGTTGGCAGCAGTGCACCTACAACTCTACATGGCGCCAACACTGCACAGTTGGTAGTGGTGGGAGTGCAGGCATTTCCAGGTGGTGAGACTACTAATATGTAACATTTGTGATGTCATGTTAATGGTAGTACGTGCTCAAGTATGTTGTTGGTCCGGCATTGCTGTGAGCATTTCAGGTGTTGCAGGTTTCTAATAGGGACACTGTACATAGTGACACTAGTGTCATGTTGTGGGGATTACTTTGTTTACCTGCAAATAGCATGACATGGCACGGTGTGTCGTGTGGCGGTGCTGGGGTTGGGTTGGCTGACATGGCACTGTCCTCTTGTTGCATTTTGCAAGTGGGTATTCATTTTAGCTGCTTGAACTTGGGGGTTAGAAAGGAAGTACGTAAGTCCGGTCAGTGATGCCAAGTGTATCACAGAGACAATATATGAGGTTGTCATGATTGACTGTGTTGAAGGCAGAGGAAAGATCACGAAGGATCAGAACATTGACAACTCATTATCTTTGACAGTCATCATAGTCTTATCAATTGACTGCACTGTCAAGGCCCTGATTGCTCAATGCTTTGACCACTTCCTTTTCCAGGCTATGACAAAGCATGAAGGATGAATGCTCCACTTCTTCGAAGGGACAGTCTTCCCAAAGAGCATTTCCTTCTTTGCGTTTACTTGCTCAAACATACTCATTTAATTAGGCCATTGGCTGATTTGCCTCAATGGTCCTGGCTGGCATTTAGGTTGCCTACTTATTCGCAACCTCCCCACCTTGTGAATAGCCGGCTACCCGAGCTCCTGTAGGGGCAAAGGTGGCATGCTCAAATGGGAAATATTGCCGAAAGTATTATCATAAAATGTGTTTGTGGATTTGGGACAATTTTCGAGTGCACTCCATAATCAGTAACTGGCAGATGGTTCCTGGTCAGCCATAATACCACAAACCCACCGCTGCCTAGCTACCAAGCGGCACAGGGGAAACTAAAAGAGGGGCAGGCTTACACAACCGTATCACAAGAGCTGACTTTTTGCCAGTTGCCGATCGAAAGGTTGCAGTAGTCTTAAATCAGGAGAGAAAAGATTTTCTTCCTGGTTTTCCTCAGTTAATATAGTGGCCATATTCACTGAGGTAGTTTCTGGTTGGCAACCAGATACTTAAAGGGCCTTTTATCTATTATTTAGTATGAGTAAAACCGCTTAGAGAGCATCTTTTGGTCAGAAATTGATAACAGTATCAACGTGTTTTGTCCAAATGATAATGAACAATGGACAACCTTCTGATTGTAGTTATCGTTCTGGGCCTGTCCAAGATGATTAGTGACTATTTCCCTTATCAGGTCTATATGTAATTTTAAGCATTGGGCAGTTTGTGAAATGGGGAAAACTCCTTCTTGCCTCTCCTCCCAAGCCTCATGAAGCATATCTAGTACATCTCTCAGTTCCCTTCTGTAGAGATGTTTGAAGGGTAATGAACCCATGGGGCCTGAGTTGACTCCCATACTGCAAAAAGCGCCCAAGGGATCAAGGTGTCCCAATTTCTGACTTCAGCTTCAGCCAATTTCTTTAGGATGTTATTTAATGTTTGGGAGGTGTTGTATTTAAGAGCAAATGCCTCCAGATATCAAGTAGCATATTCTAGTATTACTGATATGTACTTATTTTCTAGTTATGATGGCCACAATGTACCGATGGTGTCCATTCTGATCCAAGAAAAAGGACCTTAAAAATGGGGAGAGTTTGCAGGGGAGCAGGTGACTCTATAGGGGCAGCAGTTTTCTGGCATATGGTGCAAGTGCTTACACAATTATGTACATCTGCTTGTACCCATGGTCAGTAGCACCTTCGGGATGACCTGGCTCTGAATTTTCGAGACCCCTTTTTGGCAAGAGGTTAGATATGCATTGGCCAGTTCTAAAACTACTTGGCGATGGCTAGGTGAGCTCAGTAAATGGGTTCTCGACAGACCATCAGTAGTGGTTTCTCCCTGATATGGAATCCCACGTTTAAAAAATAGAAAAGACCACATTGATCTGTCCCTATCTTCACGCCGGGAACTACTTTTGAAAAAGCTTCTGCTAAGATCGGATTGTTTTTCTGGGTGAAGGCTAAACCATGGATAAGCTCTTTTTCTTCAACCTGTGGTTTTAATTTCTAATGTATGAGTTGGCCTGCTTCGCCAAATGCTTGAGTACCCCTTTCAGTAAGTTCTTGTTCCTGAGCTTCAACCTGGTATGCCTGTTTGCTATGGTTATGAATTAGGACCTTTAGGTTGCCTCAATAGTTGGGCTCTATTATACCAGTCATGACATCAAGACCATATTTCTAGGCTAATACTGTAGGGACAAATTTGTGCTCTTCTACTTCAAAAGTGATGTCAGTACTACTATGAAGGTCAAGCCAATTTATTCAGCAGTAGCAGCTGTTGGGGCTGTGGCTCTTGGAGTATGTTTGCTGTATTCAAGGGTCCTCCATTTTTACCAATTGGGCCTGATCCCACAACTGACACCATATGTGTTAAGTCAGAAGCAGGAGCTGGACAAAGGGGTGGCATTCTACGCAAATCTTTCATTGAAAAATAAGAAAAATGCCTACCTTTCCTTATACTACAAGGGTTTGGGCTATCTAACAGAACTCTAACTGGGGTGCTCATTGTCAGCGTGGTTTGTCCAAAGCAAAAGGTCTGTCCTCTGTCCCTAAAAACTATCCTACTCTGATCTATCACTAAGTAACTAAGATTCAGTAAACAAAAAGGGACTCAGGAGAATGTCTCCCTTCTCCTGGGCCAGCTAGCTCAGCCTCACTGATTTATCCTCTTGTAGTCTATTGCAATAGTTCTGATTAGCTCCTGCAATTCTTCAAGTGGGTTTCTTGGGACTTTTTTTAAGGGCCCAATGACTATTGTCTTTCAATAGCCAGAATGGTTCTTTCCTTAACTGTTGTTCATATATTTTCTTTCTTCTGGTTTCTTGATTCTGGTTTAGCCAACTGTTCTTCCACTTGTATTTCAAGGGAGGCTTTTCCCGTTGCACTCTTAAGCTTTTCTTAATGTTTCCCCACTCACTGTGATGAAGGAGATCCCTCACATAGCTCTATTGGTTTTTCTAATGGTTTTCACAGTTACTGCGACGAGGGAGATTGCTCCTGTACCATATTTGCCTTTTCTTAGGATTTTCACAATAAATGAGACGAGGGAGATTGCTCCCGTACCACTGTTAGCTTTTCTCAGGATTTTCACAATCACTGTGATGAGGGATATTACTCCCTTGGGTTCTCTTGACTTTTCTTAAGATCTTCACAATTACTGTCATGAGGGAGATCACTCCCTTAACACTCGTGAGCTTTCTTAAGGTTTTCACAATATCCCAGACCCCACGCTAGTGACCAGCCACCCCCATTACCACTGATTTGGTGGGTGCACATTAATGGTTCTTCATGAGTTTGCAGGCTGGCTACTCTCCTGTAAATGCCAACAGTGTTTCTCCTCCCAGCTTCCCATCTCATTCTGCCTTTCCGCAGATCCCTAAGTTTGCCAAGTCTGGTGCAGTTTATGGACCACAAAGTCTTCGTCCTTGAGGTCACAGCACCGTCAGGATCTTCCCAAGTTTCATGTGAGTCTGCCCTTTGCCAGCTCCTGGATTGCATCTTCATCAGCACTACATTGTCCCCTAGAACGAGGACCAGCGTTCTTCTGTGAACTTCTCTTTCACAGGTTTGAGTTTCTCGGGCTTCTCCAGCTTCTCTCTTCAGCCAGTCCTTGCTCTGTTTTTATGTTGTATAGCTGGGTCCTCCCCAGTGGAGTGTCAGAGTCCTTTCTTTGCTTCCAAGAGGCATTCTCTATGCCTCCTTGGGTTCAACTCTTCCTAGTACTGGCTATCTTCACTGAAGGAGTGGTAGTTATTACTACAGTCTTGGGAGGATAGCTCAGGAGGAACGCACTCACCTTGAAAGCAAGACAGCGTGGCACAACACGGGTTTGATCCCCGGGTCCGTGCTTAGAAACCTCTGGGTATTAAGTGTGTTATAAATAACCAATTACTAATATGGATAAGTCACACTTCTTTTTCTCAATACTATTGGGATCTACTCTATTGCCATTCTTCATGCCTCTTCTACTCTCCCTCTTTTCAGTGGTTTCAGATCTTAGTTGAGCAAAAGAAGAGAAAGAAGAGGTATCGCAGCAATCTGTGGTCTTACAAAGTGCAACAGCAGGCAAGTAATTAAGGTGGCTTTGCTGAATTGTCTGACAATATTCAAGGGTTTTGTTGCGTTAAATGTCTCTTTAACTAAAGTTTTTTCAGTGAATATATATATTCACTGAAAAAACTTTAGTTAACGTGCAGTTAAATTGAACAGAATTAATACAACAAAACCCTTGAAATTCAGTGGATGTGGGAAGTCATGACTAGCTTAACCCTGCACGTTGGTGTCCCCATAATTCTATGCCTCCCGTAATTCCAATTTATATGTATGTGTGACTCACGGCTCATTGGATCGTGCCGATTGAAGCTGGTCATGACTTCCCACATATGCTGAATTTCAAGGGTTTTGTTGTGTTAAATCTGACCATCTTAACTGTACCTTAACTAGAGTTTGTATCAGTGAATTTCAATGGTTTTGTTATACCATTGTTTTTTTATGGACCACTAGCCATGCCCTTCGGCAGTGTGCACTGCACATGTTCACCCAATATGTTTCTTTGCGACCCACTAGGTGACCAAGGCCTTCTGCCATTGCCACTATACATGTTCCCCAAATAGGTTTGCCTTTTGGAACCACTAGCTAGGGTCTTCACCCTGGCTAGTTAGCTCAGCAATTGGCAGTGACCACCATATATATTTTGTTAAAAATGGGCCAATAGCCGGGGATGGCCAGTGGCCACTGCCAAATACTGTGTCCACTATACATGTTGCTCCAATATGTTTCTTTTGGATTCACTAGGTGGCCACAGCCTTGGCCGCAAACACAAGACATAGCACACACAAACCTGCATAATGCCACATGACGGTTGCCTCCTGAATCTCGCACCCAGCTCAGTGAATGGTTCACCCGAACTGAAGCTGCCAACAGCACATCACAGCTCCCTTGCTTTTTTCCACACTCCTCCCACAAACCATGACCCCTCACTCTCCTTATTTTCACAGAGCCGCCAGAGCACCAAGAGATCACACAAGTGGCACCTGTGCGGGGTATAAAAGCCTTTAACATTAACATTGACTATAATTGAGGTGAGTATCAAGTTCCATACAAAACCAGAAAACTGACAGGGTAATTCATAGAATTTCGCAGAAAAGTGTCGCAAGCGGCTGGCGCAGAGTGTCCGCGTGCGATTGTCTGCGCCAGGCACGTGCGCTAAAACCGATTTCCGCGCACAGTGTATTCATGGATTTTAGGCTCCCAAACCAGCCGTGGCGCAGAGTATCGCAGCGACCCTGCAGCAGCGCCAGTAACGCCCCCAAGAACGCCCTCGCGCAAGGAAAAGCCATCAAAATCGCTAAATCATTGCAAAGAGCTGCGCTAACCCTGGACCAGTCTACAGGGCTGCCAAACAAGGAACGCAAAGCGGGTAACGTGCATATCAGGGGTACGCGTGAAGTTATACACGCGATTAGCCAGGGTACGTGTATTACAGGGGTACGCGTGAAGTTCTACACGCGATTAGCCAGGGCACGTGTATCACAGGGGTACGCAGGAATTATCACACGCGATTTGGCTGGGTACATGTATTACAGGGGTACACGGGAAGTTCTACACGCGATTTGGCCAGGTACGTGTATTACAGGGGTGTACGGGAATTATCACACGCGATTTGGCTTGGTACGTGTATTACAGGGGTGCGTGGGAAGTTCTACATGCGATTGGCCAGGGTACGTGTATTACAGGGGTACGTGGGAATTATCACACGCTATTTGGCTGGGTACGTGTATTACAGGGGTACACGGGAAGTACTACACGCGATTCGGCTGGGTACGTGTATTACAGGGGTGTGCGGGAATTATCACACGCAATTAGGCTGGGTGGGTCCTCAGAGGTGTTCCCTGTACACCCTCCACGGCCCCTGCAGGCAGCCCACAAAACAGGGGACTACCCTGCACACCTGCTCATGTCCCCCTGCACCCCCACCCCCCAGCAGTGCAGGGGCAGCCTCCACCAGGCCCCCACTCATGTCTCCCACCACCACCACCCCCCAGCATCCAGGGGCACCCTCCACCAGGCCCCACCCATGTCTCCCACCACCCCCACCCCCCAGCCACCAGGGGCACCCTCCACCAGGCCCCCACTCATGTCTCCCACCACCCCCACCCCCCAGCAGTGCAGGGGCAGCCTCCACCAGGCCCCCACTCATGTCCCCTATCACCCCCACCCCCCAGCAGTGCAGGGGCACCCTCCACCAGGCCCCCACTCATGTCCCCTATCACCCCCATCCCCCCGCCACCAGGGGCACCCTCCACCAGGCCCCCATCCATGTCTCCCACCACCCCCACCCCCCAGCCACCAGGGGCACCCTCCACCAGGCCCCCACTCATGTCTCCCACCACCCCTACCCCCCAGCAGTGCAGGGGCACCCTCCACCAGGCCCCCACCCATGTCTCCCACCACCCCCACCCCCCAGCCACCAGGGGCACCCTCCACCAGGCCCCCACTTATGTCTCCCACTACCCCCACCCCCCAGCAGTGCAGGGGCAGCCTCCACCAGGCCCCCACTCATGTCCCCTATCACCCCCATCCCCCCGCCACCAGGGGCACCCTCCACCAGGCCCCCACCCATGTCTCGCACCACCCCCACCCCCCAGCAGTGCAGGGGCACCCTCCACCAGGCCCCCACTCATGTCTCCCACCACCCCCAACCCCCAGCAGTGCAGGGGCAGCCTCCACTAGGCCCCCACTCATGTCCCCTATCACCCTCACCCCCCCGCCACCAGGGGCACCCTCCACCAGGCCCCCATCCATGTCTCCCACCACCCCCACCCCCCAGCCACCAGGGGCACCCTCCACCAGGCCCCCACTCATGTCTCCCACCACCCCCACCCCCCAGCAGTGCAGGGGCACCCTCCACCAGGCCCCCACCCATGTCTCCCACCACCCCCACCCCCCAGCCACCAGGGGCACCCTCCACCAGGCCCCCACTCATGTCTCCCACCACCCCCACCCCCCAGCAGTGCAGGGGCAGCCTCCACCAGGCCCCCACTCATGTCCCCTATCACCCCCACCCCCCCGCCACCAGGGGCACCCTCTACCAGGCCCCCACTCATGTCTCCCACCACCCCCACCCCCCAGCAGTGCAGGGGCACCCTCCACCAGGCCCCCACTCATGTCCCCTATCACCCCCACCCCCCAGCAGTGCAGGGGCACCCTCCACCAGGCCCCCAGTCATGTCCCCTATCACCCCCACCCCCCCGCCACCAGGGGCATCCTCCACCAGGGCCCCATCCATGTCTCCCACCACCCCCACCCCCCAGCCACCAGGGGCACCCTCCATCAGGCCCCCACTCATGTCCCCTATCACCCCCACCCTCCAGCAGTGCAGGGGCAGCCTCCACCAGGCCCCCACTCATGTCTCCCACCACCCCCACCCCCCAGCAGTGCAGGGGCACCCTCCACCAGGCCCCCACCCATGTCTCCCACCACCCCCACCCCCCAGCCACCAGGGGCACCCTCCACCAGGCCCCCACTCATGTCCCCTATCACCCCCAACCCCCCGCCACCAGGGGCACCCTCCACCAGGCCCCCACCCATGTCTCGCACCACCCCCACCCCCCAGCAGTGCAGGGGCACCCTCCACCAGGCCCCCACTCATGTCTCCCACCACCCCCACCCCCCAGCAGTGCAGGGGCAGCCTCCACCAGGCCCCCACTCATGTCCCCTATCACCCCCACCCCCCCCGCCACCAGGGGCACCCTCCACCAGGCCCCCATCCATGTCTCCCACCACCCCCACCCCCCAGCCACCAGGGGCACCCTCCACCAGGCCCCCACCCATGTCTCCCACCACCCCCACCCCCCAGCCACCAGGGGCACCCTCCACCAGGCCCCCACTCATGTCTCCCACCACCCCCCCCAGCAGTGCAGGGGCAGCCTCCACCAGGCCCCCACTCATGTCCCCTATCACCCCCACCCCCCCGCCACCAGGGGCACCCTCCACCAGGCCCCCACTCATGTCTCCCACCACCCCCACCCCCCAGCAGTGCAGGGGCACCCTCCACCAGGCCCCCACTCATGTCCCCTATCACCCCCACCCCCCAGCAGTGCAGGGGCACCCTCCACCAGGCCCCCAGTCATGTCCCCTATCACCCCCACCCCCCCGCCACCAGGGGCACCCTCCACCAGGCCCCCATCCATGTCTCCCACCACCCCCACTCCCCAGCCACCAGGGGCACCCTCCATCAGGCCCCCACTCATGTCCCCTATCACCCCCACCCTCCAGCAGTGCAGGGGCAGCCTCCACCAGGCCCCCACTCATGTCTCGCACCACCCCCACCCCCCAGCAGTGCAGGGGCACCCTCCACCAGGCCCCCACCCATGTCTCCCACCACCCCCACCCCCCAGCCACCAAGGGCACCCTCCACCAGGCCCCCACTCATGTCCCCTATCACCCCCACCCCCCAGCAGTGCAGGGGCAGCCTCCACCAGGCCCCCACTCATGTCCCCTATCACCCCCACCCCCCCGCCACCAGGGGCACCCTCCACCAGGCCCCCATCCATGTCTCCCACCACCCCCACCCCCCAGCCACCAGGGGCACCCTCCACCAGGCCCCCACTCATGTCTCCCACCACCCCCACCCCCCAGCAGTGCAGGGGCACCCTCCACCAGGCCCCCACTCATGTCCCCTATCACCCCCACCCCCCCGCCACCAGGGGCACCCTCCACCAGGCCCCCACCCATGTCTCGCACCACCCCCAACCCCCAGCAGTGCAGGGGCGCCCTCCACCAGGCCCCCACTCATGTCTCCCACCACCCCCACCCCCCAGCAGTGCAGGGGCAGCCTCCACCAGGCCCCCACTCATGTCCCCTATCACCCCCACCCCCCCGCCACCAGGGGCACCCTCCACCAGGCCCCCATCCATGTCTCCCACCACCCCCACCCCCCAGCCACCAGGGGCACCCTCCACCAGGCCCCCACTCATGTCTCCCACCACCCCCACCCCCCAGCAGTGCAGGGGCACCCTCCACCAGGCCCCCACCCATGTCTCCCACCACCCCCACCCCCCAGCCACCAGGGGCACCCTCCACCAGGCCCCCACTCATGTCTCCCACCACCCCCACCCCCCAGCAGTGCAGGGGCAGCCTCCACCAGGCCCCCACTCATGTCCCCTATCACCCCCACCCCCCCGCCACCAGGGGCACCCTCCACCAGGCCCCCACTCATGTCCCCTATCACCCCCACCCCTCCGCCACCAGGGGCACCCTCCACCAGGCCCCCACTCATGTCTCCCACCACCCCCACCCCCCAGCAGTGCAGGGGCACCCTCCACCAGGCCCCCACTCATGTCCCCTATCACCCCCACCCCCCAGCAGTGCAGGGGCACCCTCCACCACGCCCCCACTCATGTCCCCTATCACCCCCACCCCCCCGCCACCAGGGGCACTCTCCACCAGGCCCCCATCCATGTCTCACACCTCCCCCACCCCCCAGCCACCAGGGGCACCCTCCACCAGGCCCCCACTCATGTCCCCTATCACCCCCACCCCCCAGCAGTGCAGGGGCAGCCTCCACCAGGCCCCCACTCATGTCTCCCACCACCCCCACCCCCCAGCAGTGCATGGGCACCCTCCACCAGGCCCCCACCCATGTCTCCCACCACCCCCACCCCCCAGCCACCAGGGGCACCCTCCACCAGGCCCCCACTCATGTCCCCTATCACCCCCACCCCCCCCGCCACCAGGGGCACCCTCCACCAGGCCCCCACCCATGTCTCGCACCACCCCCACCCCCCAGCAGTGCAGGGGCACCCTCCACCAGGCCCCCACTCATGTCCCCTATCACCCCCACCCCCCCGGCACCAGGGGCACCCTCCACCAGGCCCCCATCCATGTCTCCCACCACCCCCACCCCCCAGCCACCAGGGGCACCCTCCACCAGGCCCCCACTCATGTCTCCCACCACCCCCACCCCCCCAGCAGTGCGGGGGCACCCTCCACCAGGCCCCCACCCATGTCTCCCACCACCCCCACCCCCCAGCCACCAGGGGCACCCTCCACCAGGCCCCCACTCATGTCTCCCACCACCCCCACCCCCCAGCAGTGCAGGGGTAGCCTCCACCAGGCCCCCACTCATGTCCCCTATCACCCCCACCCCCCCGCCACCAGGGGCACCCTCCACCAGGCCCCCACTCATGTCTCCCACCACCCCCACCCCCCAGCAGTGCAGGGGCACCCTCCACCAGGCCCCCACTCATGTCCCCTATCACCCCCACCCCCCAGCAGTGCAGGAGCACCCTCCACCAGGCCCCCACTCATGTCCCCTATCACCCCCACCCCCCCGCCACCAGGGGCACCCTCCACCAGGCCCCCATCCATGTCTCCCACCACCCCCAGCCACCAGGGGCACCCTCCACCAGGCCCCCACTCATGTCCCCTATCACCCCCACCCCCCAGCAGTGCAGGGGCAGCCTCCACCAGGCCCCCACCCATGTCTCCCACCACCCCCACCCCCCAGCAGTGCAGGGGCACCCTCCACCAGGCCCCCACCCATGTCTCCCACCACCCCCACCCCCCAGCCACCAGGGGCACCCTCCACCAGGCCCCCACTCATGTCTCCCACCACCCCCACCCCCCAGCAGTGCAGGGGCAGCCTCCACCACGCCCCCACTCATGTCCCCTATCACCCCCACCCCCCCGCCACCAAGGGCACCCTCCACCAGGCCCCCACCCATGTCTCGCACCACCCCCACCCCCCAGCAGTGCAGGGGCACCCTCCACCAGGCCCCCACTCATGTCCCCTATCACCCCCACCCCCCAGCAGTGCAGGGGCACCCTCCACCAGGCCCCTACTCATGTCCCCTATCACCCCCACCCCCCGCCACCAGGGGCACCCTCCACCAGGCCCCCATCCATGTCTCCCACCACCCCCACCCCCCAGCCACCAGGGGCACCCTCCACCAGGCCCCCACTCATGTCTCCCACCACCCCCACCCCCCAGCAGTGCAGGGGCAGCCTCCACCAGGCCCCCACTCATGTCTCCCACCACCCCCACCCCCCAGCAGTACAGGGAGAGCCTCCACCACGCCCCCACTCATGTCCCCTATCACCCCCACCCCCCCGCCACCAGGGGCACCCTCCACCAGGCCCCCACCCATGTCTCCCACCACCCCCACCCCCCAGCAGTGCAGGGGCACCCTCCACCAGGCCCCCACTCATGTCCCCTATCACCCCCACCCCCCAGCAGTGCAGGGGCACCCTCCACCAGGCACCCACTCATGTCCCCTATCACCCCCACCCCCCCGCCACCAGGGGCACCCTCCACCAGGCCCCCACCCATGTCTCGCACCACCCCCACCCCCCAGCCACCAGGGGCATCCTCCACCAGGACACCAACTTCCCTGGCACTGAAGCTGGTGCCCCTCTGCCTCCTTGGCCGGGGGTTGCCACTGGTGCCAGATGTTGTAGTGCCCGACATGGCAACCCCAGAGGCAGGAGTGGGTGGGCAACTGGGTCCTGGGGCTGGGCTGTGGTGCGACGGAAAAGCATTCGGGAGCCTTTGGTTCCAGCAGGGGTGGTCACAGCAACAGCACCCCTGGCTGATGTGCAGGCAGCAAATGGCAGGGCACGTGGGCAGCAGGCCGTCAGGCAGCAGCAGATGGCAGGTGGGAGCGTGCTCAGGGCTCTGGGGGGCAGTAATTTGGCCTCCTGGGCAGGAGCGTGGTCTTTCGTGTGTAAACGCGTGGACAGCTTGATACGTAGTGAGTGATTTTGCACGTGAAAATCCCACACGTCTGCGTGTAAATCGATGAAAGGCCCTTAGCGCGTAAACGCGTATGCGCGTCTATGAAGTCACGTGCACGCGTAGGAAAAATTTGCGTGACACGTCCGAGTGTCAAAGCGTGTTATTGGTGGAAATAGCCCTACATGCAGAAGTGTCAAAGCGTGTAATTGGTGCAAATGGACCTACACGCAGAAGTGTCAAAGCGTGTAATTGGTGCAAATGGACATACACGCAGAAGTGACAAAGCGTGTAATTGGTGCAAATGGACCTACACGCAGAAGTGACAAAGCGTGTAATTGGTGGGAATGGGCCTAGCACGTACACGCCGCGTAAGTGACGCTGTACGTGTGGGCCTGCATATAAGGTACGTGTAGAACACCAATTCCTTGTACTGCTTTTCGTGGAGAGCGAGTGGGTGAATTCTGTACTTCTTGTCGTTTCACACGCGATTTACTTCACGGCGTTTCAAGTTCGTACTCCCTGTTACCTCTGACAGCTTTTTCTATTTTTTCTCTTGTACTGGTTTACCTGGGCCTGTTCCCTCAAACAGTGTTCCCTTCTACTGTTGTCCTGTCTCCTCAGACAGCGTACATATCTTCTTTTGGCGGGGGTGTTGCCAACCAAACGCGCTCATTTTTCACGCTCTTTTACCTGGCAGACGGTGAGTCACGCACGTATCTAACCTCTGTGCTTGCCCCTTGTGTAGCCTACCCCTTCAGAGGTCATTCTAGGCTGCGTGTGACACGCATACGTTCATTCTTGTGTTACTGGGTGCCACAGCGTAGTGCAGGTTTTTCTTTCTGCACACGTGGTCTAGGAGGGGTTGCGTGCACGTCATCTCCCTTTTTTGGGGCTCCTGTGCGTTGCGTGACCCGTCATCTTTCCCCAGGGGTTACATTCAGCCTTGCTAGAGCACTAGGGTACAATTACCATCTGGTACCCAACCCCTTTCACCCCCAATTGCCCAGGACAATAGTCTACATCCACTCCCATACGCACATTAACATCAGTGCCATGGCTGGGAGGCGAGGATTCCGTAAGGGTGGCAAAGGTGGAAGAGCCACAAGTGGTGGCCGTGGTGGATCCGGTAGTGGACGTGGTCGTAACTTGCAGGGTGAGCCTGTCCCCCCATGTGTGGAGGACCAGACACGGGCACCCATAATCCCCCCCCCTCTCGTTGAGGCTGATGTGGCTGACACCATCCATGCTCAGCCCTTGTTGGACCAGCCCATTGTGGCACCAGACCTGGCTGACTCCATGGCTGACTTCCAGGTCAGCAGGGCTACGACACGTGCGCTGGTGCACGTTGATGCCATCATGCCACGTGGATCTGGGGCAGCAAGGTCATCTGCTGCACCAAGGAGGCAGGGCGGAGAGGCTGCAGGGGCAGCTGCGGCTCCATCCACCCCAGCCCTCACACACCCAGCCAGGACAGTGTCGGTCCTAGTCCATGCTGCTGACATTCCCCCTGACACCATCACACTAGAGCCAATGCCTGCACCAACTCCCATGCTGAGTGTGCAATCCCACACTCCTGATACAGAGTCCACCAGGGCTCCTGCCCCTAGTGTCCAGAACGGCGCAGGACACTCAGGATCACCACCACCTTCCAAGCGGAAGAGGAAGAGTGCTCGTCCGGCACAGGCTGATGCCCCAGACACGGCTACACAGTCCGGCCCATCCAGGAAGCCCAGCTTCACGGATGACGAACTGAATGCACTTGTCGAGTATGTGTCCGGACATGACAACGAGATGGTCATTGTTGCAGGATCCAAGACCACACCTGCACAACGCCAGGCACACTGGCAGACCATTGCGGACATCGTAAGTGCCCTTGGAATCGTGAGGCGCACAGCCAATGATTGCTATAAGCGCTGGAATGACCTAAAGCGCAGGGCAAAGAGTAAGCTGGCCTCAAGTCATGCCGCAACTCTAGTGACTGGAGGTGGGTCTCCAGTAGTAGACATGGAACTCACTCCACATGAGTCAGTCGCTGGGGCCTACGTCATGGAGGAACAGATCCAAGGCGTGGGAGATCTGGCTGATTACGAGGCATTGTCCGGTGAGTGCACATGCATGTATGTGTCATCCATGTGCATGGTGTGTGTGTGAGGGCTTCTGTTTGTGTGCCAGGTGAGAGTGTGTGCGCCTGAGTCGTATGGGTCAGCCATGTGCTTCATGCAATACTTCCTGCGCAGCTGCATTTGGCCATAGCAGTATCCCTTCTGCCAACAGTAGACATCTAGCCCAACTGCACGCCAGTTGCCCTTGAAGTGTCACCTTGCCACAACATAGTTGCTTATTTTTCACTGTTCATTCAGTCAGATTGTTTGCATTCCACCACTTTTACTAGCCATGTCGCTGTCCACTAGTCACATGTCTGACATGGCTATGGTAAAGTGGAGTGACTTTGTTACCTGGATATCATTTGTACACACATGTCCCTGTGCAATAGGACCATTTCAGACTGGCAGCTCCAGGTGAAAAATCTGACCTGTTAGAATTAGAAAAGCAATTACATGCGGGAACTGGACTGAATGAATAGGTGCTGCCCTCCTCTCCATCTTCACTCAATAGCAATGGTACATGCCATCTGTGTGATGGCATGTGTGTTTCACCTGGCAATCACAGGCCAATGTGTGATGCCACTGCCAGGCAGCATGCAGAAAATGTGTTCATCTTCCATCTTGGTGTCATCAGTGTGTGCCATTTGCCTGCACTTCATACGCAGTGAGGGTGCATGCATGTGAGGGTTTTAGTCATGTGGGACATGTGTCAATCAAGTACTGGTTCTCTTGCTTCTCAGCCCTCATTGTGTGCCATGGTGCTAATGCCTGTTTCCATTTCTTTGTTTTCATGTCTTTGCAGGGGAAGACGCACCTGATACTGCTGGGGTTGTGGAGATGGTGCAGACCCAGGAGGTGTCCGAGGGCCGACCAACCACCAGTGAGGGACGTGGTGTGGTGGTGGGGGAGAACCCACAAGTGCTGCAGGTCGTGCTCTCAAGGGGTGTCTCTGGCTGCACCTCCCCCGAGCTGTACTCAGGTGTTGATTCGGATGAGACCTACGTGCCGTCGCAGGTGAGTGTTCCAGGGAGGGATTCTGTTCTGTCTCACCCACCTGCACCAGGGTCAGAACCCTCCATGGGGATGTCAGTGTTGGCAGCTACGCCTTTGGTGGTTACGGATGCAGGGTCACACTCCGCGACATCTGATCCTGTTCCTGGGCCAGCAGATCAGAGGGGGAATGCAGTCCTGCAGCCTCAGGCAGTGCCGGCACAGCAAGGCGCAGTTCGCCTTGCCCCAGACAGGTGTGGTGCCCGCCGACGTGGTGGCCGTACGCCACCTGGCAATAGCGCATGGGAGCAATTCATTTACGGTATGGCAACCCAACAGGCTGCATCATCCGAGATGATGGCTCAGGCCATGGATAGGGTGGCCACTTCCATTGTCCCCCCAGAAAGGCTGATGGAGCGACTAGAGCAGGCAACCGACTCCATCTGCCAGTCACACAGGGAGGACATGTTGGGGTCCAACAGGGACAGGCGGGCGGCACTGGCGACTCTGCAGGAGGCCATCTCCATTGAGTCCCAGGGCCACAGGGAAGCCCTGAGGCAGGAGCTCCTTCACCTCAGGACGACTCTTGTTGAGCTTGAGGCTTCAACACACCAAAGGACAGAACAGCAGCTGGAGCGTCTCACCCGTACGCTCTCAGCTGAGATGCAGGCAACGAGGGCGGAGGTCCGGGCATCCCGTGAGTTGTTGCATGGGGACCTCCGCACACTCATCCTCCAGAACCAGACCTACCACACCCGCATGCTTGCAGCCATGGAGGAGCAGACTAGGGCCTTGCGTGGGCTGCCTCCCATAGTGCAACCACCTCCGGATGCAGCTGCACAGGGTGATAATAGCGACAGCAGTGATACTCCCACAACAGGGTAGCCGTGTGGGCCATGAGCCCATGGAGGTGTTTTATTTTCCCAGGATCCACGCAGGTGGGTTCTGGTGTGCATCCTGTCCTCGGACCTCCTAGGAGGCCTCCCCAACCCCCCCGGGCCCATCAATGGCCATTTTTGATTGTTTCTTATTTTTATTTTTATTTTTATTTATTTTATTCCCTATTTTTTAGGGACGATTTGTTGGCTTCCGTGGTTCCTGTGGGCATACGCTGCATTGTGGCTGGGCACATGCAGGCTTGTAATGTATTTGGTTCAGATGCTTGGGTTTGAGTCACACACACCCCTCCTGCTTCCCGTTTCCATGGGCTTGCAAAGGGTGTGCCCAAGTGACAGTGAATTACACAGTGACGTTGGACTCCCATGAGCTGTGTGGGCAGTCTGTAGTCAATACTGTGTATACATTCCTAGTGCATATTGCTGTTGTGTTGTACACTGCATGTTGCATTGACGTGTAACTCATCTTCTGTGTCTACCTCCCATTTTGCAGGTCCCTTCCTCATGTCTACACAAGGACCACTAGTCTGGAGATGGGGTCCATGTTGGCAGCAGTGCACCTACAACTCTACATGGCGCCAACACTGCACAGTTGGTAGTGGTGGGAGTGCAGGCATTTCCAGGTGGTGAGACTACTAATATGTAACATTTGTGATGTCATGTTAATGGTAGTACGTGCTCAAGTATGTTGTTGGTCCGGCATTGCTGTGAGCATTTCAGGTGTTGCAGGTTTCTAATAGGGACACTGTACATAGTGACACTAGTGTCATGTTGTGGGGATTACTTTGTTTACCTGCAAATAGCATGACATGGCACGGTGTGTCGTGTGGCGGTGCTGGGGTTGGGTTGGCTGACATGGCACTGTCCTCTTGTTGCATTTTGCAAGTGGGTATTCATTTTAGCTGCTTGAATGTGTAAGCTCACAAAACTGCATTGGTGGTGTCTGTGTGGGTAGGAATGCACACATTGTGACACTTCCAGGTGAACAATCTCAGGCTGATATGGTATTCATGGTTCATTCTCCAGACATTCAGGATCAGTGTCAGGTTGAGTCATCATTGATTGTCAGATGGAATGTGCCAGGGCAGTGTGCACTCCACAGGAGTGTGATTTCTATGTGAAGTAATTAGCCACTAGCTGTGTACGGGCTGCCTCCCCCCGTGCCCTTTCCCCTCCCATGCGCAGCGGCTGTGCATGTGGTTGGGGATGTGGGGCCACCACCATGTCCACGGCCAGGCCCCGGCGTGTTGCAACGTTGTGCAGGACACATGCTGCCACTATGATCCTGCACACTACTGGGGGAGCGTATAACAGCTGGCCGCCAGAACGGTCAAGGGAGCGAAAGCGTGACTTTAGCACTCCGAATGTGCGCTCCACTATGCCCCGGGTCGTAATGTGGGCTGTGTTATATCTTACCTCGGGTGGCGTGGTGGGGTTTCGAATTGGCGTCATCATGTGGGGGCTGAGAGGGTAGGCACTGTCCCCTGTGGAGGTGGTGATTGGTATCATTGGTGGGGTTGTGACCTTGCTCAGTATCCAACATGCATGCATGTGCAGTGGCATACATACTCACCAAGCAGCCATGTATCGCCATGCCGCCCAGCTTCTAGGTCCCGGCTTAGGGTGGACATTCGGTAAATGAAGCTGTCGTGGGTGGACCCGGGATAGTTGGCATATACTGAGGTGATGATTCCCTTGGCATTATATGCTACCTGCACGTTGATGGAATGCCAGTGCTTGCGGTTCCTATAGATGTGCTCAGATGCCCTGGGGGGACGTAGAGCCACATGGGTGCAGTCGATGGCACCTAGCACTTTGGGGAATCGTGCCACACCGTAAAAATCCAGGGCGGCAGCATGCCTTTCTGCAGGTGTTCTGGGCAGGTATATGTGCCTGCGGACTGATGGGCGTGCAGTGATGATGTTCAAGACCTGGTGTAGGCAGCGTGACTGGGTGGCCTGTGACACCCCACCCACTATGGCACTTGTCCGCTGAAATGATCCAGTGGCTAAGAAGTGAAGTACATTGAGGACCTTCTCCAGGGGGCTGAGTGCTTGGGAGCACAGGGTGGGTGATGTGAGGTCATCCTCCCACTCACTCACCAGGTCCAGTATTATGTGTGGTGGAAACCTGTACCTCCCATACACCTGGTCATCAGGCATCCCGAAAAGGCTGGTTCTGGGTGTGAATATTCTGGCCCTGACTATCCTCCTCCTCCTCCTTTGGTAGCCCACTGCCACTGCTGCTAGGAACGGTATGTTCATCCTGGCGTCTGAGCTTGTTATTGTTAAAGTGCGCCAATTTATGCTTTGCGCGTGTTCTAGGCGAGCGTGTGACCCGCGCACCCCTGGAATCCAGTTCCCAGTCCAATAGCGGGTGGAAATTCCCACGCACCACGGGATACAGGTGCGCTGACGTACTTGCGTGTGTAAGTGCCCGCGCACCCATGAAATACACGTACACAGGCCAATCGCGTGTACGCGCACTTTTGTCCAATTACACGCTGACGTGCAGTATTTCCACGTGTGCTCCGTCATCACGTGCTGAGTGGGGAACACCCGTGCGGGTCACGTCACAGACGCGCTTACGCGCTGAGGGACTCTGGTCCAATAGAATCGCGTATGCGTGCTGACGCGCTTACGCGCTAAGGGCCTTTCCTCGGATTTCACGCTGACGTGCAGGATTTTCACGTGCCAAATCACTCCGTATCAAGCTGGCCACGCGAAAACACACGGAAGACCACGCTCCTGCCCAGAAGGCCGAGTTACTGCCCCCCAGTGCCCCGAGCAGCCTCCCACGTGCCATCTGCTGCTGCCTGCCTGCCTGCCTGCCTGCTGCCACCGTGCCCTGCCATTTGGTGCCTGCACATCAGCCATCTGCAGGGGTCCAGTTGCTGTGTCCACCCCTGCTGGAACTGAAGACTCCCGACTGGGATTACATCGCTCCACAGCCCAGCCCCAGGACCCAGTTGCCCACCCACACCTGCCTCTGGGGTTGCCATGTCGGGCACTTCCACATCTGGCACCAGTGGCAACCCCAGGCCAGAGGGGCAGAGGGGCACCAGCTTCACTGCCACCGAAGTTGGTGTCCTGGTGGAGCATGTCCTGGGGCAGTATGATGCCCTTTTTGGATCGTCCCTCGCCAGCAAGGAAGGACGGGAGAGGATCTGGGCCGACTGTGTGGTTGCCATCAACGTGGAGGGGGTGGCAACCCGCAACGTCCTGAAGATCAAGAAGCGCTGGGAGGACTTGAGGTCCAGGACCCTTGTGAAGGCCCGGCGCCTCGTGGAGGGGGGCCGGGGCCGCATGAGTTCCATCCAGATGAGGGTCCTGGAACGCGTACGCCCAGCGCTCCACGCCCAGATCCTTGAGACGGAGGCCCGTCTGGAGTTGAGCGGTAAGTGTCCAAGCATTACTGTGTGAGACAGGGCATGTTGCGGTGTGCTGGTTCTATGATACTTGCCTGTATGTGTGCCATAGGCCATGTATGCATGTATGTGTGCAGGGACATCATAGTAATGCATGTGCGACCAGTGATGTGTGACCCACATGGTTGTTGCATGTGTTCAAATGCCGCATGGGGAGCCCTATGCAGATTTTGAACATGAGAGCATGCCAGTCTCTGTACCTGGACATGGGTGGGGGTGAGGGATGGGTGCTGATGCCAGGTACATATATGGTAGCCATGTCTGTGTGCCTGACCTGCGTGTCTGTGACTTGTGCATGCCATGGATGCATGACACATGTGTGTGACAATGCACAGATTCAGTGAAGCAGCCAAATTACCCTTGTATCTGCTGTGTGTGGTGTGTTTGGGGCCAGATGGATGTGACTGAGGTGAAGTGTGTGCATGTGATAGGCATGAGCCATGATGCATGTGAGTTACATATCATTGAATATTTCAAGAGTCCATTGGACATGCATGGAAATGTCCATGGCATGCACCATGCCTGTTACTGTGTGTGTTTTGCCTGGACTGACCCATGTGTTGTGGAGGGACATGATGGAAGTGTACTTTGACAGTGGTGCTCATCTGCTATTGCTTCCTGTCTAGGGGACCATTGTACAGTACCCTGATGCTTGTGTTCTTTGTCTCCCTCTACGCAGCGGCTAGTGAAGAAGAGGGCGGAGACGGCGCTGTGGAGCAAGGCGGCGGGGATGCCCCCACGGCTGCAGCGGAAGGGGTGGGTGAGCCCCCACAGGGGCCTGCTACGGTGGGAGACGGTGAGGAGCCATACAGGTTGGTGGTTTGCACAGAGGAGGAGGAGGCCGCCACTGGGGCACACATGGGGCCTGGTGGGGGCATCCCTGCTGGTGCAAGTGGTGCAGTCCAGGGCCAGGGGCAAGAGGCAGCACAGGTCACCGTGGAGGGGCCTGTGCATGTCGCTGTCCCTGACCCTGTGAGTGCACCACCATGCACCAGCAGGGATGCCCCGTCCCAGGCGCGTCCGCAGGTAGAGGGGATGTCCATGTCACCTGACCCCCCTCCACCTGCGGACGTGGGAACCCCTGGCCATGTGGAGAAGGTCCTGATTGGGGTCGTGATGCGCACGGCTGTGATTCGTGATGCTGTGCATGCTTCCCGGGAGGAGCACGCACGTCATCATGAAGTGCACCGTGCCGACGTGGCCCAATTGGGATCGGTCATGTTCGGGGGTTTGCTGCATGTGTTGGCCAATCTGGCGGCCCTCTCCTCCTCTGTGCAGGCTACACACCAGTCGTTCTCCTTGCCGTCTTCTGGCCCAGATGACACCAGGGCCCCCTGTGGACCTGCCCCGACCAATGCAGCCAGCTCGGTGGGGATCCCATCCCTGCCACAGTTGGGAGTCGGAGGTCCAGCAGGGGTGGACAACACAGCAACTGGACCCCAGCAGATGGAAGATGTGACAGCATCATCGGGCAGGGCACGTGCACGACGGCGTCGGTGGTTTCCATCAGCCTGGATGCCGTCGTGCTGGCAGAGGCAGTGGCGTCGGAGGCAGCAGCAGGCTCGACGTGGGAGGCATCATGGCTCGGGGCCATCAAGATCAGAGGGGCAGGCATCGGCCGGAGGGCTGGGCAACCCTGGGATGGTGGTGTCTTCCGTGTGGGAGCAGTTGGTCCAGCGGATAGGTGCGTAGCGGCAGCGGGCGGAAGAGGAGCGGCTCACCATGGTCAGGGCGGAGTTCTCCATGCGTCGGGCGTTGAGGCGGGCTGAGTGCCTCGAGGAAGCTCGCAGGGAGTTTGAGCTGAACATGGGGTTATCCCTGCGAGACCTCGGGGCCAGGACAGAGTCCCGCCTCCAGGACATAGACATGGAGTTCGATGATGCCCTGGCCAGCAACATCACCGAGTGAGCCGCAGGACTTGCCCGCTGCCTTTGTATATAGTTATTTAGTTAGTTAGTGTTAGGTTTCCTTTATTCATTTTTATCTTTTTTGGACCGCTCGGACAATGGCCACTTTTTTGTAGATATTTTTTTCATTAGGTAGTAGTAGGTTTCATTTATGGTGTTGGGCTCATGGACCCTGGAATATTCGTGTATATAGTTTGCTTTTTGAAGAATAATTTTTTTTATTGATTATTGTGTTCACCATGAGGAAATGGTTTTTCATTATTTTCCTTCCACATGACATTGCTTTGGACTACATTTGTTTTTGGATTACTTTTTTTTTTTTATTTTTACATTTGTTCTCGGACATGGACCATTTATTTTGTTATCCCCATTGTTGTATGTTTGATTTGTTTACTTATTTTTCATCTTTAATACATGTTTTTTTAACTTTCACTTGTGGTATTTTCTCATTGGTTTCATACATGTCATGATATGGGTTTTGACATTCACTTGCACCCGTTGTGTATGTGTGTGTGACGGACATGTGTTCATTTACATACTTGCCATTGGGGTTGTATCATGTAATTGCATTCACTATGTGGGTGGATGCAATCCTTGCCTGGGTGTTTGTGCTGGGTATGCTGCCCATTACTGCCATGATTGAGTATCGTCAGGACCTGGGGGCAGGGGGACATGTGTGGGTGCCTGGTGGAGGCTGCCCCTGCACTGCTGGGGGGTGGGGGTGGTGGGAGACATGAGTGGGGGCCTGGTGGAGGCTGCCCCTGCACTGCTGGGGGGTGGGGGTGGTGGGAGACATGAGTGGGGGCCTGGTGGAGGGTGCCCCTGGATGATGGGGGGTGGGGGTGATAGGGGACATGAGTGGGGGCCTGGTGGAGGCTGCCCCTGCACTGCTGGGGGGTGGGGTGGTGGGAGACATGAGTGGGGGCCTGGTGGAGGGTGCCCATGGTGGCAGGGGGGTGGGGGTGGTGGTCGACATGAGTGGGGGCCTGGTGGAGGCTGCCCCTGGATGGTGGGGGGTGGGGGTGGTGGGAGACATGAGTGGGGGCCTGGTGGAGGCTGCCCCTGCACTGCTGGGGGGTGGGGGTGGTGGGAGACATGAGTTGGGGCCTGGTGGAGGGTGCCCCTGGATGGTGGGGGGTGGGGGTGATAGGGGCATGAGTGGGGGCCTGGTGGAGGCTGCCCCTGCACTGCTGGGGGGTGGGGGTGGTGGGAGACATGAGTGGGGGCCTGGTGGAGGGTGCCCATGGTGGCAGGGGGGTGGGGGTGGTGGGATACATGAGTGGGGGCCTGGTGGAGGCTGCCCCTGGATGGTGGGGGGTGGGGGTGGTGGGAGAAATGAGTGGGGGCCTGGTGGAGGCTGCCCCTGGTGACTGGGGTGGTGGGGGTGGTGGGAGACATGAGTGGGGGCCTGGTGGAGGGTGCCCCTGGATGGTGGGGGGTGGGGGTGGTGGGAGACATGAGTGGGGGCCTGGTGGAGGCTGCCCCTGGATGGTGGGGGGTGGGGGTGGTGGGAGACATGAGTGGGGGCGTGGTGGAGGCTGCCCCTGGATGGTGGGGGATGGGGGTGATAGGGGACATGAGTGGGGGCCTGCTGGAGGCTGCCCCTGCACTGCTGGGGGGTGGGGGTGGTGGGAGACATGAGTGGGGGCCTGGTGGAGGGTGCCCCTGGATGGTGGGGGGTGGGGGTGATAGGGGACATGAGTGGGGGCCTGCTGGAGGCTGCCCCTGCACTGCTGGGGGGTGGGGGTGGTGGGAGACATGAGTGGGGGCCTGGTAGAGGGTGCCCCTGGTGACTGGGGGGGTGGGGGTGGTGGGAGACATGAGTGGGGGCCTGGTGGAGGGTGCCCCTGGATGGTGGGGGGTGGGGGTGATAGGGGACATGAGTGGGGGCCTGGTGGAGGCTGCCCCTGCACTGCTGGGGGGTGGGGATGGTGGGAGACATGAGTGGGGGCCTGGTGGAGGGTGCCCATGGTGGCAGGGGGGTGGGGGTGGTGGGAGACATGAGTGGGGGCCTGGTGGAGGCTACCCCTGGATGGTGGGGGGTGGGGGTGGTGGGAGACATGAGTGGGGGCCTGGTGGAGGCTGCCCCTGGTGACTGGGGGGGTGGGGGTGGTGGGAGACATGAGTGGGGGCCTGGTGGAGGGTGCCCCTGGATGGTGGGGGGTGGGGGTGGTGGGAGACATGAGTGGGGGCCTGGTGGAGGCTGCCCCTGGATGGTGGGGGGTGGGGGTGGTGGGAGACATGAGTGGGGGCGTGGTGGAGGCTGCCCCTGGATGGTGGGGGGTGGGGGTGATAGGGGACATGAGTGGGGGCCTGCTGGAGGCTGCCCCTGCACTGCTGGGGGGTGGGGGTGGTGGGAGACATGAGTGGGGGCCTGGTGGAGGGTGCCCCTGGATGGTGGGGGGTGGGGGTGGTGGGAGACATGAGTGGGGGCCTGGTGGAGGCTGCCCCTGGATGGTGGGGGGTGGGGGTGGTGGGAGACATGAGTGGGGGCGTGGTGGAGGCTGCCCCTGGATGGTGGGGGGTGGGGGTGATAGGGGACATGAGTGGGGGCCTGCTGGAGGCTGCCCCTGCACTGCTGGGGGGTGGGGGTGGTGGGAGACATGAGTGGGGGCCTGGTGGAGGGTGCCCCTGGTGACTGGGGGGTGGGGGTTGTGGGAGACATGAGTGGGGGCGTGGTGGAGGCTGCCCCTGGATGGTGGGGGGTGGGGGTGATAGGGGACATGAGTGGGGGCCTGATGGAGGCTGCCCCTGCACTGCTGGGGGGTGGGGGTGGTGGGAGACATG
Source organism: Ambystoma mexicanum (assembly GCF_040938575.1). Classification (NCBI taxonomy): domain Eukaryota; kingdom Metazoa; phylum Chordata; class Amphibia; order Caudata; family Ambystomatidae; genus Ambystoma; species Ambystoma mexicanum. Next base: position 552,797,568 of record NC_090939.1, read on the forward strand.
AGTGGGGGCCTGGTGGAGGGTGCCCCTGGATGGTGGGGGGTGGGGGTGGTGGGAGACATGAGTGGGGGCCTGGTGGAGGCTGCCCCTGGATGGTGGGGGGTGGGGGTGGTGGGAGACATGAGTGGGGGCCTGGTAGAGGGTGCCCCTGGTGACTGGGGGGTGGGGGTGGTGGGAGACATGAGTGGGGGCCTGGTGGAGGGTGCCCCTGGATGGTGGGGGGTGGGGGTGGTGGGAGACATGAGTGTGGGCCTGGTGGAGGGTGCCCCTGCACTGCTGCGGGGTGGGGGTGGTGGGAGACATGAGTGGGGGCCTGGTGGAGGGTGCCCCTGGTGGCGGGGGGGTGGGGGTGATAGGGGACATGAGTGCGGGCCTGGTGGAGGGTGCCCCTGGTGGCTGGGGGGTGGGGGTGGTGGGAGACATGGATGGGGGCATGGTGGAGGGTGCCCCTGGTGGCGGGGGGTGGGGGTGATAGGGGACATGAGTGGGGGCCTGGTGGAGGGTGCCCCTGCACTGCTGGGGGGTGGGGGTGGTGGGAGACATGAGTGGGGGCCTGGTGGAGGGTGCCCCTGGATGGTGGGGGGTGGGGGTGGTGGGAGACATGAGTGGGGGCCCGGTGGAGGGTGCCCCTGGTGACTGGGGGGGTGGGGGTGGTGGGAGACATGAGTGGGGGCCTGATGGAGGGTGCCCCTGGTGGCGGGGGGGTGGGGGTGATAGGGGACATGAGTGGGGGCCTGTTGGAGGCTGCCCCTGCATTGCTGGGGGGTGGGGGTGGTGGGAGACATGAGTGGGGGCCTGGTGGAGGGTGCCCCTGGATGGTGGGGGGTGGGGGTGGTGGGAGACATGAGCAGGTGTGCAGGGTAGTCCCCTGTTTTGTGGGCTGCCTGCAGGGGCCGTCGAGGGTGTACAGGGAACACCTGTGAGGACCCACCCAGCCTAATCGCGTGTGTAACTTCCCACGCACCCCTGTAATACACGTACCAAGCCAAATCGCGTGTGATAATTCCCGCGCACCCCTGAATTACACGCGCCCAGGCTATTCGCGTGTGGAAATTCCCGCGCACCCCTGGAATACACGTACCCTGCTGAAATCGCATGTTAAACTTCCCGCGCACCCCTGAAATACACACGCCCAGGCTATTCGCGTGTGGAACTTCCCGCGCACCCCTGAAATACACGCGCCCAGGCTATTCGCGTGTGGAACTTCCCGCGCACCCTTGAAATACACGCGCCAAGGCTATTCGCGTGTGGAACTTCCCACGCACCCCTGAAATACACGTACCCTGCTGTAATCGCGCGTGGGACTTCCCGCGCACCCCTGAAATACACGCGCCCAGGCTATTCGCGTGTGGTACTTCCCGCGCACCCCTGAAATACACGCGCCCAGGCTATTCGCGTGTGGAACTTCCCGCGCACCCCTGAAATACAAGCGTCCAGGCTATTCGCGTGTGGAACTTCCCGCGCACCCCTGAAATACACGCGGCCAGGCTATTCGCGTGTGGAACTTCCCGCGCACCCCTGAAATACACGTACCCTGCTGTAATCGCGTGTGGGACTTCCCGCGCACCCCTGAAATACACGCGCCCAGGCTATTCGCGTGTGGAACTTCCCGCGCACCCCTGAAATACACGCGCCCAGGCTATTCGCGTGTGGAACTTCCCGCGCACCCCTGAAATACACGCGCCCAGGCTATTCGCGTGTGGAACTTCCCGCGCACCCCTGAAATACACACGCCCAGGCTATTCGCGTGTGGAACTTCCCGCGCACCCCTGAAATACACGTACCCTGCTGTAATCGCGTGTGGGACTTCCCGCGCACCCCTGAAATACACGCGCCCAGGCTATTCGCGTGTGGAACTTCCCGCGCACCCCTGAAATACACGCGCCCAGGCTATTCGCGTGTGGAACTTCCCGCGCACCCCTGAAATACACGCGCCCAGGCTATTCGCGTGTGGAACTTCCCGCGCACCCCTGAAATACACGCGCCCAGGCTATTCGCGTGTGGAACTTCCCGCGCACCCCTGAAATACACGTACCCTGCTGTAATCGCGTGTGGGACTTCCTGCGCACCCCTGAAATACACGTACCCTGATGGAATCGCGTGTGGAACTTCCCGCGCACCCCTGAAATACACGTACCCTGCTGTAATCGCGTGTGGGACTTCCTGCGCACCCCTGAAATACACGTACCCTGATGGAATCGCGTGTGGAACTTCCCGCGCACCCCTGAAATCCACGTACCCGGCCAAATCGCGTGTGAGACTTCCCGCGCACCCCGGTATACACGCACACGTATTTTTTGTCAGCGTGTCCGTGTTTGTGGGTACCCCTTTGCACGTCATTTGTCCTGGAGGGCCACAGTATAGGACATTCATCATGGCAGTATATGGGTGCTATTTGTTGGCGCACCTTTTGGCGCACATTTCTTACAGCCACAGAGACGCTACCGCCTGCTTTCTTGTGGCGGTCCTGTTTGTGCCTGTGCGCTTTTTTGCCCTATTCTATTCCATGAATACGTGTTGTAGGCGAGCGTGTGGGCGTTCCGCGCACTTGTGCCCTGTACTTCCCCCGTGACGCCCACGTTTTTGCAAGTTGTTCCCCATTCCGAGTGTTACGCCCGTGTTCCGCCTACTTTTGTTGCGTGCGCCGCGCTATGTGCGAATTTCGCTGTGGCCTGTGCGATTTTCGCTGTGACCTGGCGCACGCTGTTAGATGGCCTGTGCGCCAACGTGCGCGGCGCACTTTTTATCGCACATCCGCTGGTTTTCTCGCGCACGGACTTCCATGAATCGACGTGCGCTGCTTTTCGTGCGATTTTCGCACTTGCACTGCGATTTTCGCTATTCCACTGCGATTCGCACGTTTTTGCCCACTTGCGCCGCGCTAATTATTCCATGAATCGGCCTGTGAATTGCTAATAACTTTTGACTTACATGATGGATTTGACTGATACAAAGGTTTGTCCATTTTCTTTTTATTTGGGCAGAAATCATTGACTTAATTTCCTTGACTGGTTTATAGTATTTGTACCCAGCAGTTTTTAAAACAATTTGACAGGGACATGAGGGTGCTCCCCTGTTCCTTAACACATTTTATATATATCAGCCTAGAGCCTGAGAGGGTTTTCAGAAATGAAAAGCTGTCTTTTTTTGTTGCTCAACACAAGTCATCCCCACAATATTACTGGGAGAAGCCGCAAATGGAAGAAATCAAAACACTATTTGGAGGAGGAAAAATGATGCCATCAAACTTTGGAATAAGCTCCCCCATGACCTAACAGAGTCTAATAATGTTCTCTATGTCAGAAAGAGACTGAAATCTCTTCTGTTTATGTATTCACTCATCCAGGAACACAGAGACAATCACTTTTTATAGTGAAACAAACCTTTCCAAAAGCTAAAGAGTTATCCAACTGCACTGTGAAGTAGTTAACACTCAAGTGGTCTAAGATAAAAGTGTACTAGTATTACCTGAAGCTGAGAGAGTGGCGCCAAGGCTTTTGGGTAATTATTTGGGGCTGATAACTAACAAAAAGGTGTGAGTAAAGCAGGGGAATGGAAAATAATTTCTTGTGAAGAATGTTCTGAAAGTAGACACAACCTGGGGTGCCAAAGACTGCAGAAGCCATAGAGGAGTGAATCTTGAGGGCAGAAACCGGTTGTTATGTGTGGCAGACAGACAGGAGAGGCAAATAGGCTGCCCCTTTGAGAAAGCCATTAAAAAGAAGAGTGTCTTGCCTACCTGAAGAGGTTGAAGAGTTGTGTCAAAAACTGCCTAACATTTCAGAGTACTGAACTGGGGTACTAGTACTTAAACTGTGGGGGTATATACAGTTGTCAGCAGATGTTACATTGAAGTGGTATGAACCTGTAACGTACTGTAGGGCAAAGGTGACTCTCATATTATCGACAGTAAAAGTTTGGTTGCTGAAGTGGAAGCAGCAGCACAAAGAAAACATCCTGGCAAATATACCAATGTAAAGTTGTATATAACAAAGACCTAACTATTTATTAAGAACTGTGTGTTGTTGACAGTGGGGGTTATTACACCTTATTTTGAACTGTGGCAAACTATCTTGAAGAAAGACAATTGATCATAACCAGGATTTGCATTGGTGCTATTTTTTTTCTGGAAGTTGGAAGTGGATCTTTCAAACAGGAACCAAGGTGTGCTACCATTCGAACTATCAAGAGCTGGATAAATATCTTTCTTTGTTGATGAACATTTTGAATTGACTTTGAATCCTTGGGAAGGGACCTTACCCAGGATAGGAGAATGCCAATCAGACATTGTGTTAATATTGTTTATTATATTGCATTGCTATATATTTTCTGTATATATTTGTTGTTTAGTTCAAAGGCAAGTTATCCCATGCTAGAGAATATTCAATTAGAAATTAGAATAGACAGGGAATACCTCTGTATAGTATGGCAAGCAATGTATTTTCTTTCTATAATTTCTTTAATAAAACTGCATATTGTGAGAAAACTACAAAAGTTGTCCGCCTTGCATTACAAATAACCCAGCAAACTGTGCCCTCTTTTTGAGACATATTCATTAGACACCGCTGCCTTTCCCTTGCACTCCAATTTGACTTGGAACACTAATCTAATATCCCTAATTCATAAATAGGATTTTGGTTCACTCCACTGGATGTTTGATTTCCTTGATAATTCCATAAGTAAAGGTTACAACAAGGTAATTTAAATCTTTAAATTATACCAGATGACAAACCCTTTCCAAACTTTGCAAAAGAAAAATATATGGCCACCTCGGAATCATTTTCCCAAGTTTGGTGTGGTTTCGTCCAGGGGGCGGGGGGCAAAGTTATATGGGGCCCCAAAACTTTGGAAATCCTCATAGACATAATGGAGTTTTATTTTTTGTCTACGCCTACAGCGCAAACCGCTGGATGGATTTTCTCCAAACTTGCGCGAGAAGCGGCGGTTTTGTCCTGAAAGTGTGCTTTTGCAAATATGGTATACATCCAGCCATTATATATTTTTTTAAATTGCCGAAAAGTTAGTAAAAAAAGTGTGTGATATCTGAGCCTGGTCCATGGACTCATTTCCTGATTCAGTGTCCACGGACACATGTGGACCAAACAAGGGGGGGCTTGGTGTTCACGGAGAGCAAACATGCACGCTGATTGGTTGTTGGAAAATATCATATTTTTGGGCATTTCCCGCAGACAGCCCAGTGAGAAAACACTCTGGAAAATGCATTTGGAGTTCTTTTTTGGCTGAAAAAGTGTCTGGGAAGGTTGGGGGAGCGGTTTAAAGTTAATATGTAGCTGTTTAAATTGGTTAGAAAAGGTATGCAGGTGCTGCCGAGTCTGCAGTCAATTTGATAGTGCCCGGCCATATTCAGAGTTGCGGACACAGGCGGGCATGTGTCCGCAGACACTATTAGAATTGAGATGTATTTATTTATTTATTTATTTATTTACATTTGTAGAGCGCACAGCAGCCCTTAGGCATCGTGGCACATGTTACAGAATGTGAGCTCAGCTTAGTAACAGAAGCAGCATATATTCATTTTGAGATTTTTTATAATATACAAGAATTAAGGAGAGGGGAGAGGTAGAGGGTATGATGTGGGTGTGGAGATATGAAGGGGGAGAGTTAGTTGAAGAGTGGGTGGGTCATGTTATTTGTAGGTGTATTGTGCATATTTATGATATGGTTCAATTCTATTGTTGTGGCTTCATAGGTACTCTGTGGGGAGTATACACCATTTGTCAAATGGTAAAACATTGTCATATGGTCAAACGATATAATTGAAGTACATATGGTATTTATAATCCTACCACAATTGTGGATACTGCTTATGGGATCTGTCATTCTTTCATTGTGAAGAAAAAATAAAGTATGATACTGGGTGTCGATACTTAGTTGAAAATGGTAAGAAGGATGGAATCTGTGGTTTGTTTCTCTATGGAGAAAAAAACAGTATAATTTGAAATACAAGATACTTTAAAACCTTTAATTATATACAATTGTACATATAGATTGACTCCTTTGATCCTCATAAATAGTACATTGGATGTATTTTGTTCGATACAACATTTGTGCGTGGTACACTTTTGTTGTATTAACATGAATTAATAATTGGGTAATTGTGAGAAAAATAATTCATTGTGGATTAAAAAAAATACCTACAGTATTTACATACAGTTTCTGGCATTCACATGGTTTTAAAGTATATGCATGTTACAGAATACATGCGTGTGGTTATATGGATATATTATGTAAGTCTGTAAGTGTGATAGCACGTTTGAAGTGTATTGTAATGAAGGGTAATGGCTAATGTAGCTATATACCGTTAGCATATTCCAACTCTTTTGGAATTTACAAGTACTATTGTAGTACTACAGATGTGTTGTGCAAGTATAACTGTGATGGCATATTTCGAGTGAACTCTAATGAAGGGTATGTTTGAAGTAGTTAGATACCCGCTGGTGTATACTAACTGTGTATTGTACTATACATTGGTAAGTATATTTGGGTTTCAAGAACATTAGGTAGGCATTTGTTAGATTTGCTGGTAACCTATGTTTTGGAGTAACATTTAAACCAAGCACTTCTTTTTTTGACATATGTAGTATAGTGGCCTGAAGTGGTTGTGGCACCACTGTGGTAGATTATGCCTACTGTTGCGAAGGTTTTCTTGACAAGAGATACTTGGCTCTGTGTAAAGCTAGTGAGCTTACAGTTATTGTTGGTACCATCTGCATTGTATCTTAGAAGCATTGGAATCATTAGTATGGCATATTGGACATGTGAGTTTATTTGTATGCTAGAGTGATTCTCTGAATTGCAAAAAAAAGCATACTATGGTATTATTTGCATTCTGCAGAAGCTGGTGAAATGGAATGGATTAGCAATTTGGTATGGATACATACACAAATCGTTCATTAGGGATGTGCTCTTGTGAAACAGGGTTGCAGAGAGTGTATGTAGGTTACCACGTGTATGAAATCCGGAAGATTTCATGTATAGGGATGTTTGTGGTTTCTAGTACTTGTAGTAAGTACAATTTGTGTGTATCTTTCTGTGTGTAAATGGTGAATTTTACCATTCCTGTAAAAAGGTATATGGCCCCCTCACATTGATCCTGTGAAGTTTGCGAAGTTTGGTGAGGTTTTGTCGAGGTGGGGGGCAAAGTTACAAGGGGGTTCCAAAATGTGTGGTTTTCCCATAGATGCAATGGAAAAACATTTTTGTTCACATCTACAGCCCAAACCGCTCGACGTATTTTCACCAAATGTGCGGCGGGAGTGGCGGCTTTGTCCCAAAAGCATGCCTTTTCTAAATTTGGTGTAAATCTAACCAGTAGTTTTTTTTTTTAAAACAACCCAAAACTAGGTAATAAGAAATGACTGATATCTGGGTTCGGTCCACAGACTCACTTCCCTGTTCTGTCTGTGGACGGTGCTCCGATTGATCCAGGGGCCAGTGTGAGGTCCGCCGACATCTTATGTACCCCCTGATTGGATGGTGATGAGTATGAGGTGCATCAGATTTTTGGGAACACCCACCATGTGAGATCTGCGGACAGCCACAGCTGACAGCCGACAGTGAGGTGGGGAAAAACTCTGGACTGGAAAACAGATTTCATTTTGTGGTGAAAAGATGGGCTGGGAAGGGTGGGGTGTGTACACAAGATGATATGGGGGTTTTTGTACGTTGAAAAAGGCCAAGCAGATTCCACAACTGTCCGCGGACATCACAGTAGCTTGCAGACAGCACAGTGAACGGGTGACTTGGAAAAGTCATTTGCGGTTATTTGATGGCCGGAAAAGGGCGTAGAAATGGTAGGAAAGTGGAATGAAGGTAATGTAGACCTGTTTTTATAGGTGAAAAAAGGGTTTGCAAATTCCACTGGGTCCGTGGTCAATTTCGGTGTCCGCAGACATTATTTAGATTGTGGGGAGTGTGGGAGTTCTATTATTTGACCGTGTATAACACGTACTTGTTATACAGTTAATTGTCTTGTGGTCAGTGACCAGAATATGTGCACTGGGCACAATCATCGCAGTGGTAATATGTGCATTGTAGTTATAGGAAATGTTGTATGGAGTATGGTCAGAATAACCATAGTAGAAATGTAATGTAGTGGGAGTAGAAAGGGTTCGTAATATGGAGGAATTATGTAACTGAATTGCATATAGTACTTATGATCGTAGTACAATTGAGGATGGTGCTAACAGAAGACGTTGTTGATTAAGATTGCTGTGGCTACTTAGTCTTGTAGCGTCATGAAGCTGCAATCTCTTGTTTCTTTTCTGTGGAGAAAAGTATAATTGGTTAAGCATGATAGTTCAAAAGCTGTAGTGGTATACAGTTTTCAATATACATTTTCTTTTTTACTCCCTCATAAACAGTACATTTTAAGTATAATGTTTGGTACACCATTAGTGTATGACACACTGCTGTTGTTTTGCCATTATGTAATCATTGGGTCATAGGGAGAAAAAAAAATCTGATTATAGCTACGTGAGCGTAATGTTGATAGTAAGTTTGTTTGAAGTATGTTGTAATTAAGAGAATGCTTGAAATAGTAAGATACCTGTTGTCATGTTCTAACTAAATTAGAGGTTAGAAGATGTTTTGTTATATATGAATTGTGATGGCGTATTGGAAGTGTTTTGCAATGAGGGTTTTTTTAAAGTAGTTAGATACCTGCTGGCATATTCTAACTAGACTGACTTTCAAAAGTGTTTTTGCAGTGTTATGGATGTAGTTACATACCTGCTGGAGTATTCTAACTGTTAATTGTGGTATAGTTGAGTGACTAAATTTGGATTGAAGGAAGATTAAGTAGGCATTTGTTAAAATGTGCTGGTAACCTATGTTTTGGGGAACAGAGTTATCGTTACATTCAAACCAACAACTTTTTATTCACATATGCAGTGTAGTGCCCTGAAGTAGTTGTGACACCAGCGTGGTATATTGTAGCTACTGTTGTGAATGTTTTCTTTCCAAGAGATACTTGGCTGTTTATGAAGCATTAGCAGGGACATCCCACAATTGCTCCTCCCCGGACACAGGCACCCTTACCACATTCATACCCCCTAAACCCCCAACCTCACCAAGACCTCCAGGAGGTTCCCTGTAATAAAGAGGCAAGACCAGTTTTCAAAGGTGGAAATCACAATGCTGCAGCAAGCTTTATTGCATAAAGCCAGAATGTATATCTTACAGGTGATCTGTTTCTCCACCACACTGCAGGATTATTCTACGGCATACATTTTGTCACCCCTCTAACTGAAATTCTACTAGGACGCAAATTTGTACAGCAAGGCGACCCGTAAGCCTCGCCACATTGTTTTGCACATTGCATATCCCGCAAAAATAATACTGCACCTTGTGTCATGCTAATAAATCATACCCCACCTTCTGCGCATTCCCGGATAGAAACCACACAACCCTTGTCTCCGCAGCCGGGACCGCAGGACGTGTGAATTTCAAAAGCAAGCCAAGTAGCAGTGGACGTTAATTAAAGAAATCACAGACCGCTCGCTTCCTTCACACGCTCATATCCACAACCCTTGCAGTCATAAAGAATACCCAACCTTGCCCTCCAAGGCCAGGCAGAGCAAAGTGATTTTGTGTAGAATGCTTTTTCTATTAGGTGTACCTTAGTGTAAGTGTCTTAATCTTTCCGGCATTGTTAACCATGTTGCTCATTTACTACTAACCAAAACCAACTCACAATACTACATTCATCTATTATTGCCCTTGGTAGAAATCGGGAGCTAGGACAAAATTGGACTAATACAACAGAAGGTAAAGAGCATCCTTCCTGGCAATGCCAAACTACAACCTGCCCGAGCACAGGCAGAGATGCATCATCTGAGCTCTATGAAAGTGTGTATGTAAAAAGTATGTCTTCATGCCAATGGAAGTTAACTGGCGAACTTGTGCATTCCTCTTCTTGCAGCCAAGTTTCCTATGTGAGGTTTAGCACACGTTGTGGCACCCGCGTGAGCAGCCAGGCAGGGGCCAGACAGGAAGGGAGCAATGTTAAAGCTGGCGCACGGAGGGCAGAAGCAGCCAGATACTGCGTGACAGAGGGCCCATTGCATCATACCCAGATAACCAGGCTGCCCAGGCTCGACGACCTTTCCTGCAATCTAACCCTGCAAGCCAGTAACTACCAATGACCACTGTGCGCCCCTGATCACGATGCGAACCACTGCTGACAGCATACAAAAGAAAATGCCGAGACATGTCCATTTCCTTATCAGCACTCACTGCCCCAAGTACCTAAATGCAATCTACCATGGGAAAATCAAATTCCACTATGCCCCTCCCCAAACATTCCTAAACCCCCTTAAAATGAATAACATGGGAAGGTATCCCCGAACACTGCACACCGACTCACTAGCAATCCCCGTTCCTCCAGACAAATAAATGTTTACCCACAAGTCTCACTGCCAGCATTTCCCTGGTTCTTTGTTACATGAACAGCCAGCCCACAGCATACCATGGCCTGTTGCCTCTGCACTGTTTAACCTTTCCTGGATCCTCCTCACCGTCTCTGTGACCGGAATACAACAACTGCCTTTGCTGGAGCCCATTACTGCCAAACAAACCCAGCCTCCCAATCGACACCTCCACCCGCATTCTTATCTGTAAAAGCATAGGGCTTGAATCTAAGCCCATTATTCCATCTTGTTTATTTCAGTATATAGCATTTCTTAACATGCACACTTACAATAAACCTTGTGACAATTCCGGTCACATATGCCTAAAAGTCATTGCAAACTTTTTTTTCCGTGCACACTAACACGTGTCCTGCCATACCCTGGGATGTTTGCACGAAAGTGGCATATACATGTTCAGACATTGAGAGGTTGGGCGTGCTAGTTTAATAAACACATGCTCACTGCAATCGTTGCATGCCCCATGGTTCCATTTGGGAAATCTTCCAACGCTTGCCTGCTTGCTTTCTCTATCGACTGTACATTTCCTCCCTTTACTATCAACTTGTGAATCAAAAACCGTGTCCGACTACTGCATTGTTTGCTATCCGTTCACATAATGGCCATTGCATTAACCCATCCTTTGCTCTCAAGAGACCCTTGCCACCCCTTCACACCCAAACAAACTAAAATTATCATTTCATACTCTATTTGCATGGTTACAAACCCTGCTTAGTTATTTGCCTCCTATTTTCTTTGTCTCCACGATACGGAACGCCTCTGCGATTTTCACTATTCTGTGGGGGGGGGGCAGGATCAAGAGGGTGCACCAGGGTAATCAAAGGCTTTACATAGCCCGCCCCTCTCTTGGTCCAGCTCTGCATCCCCCTTCGCTGCCCCCTCGGGATGTGCTTCTCATCCCACCCCCTCCCACAAATCGAGGCCTATTGTTTGCCCTTGTTTGTTTCCTTGGTTGGCTGGGTGGGAGCCCCCACTAAGTGCAGCACCTGCCATTTGCCACCCAAAGGTCGGCGCTTTCGCCCACCAGTACACTTAAGTTATTTTGGGTACCATTTGCATTGTACCTTAGAAGCATTAGTATGACAAATTGGCAATGTGAGTTCATTTGTATGGTGGAACGATTGTGTGAATTACAAAAAGGGCATAATATGGCATGATTTGCATTCTGCAGAAATGGAAAAGATTCACAATTTTACACATAGTAATCGTTCATTAGGGATGTGGTCTTGTGAAACTTGGTGGCAGGGAGTGCATGCATGCTTCCACGTGTATGAAATCTGGAGGATTTCATTGATAGGGATGTTTTTGGTTTCCAGTACTTGTAGTAAGTATAATAGTATTTCTTGTGGATCTTCTTGTGTGTGTATGGTACATTTTACCATTCCTGCACAGTAGTCCAATTTTTGAATTATAACTGAGACACTGTAAGTGTTGTCAGGATTATTTGTGGTATTTCTTTGAAGGACGAGCATTTGCAAACACAACTGGTCTGAGCAGTTTAAGTAAATATTGTGTACAATTGATGGCAATTGAAAGAGAAGATTCATAGTGAAATTACCATAACAATTTACTCCAGTTGTGTTTTTGAATTTGAATAGACCAGAGAGTTCTGTTTGTGGATCGTTAGATGGGCCTGCAGATCTTTCTGGAGAAGAGACATATGTGTATTTCTTTTCTGATGGATGTGAAGTTGACTTTTTGCTAGAAAGTTATGTGGTTGTATTGTTTGATGCAGGAGTCAGTCATTGGACTAGTGGTATTGTTGGGAAATCTGCTATAGCTTCTGTTTCTATTATTTGTCTTTGAAATGGTTTCTTTTTTTTGGGGTACACTGTACATAACTAGATGGGGTGTATAGTGCCCATATCATGTTTTGTTCTAGGATAGAAGGAATGTCAGCATTGACTTAGTTTGCATCAAAGCTAACTAAGAATATACCATTGAGTGTACGCAGATGTGAAAGTGAAGTGCTGCGTAACTCATACCTTCTTTAAAGAATATGCTGTCAATGTCAATAAATGCTTGAACTAGGGTTAGACCTTGTGATTTGTGAATAGTGCCAGCATATGCAAGAGACAGAGAAAATTGCTCTCTGTATACATACATGTCTTTGAAAAGAAGGAAACGTCATATTGTTCAGCCAATTATTTTAATTTCTGCAAGTTTGTCAAAGTGGATATTGACAAACTGAATGTTGCTGTCATGCGCATATGTTTGGAAGCCAACAACTGTACCAATTGCTCCATTGACTAAGAGTTGTTCTACGTCAGGGTTTCGTTTTAGAATTACTCTGCAGTTCAGACACAGAGGTAATATTTTCTCCAATCCGCCTGTCTTGGAGATACATTTTTCTAAGCTATTCAGTCGTAGTGTTGCTTGTTTACATATAGGAAGTATGATGCCATGCACTTCTAGTTTGTCTGTGGAGGTGATATGCAGTATAGGTTGCATTTCTTTTTTCAACATTGTCTCGTTGAATTGACTATAGCTTGTAAGATGGATTTAGCATTTTCAGCAAGTAGCCCAGTTCTAATGTATTTTAAAATGTTAGCAAATGTGAGGTCTGCAGACTGGTGCATGTTTTGAGTTAGTTCTCTGTACTGAAAATGTTGAAAGAGATTTACATTTCCAATGCTGCTGAGAGTATTAAGGCATTCTTTGTTTCCTAATGTTTTGAAAATAGGTTTCCCTTTCAGTGGCGTTAGCTGTAGGAGGTCTCTGAAAACAATAACAAGTTTTCCTCCAAACAGTTCCTCGTAGTTGGTTTTTAGGGCTTTTTGCATTGAGAGATGAATTAAAACATGAGGTTGGATACCATGCTTACTCCATCTATCAGAAGCATTTTCATCTGTTTTAGAATTCTGCGTAGCTATGTAGCCGCTTCTGGTGACAATTTGTAGTATTCTAATTTGTTTGGGGAGGAGTAGTAGTTGGTGTTAAGTGACACCACCTGTATTGTAAGCAGCTAAACTTGTGGGGGCTGTTACTAGAGCCGAAAGGTTGTGTTTGTTAAGTTTTGCAGAAATGTTTGGATTATTTTAATAAGAATGTTTTGCTAGAACCAGCTTCACCACTTTCATACGGGAGCAGACGTTTATAATTTTTACAGGTACAGTTTTTAGTTTATGTTTAAAACCATGCTCAATTGCTTGAGTGATTTCTAGATAAATGGTGAGTTGTTCATCATTTAGCTTAGATTCCAGAACTGACAAGTCTTCCTCAGATTGTTTATATTGATACATGGTATTTTTTACCTCACTCATGGTTGTTTCTGCTTCATTTAGAATGAGTGGTTCTCCAAGTGGGTCTTGGCTTCCTGTAAGGGAAGATTGACTGCCCTCAGGAGTCTATTTGTCTAGTTGAGCTTCAATGACTTCCTCTTCTTGGCGTTCATTGTCTAACATTTGTTTTTATTGTTTGAAATTGTCATTTGTTTTACTGTGATCATTCGCTTTAAATGTAGCTTCAAATGAGTCATAGTCACCTAATAATTATTTTTCTTTTCCCCAAGGTTTTAAAAGTTGGAGTAGAGCCATGTAATACAGTTTTCTATGTTGTGAAGTTTTACATGATAACTTTACAAGATTAATTAGACTGGGTTTGGTTAGTTGCACTAGGCTTCTTTCACACTTTGAAACTGCATATTTGCCAGTTGTATCATTTGGTGTGACATTGTTTTTTTAGGTGTAGTTTTGGGCAATGTTGTACAGACACATGGTTTCCAAAGCAGTACTTCTGTTTGGGTAGTATGTGTTAAGTAAACAGTTTTTTAAAATGTCCTGGCTGTTGGTTCCATTTGTGGCTATTATTTTGTATCTTTTGATAGGATTCTAGTACTCTTTTTTGGTATGAGGCTGGTGCAAAGTTCAGCCAGACAATGTGCTCAGATTTGCCATATAAGGCTCTACCAGTTATACAGGCTGCAGCTTTGTAGGACCTGCATACTCTATGGGAGAGCATTTTTATACCATAGCTGTACAATAGTGTTTTGTCAGATGATATGTCATCCCAGAGGTTCTTTAGCTCCGTTTACTCAGATTTGGTGAGATATGCTGTTAAATATCTTGCAACTGCAATAGAACGTTCTGCAATGTATTGTATGCCAATGTTTGCATTCCACAAGAGGGCAATACTTTCATTGTAATCATTGATGTACTTGCATGCTTCGTCCCTTTTAATGTTATTTGTATTTTTAAGGAATTTGCCTTTTACTCTGTGTCTAACAGAAGACATTAAGCTATTAACTTGTTCTTTTTTGCACATTGTTCTAGGGAAGCCAAAGTGACATTTGATATGGGGATCTGTATGAAAATACTGAATAAAAAACGCCAGAGTCCCAAAAGCCCAATTTATTTTGTCTTTGTTCCCATTTGTCTGAATATATATATGTATGCTGTGGGGAGACCTCCTGACCTCGCCACCGTGACCCCTATATATTTTGTATTAACTTCCCCCCCTCACATATATATATGCGGACAAATGGGGCCAGGCATTTGGGCTTCAGTCTTTTCGACATCTGTCTTTTTGGGTGTTTCCTGATGTAGTATTCTCCTTTTTTTTATATCTACGTTGGCAGTATTTGCCACATTTATGTTTTTGGAAGTATAACACTTGTGTATGTAGGTCACTATCTGTGGTTTCTGAAGGGATGTCACAGAAAATGTACTTTTGAATAAACTATAAAACAGTGGCATCACTATCATGGCAAACTTTGGAGCTTCTTTTATCCACAAAAGCATGTGGATGTGTGGTGCTCCTCTCGATTGATATTCTTTTCTCCAAAAGAATTGTTGCACTTCTCCGAGTGGAGGGGTAGTTTTATTGTAGATAAAATGCAGCATGGCTCTGAAGCGATGGTGAAAGTACCTTGATACATTTACAGGGTCAAAAGAACAGATATGTCTATTCGGTCTTATGCTTGGTTTGCAGTGCGTACAAAGTCATGCAAGCCATCCCATGCATTCTCTGCACAACTTAAAGTAACAAACCTTGTGGGAAGGCCTAGGCTCCTTAGCATATAACGTGCCTCAGCATGGCGTTGGAACCAGTATACTTTTCTATCATGCATGTTTGCCAAGAGATTTGTGATACTTGACTGCAATACTTCACCTTTGACTTTTATTTTTTTAAAGCAGATCCTGCTTTTATTGTGTGTGCAACTCCATAACATAGAGTTGCTAGTTCACTTTAGAAGAGTATGTGGAAAATGTATTTGACATCTTGTATACTGTCTTCAGAATACATTTGCAAAGAGCGATACGCTAATGCGCTCATTGTGTGGACCTTTCATCATATCTTTTCTTGTAGGAAAGAGTAGAGGAAAAGAATGTGCTTTTACACTTTTTTCCCATATGCTCATTGGGGATCATTTGGCTTGATGCATTTGATAGGTTTCTAATGCATCATCAATTGTGTCTTTGGAGAGCAGTGGGTGAATGGTATACTGCTCTAAAATGTTGACTGCTGTAACAGGATCTCCACGTTCAAATTGTTTCTGGTGACTCTTTAATAATGTGGACAGTTTCTTTTACGTTTTCCTCTATGTTTATATCTTTGTAGTATTCATTGTCTTCTTTTAGATTTTGTAGGGCTTGTCTAACTTTTTTTTAAGTCAACTAGTTGTTGCCAAATTGTTTTGTCTTTTGTTGGCACACCATTAACTACTACAATCAAAGATTGATCTATTGGCCATTGTATTCCTAGATTTTGAACATTTCTTTTAGAACCAATGGTAAATGCACTACTTTGCTGCACATGCCCATTAGTAGCTGAGATGGAGGAAATTAGCTGATTTTGGTTGAAGGCGTATTATAGCTTGAAATGGGTGCACTGTTTGTATTATAATACTCTTGTACAAGTTAAGCTGTTGGAGAGCTTGTGGAAGTGGTAATATTTCAAAGTTATTAGTGATAGCCCGAGATGGCATTTGGTTATTGTCAAGCTTTGTGTTGCAGTACGTGCACACTCTTGAGGGGATAGTTATTTTGTATTTACCTTCCGCTGTGAGATATAAAGCTAATTGGAACCCTTGGGATTCTTCATTATTTTGCATTTTATAAGCTAGATCTACTATTTTTGTGCTATTTTTATAAAACGTTCCGTTGCAACAGACACATATTTGGTCTGGAATTTCAGCAAATGTATTTTGAAATGTAGCTATTTCTTTTTTGTATGTCTGTTTTAGGACGTTGGTGTTTATTAGGTTTTCGGTAATGTTTTCTGAAGGTACAGAATTCTAGAAGTCACTTTATGTTCCAAAGTATTTATATTGGATGGTTTCTATTTCTATAAGGAGTTCCTTGGCTATTCCATGTAGGAGAATGTTATTTAAATGTTGCAGTTCTAGAGCAGGACTTTTTGCATAGTATGGTCGATGCACAAGATTCTGTATAGTAGAATGGTGTGTCACTAACATTTTGATGTGGTGGAAATTGCTTTTGCACACAGTTCCTAAACTGTAGGCTA
Source organism: Ambystoma mexicanum (assembly GCF_040938575.1). Lineage (NCBI taxonomy): Eukaryota > Metazoa > Chordata > Amphibia > Caudata > Ambystomatidae > Ambystoma > Ambystoma mexicanum. The sequence goes on from NC_090939.1 coordinate 552,814,478, forward strand.
ATGAATGTCGTTGCATACCAGTGTGGCTGCACATTGGACAAGAGTCTATGGTTTGTAAAGTTTTCATTTTACTTATGTCTTTTAGTTTCACATAGTGATTGAGGAATTGCCGTAAAGATTTAACGGATTGTTGGTGTACATTACACATTGAGCTGCATGTCCATTTGTACACTGGGCGGTTTGTTTGGGGGAAAGGAGCATTTGGTTCAAAGTATGTTGGGGACTTTTTTTCTATAAGCGTTTCTTTTGCCACAATGGTTTGTTCCACCATTTAATTCCCTTGACCACTATTGTCTATGACAATTGTTTTTTGTTCTTATTTATAAGCTTCTTCATTGAAGTATGGTTCTGTGCTGCTTGTGTGAATCCATTCACCAGCACAGGAGTTTGAAAAGGTCTCAATATTGACACTGCGCATGTTTAGAAGTACTTATTGTAATTTATTGATGAATTTAGTTAGTGGTTTCATTCTATTTAAGGTGTTCACAGACAGTGTTTGGCCTTTTTCACAGCTTCATTGGCATTGTCTACTAATTTCACAAATGTAAGCTTGTGTTGGTCTCCTGTTTATACCAGTTGCAGTAAATGGCTGTGCTGCAGGGTTTAATCACACAACTAGTTGTTTACTCTGATAGTAGGACTGGAGTGAATACAATCTGACAACATCAATCAACACAATGTTTAATCAGAGAAGTCCATTAAAACAAAAAAAGACACATTTTAAAAACAATAAAATACAAAAAATAAAAACACGAATTATATATATTACAAAATTATGCTAGTTGTATTTTCTATTTTAGGAGGCTCATCACAACTAATACATTTAATTATTTAGGAACTTTGGTCTCTGCAAGCTGCTATTCTGATGCATTCCATATTAGGCCATTCCCCACAAATAAGCTACACGTATATCAAATTAAACATTGCATTGATTGAAACCTGAAACATACAATCATGTAGGGAATTAGGTGCCCATCTAACTCATATAAGGTTAGAACAAACCAAATATTTTTTATTGGTTTGGCTAAAGATCTAGCCATTGGCCATTCATGCTCTCTTCATTCCTTTTTTTTATTTTTACAAACTGTGACAGGATCTGCACTTTACCTGTTTTCATTTTCTCAAACACATTGCAACCCATTCCCAGAAGGGTTGTGTGTGAACATTTTCTAAATAACCAGCCGTTGATGCTTACATCATCCATGGACTGACTAGGTGCTGTCCCCCCGGACATTGTGATTTTGATATTATACAGCAGCTATTTGAGTTATTGTGGCATGATAGAAGGGACCTACTGAGCCTCATTACGAGGTTGGAGGTAGCTTTGCTGGTAAAACTGGCAAGGCTACCTCCAAACTCGCATCCGGGTCCGGCACCCACAAATGGGCAATTACCAGGCTATTCCGGCCCAGCCAGACCCAGTAATTTCCCTTTTGCGGGTGCCGGGCCCGGAACATCCCCATTCCCATTTGTGCCCCATAGGGCTCAATGGGAATGGGGAGGTTGGTAGCAGCGGTACCGTTAATAACGGTACCGGTGCTACAATCATGTTCTGCTTGCGGGTGCCGGTACGGCCAGCAGGTCAAACCTCGTGGCTACAAGGGCACCCGTGAGCAGAACTCGTAGTATGGCGATACGGTAGCAACAGTGCACTTGAATCTGTCCCTTAATCAGGAGCAACTTATAGGAAGGTTTTACAAGGGGATTTACTTGTGAAGATGAGTGGTTACATGCTAGTATTATCTGTCAGTCATTCAGGCTGTTCTTCAACATAGGATGGCATTCCTTAGTTCCTATTACCAATTTAAGTGCAACCTTATATATATTTATGTTTTGTGAAATCTATGATTTAGCCCTGAAAATGCCTGAACGGGCAAAACTCATGGCTACAGAGTCAGCTGACCATGATGTACTTGGCTGAAAATAATGTACTTGGGTCTCTAATAAATGTCCACCAGCATCCTAGACACTTTAATCTTATTATTATTTATTTATTGGTACATTGGTGGTATACCTGAGCTATATGCTTTGTGGCTTTCACACTCTGCTAACAACACTGATAAGTGTCAGACTGTTTGTATTACTGAAATAATCAGTGTGGTTTGTTTAAATTAAACACTATGGGCCTCATTACGAGTTAGGAGGTAGCCATGGAGCTATTAGCGCCATGGCTGCCTCCAAACTCACGTCCGGGTTCCTTGAATGAGGAAATACCGTGCCATTCCAACCTTGGAAGACCCTGTAATTCCTCATTTAAAATACCCATCCCCATTCCCAGACGAGCCTCCATAGGGCTGAACGGGAATGAGGAGGGAGCTAATAACAGGCCCGTTGATAACGGGACCGTTATTAGCTCCCTGGTCCTTTAGCTACCAGCCGCCCTTACTGGGACCCGCTAAGGGACCTCGTAATGTGGCAGTAAGGGGTTAACGGCACCAGCATCCTTACCATCGCCGTTAACCGGTTACCGCCGACCTCGTAATGAGGCCTTATATTTATCTTATACAACTGAGTTAGTGTTTGATCTCCTTTACCGTACCTTGTATTTATGTTTTTGTTTCACCCGCATTGGTTGTGTGCTGGGGTTGAAGAAGCACAGCTGCTTGACCTCTTGTCGAGAATCGGGGCACGACATATATTTAAGGCCTAGTGGTCGCTAGTCGTTAGTACCTACAACGATTTGTTTCTTTGTAATTGATGTAAATTAGCATCACCATCATGGTAAAGCTTTAAGAGAGTGGCATATGTGTGCTTTTGTGCTTTCGAGATGTCAATCCATCGCTATACATACCAAAGTGTTTTGTGACATTTGCAAGAGGAGGAGAGTGCATCCATTTGGACTGAATGAACACTCTCTTATTTTCCAAGATAGTTTCTATACTAACCGAGTGTATGCATAATAGACAGAAATTAACAGCCAACATCCTGACATTCCGCACTTACACTTCACTTTCGCTTTGCTAATTTGCTATTGCACTGGCTTGAATTCAGAGTTCTTCACATGTTTTACCTTCTTATTAACACATGAATCTTTTTAGAGCACCGGTTCACACCTCTGAGTACCTGTGATTGTGCATGATTGGAGTTTCATATGTTGACTCTTAAGGCAATAACTGCTCAAGTGCAATTTACACCCGCCTTTCACATCTCAACTTGATACATTATTTTTATTTAAGTGGTGTGAACATACGAATTACACATTCAACAATGGAAAGAAAATGGAAAAGGACTCCCCCCTAGAGTTATAACTGAAAGTGTACTTTCTACGTTCATGTAGTTTATAAACAGCTCCAACAATATATAGCGCAATCGAAGAATGATCAGACAGACGGGAGCAGCTTTTTTGCTGTAAGTGTACTGCTGTGGAGTTCCAGAGCACATGTAAGCAAGGCTGCACTTGCAATCACTCTTATAATGAGACAGGTGAGAGTGATTTAATGTTGTCAGCCCGAAGGTATGGCAATCATCTTTTAGAATTTGTCCTGCCCTGACACACACTCCTGAACTACGTGCAGCATCAAGCCTTATCACATGATCAGCCTGAACTGCTCGAGATCATTAAGGCCTGGGTCAAAGCTAGGCCAGCACTATATTCTCTGTATTGCTGACGTTCCCCCAGCGTTGGGAACGTCCTGTAAACATATGCTATCATTTAAAGCCATCAGTATGTAACAGAAAACAGAATTGCATCTTTAAAATGCAATCACGTTGTTTTGTTTCTTTTTACCATAGCGTGCATATTTTCGGCCAACCCGGTAATGAATTGCCAGTAGTGCCGTAGTAGAAAATGTGGGCAATTGCGGATAGTATATTTACATAAATATGGGGGTGCTTAAAACACATGCTGATATTGTTCTCTTATGTGTGGAGCTTTATATTATATGCATTTCGAAACTGAGCTGTGGACGTTGCCCCAATCACATCGACATACTTGGAATTCAAAGCAGAAGAAACGGCTGAATTTCAGAATTTCAGAATGTTTGTAACTGGTTGCCATAGATAGGCATAGTCAAGGGAAATATGGCATTATCCGCATTATCAAGGAGTTTTGATTAACTCAGAAATGAGTGACAGTGGAAATAGTCTGGAAGACACATTGCAGTATGCTCCTACCCATTTCTGCCACAATGCAAAGCTACGGTAGTAAGACATAAAGGTCATGCCAATAATTAAAATCAACACACCAGTGACGATTAATGTTTCCTATGTAAGCTATAGGTCGGGCTATTTGAGGAATACGACCTTTCAGTGGGCCCGTGGATGTTAATCTGCAAAGGGTGGGAATATTTATTTATCACAGGGCTCTGCAACCTTTGGGCCAGCTGATGTTTTGACCTACATCTCCCCTCATTCCTAGACATGAGAGTCAGTGGATAGGTATCATGGGGGTTGTAGCCTGTAACGTCAGGAAAGCGAGAGGTTGCAGATATCTGCTTTATCACAGTGGAGACGCGCCCATAATGGGTGACAGAGTGTCAACCCACCACTGATTCTGAGCCAAACCCGCCCAGTGAAAGCACTGACCACTCCATCAGTTGCAGCCCTGTGCTCCCGGGCTCGGCAGGCAAGTCTGGGGGCGTTTTGGTTTCACAACCTTGCTTGGCCCATTAGTGAAGATGCTTGGTGAACTGTTTGTCTGAATGTGAATAAGGGGTACTGCTGCACCTCCCCACACATTCAAATGGTTTGGGACATTCAGAATGGGCTGTTGTGGCGCCACTGAGCATGTGTAAAAATCAGGAATCTCCCTTTGCTCCCTGTTTATTGTTCCTTGCTGTGTCAGAGGGCTTCAAAGCCAGGTGGAACAAGGAGCAGTGTCCAAGCCATGGCTGAATGTAAGACAAACAAGTATGAATGCTGTATGTGTGTATACAAGTATGGATGGGTTTGTGCCAGTAAGTGTGTGAGTGAATGAGAGAGAGCATTGTGAATCGGTGGGCACACATGAGAATGAGGAAGTGAATGCTGTATGTGTGTGCGTGTGAATGAACAAGTGAATTTTGTATGTATGTGCAAGTGAATGCTGTGTGTGAAAGTGTGTGTGCTAATGTGTGTGCCATGGCCAGGGGCCACTGCTTTGGCTGGGGGGTATCCTCATTTGGAACTGAGACCAGTCTGGCTTTGTTTTCATGCTGTAGCATGACATTCATACTGGGCATCAATGGTAAAGCAAATGTAAATCTTATCACTTCTTCAGGCCCAAGGAAAGGGCAGGAGCCCCTCTCCCCTCATCCACGACCCAATAGGCTGACTGGCTGTGAGCCGGTGCTGCTGGAGCCGCTGGCTCGGACACCCATCAAGCAGAGTGTTCACCTGTGTATGCTGTCTACCACCTCTCCATGGAAGGTGAGAAGCACGGTGCTCACAAGGAACACCCTGAGCCCATTTGCACTGATCCACCAACATGGCTGAATTCTCCACCTCACTTTGTTCGTTCATTTGAAGCTGCCTGCCTCTTAGATAGCCGTCGGCCCCTTGGACTCGGCTAATAATGCATTGCTAGGCAACAGCGCCCGTATTTCAATACCTAAACATCCACCGGCAGGCGGAAGCCGGCCCACAGAGGTTAAGGCCAGCTTGTCAAAGGCCCTGCTTGCGCCTGTTGGAGCGCTGGAGCATGGTGCCAGCCCCCTTTCCCTGCCTGCTCCCGATCAGTAGGTTTCAGCTCCTTATTTACATGAGCCCTTCCTCTTCACACCTCTGAACATTGACTTTTTTCCTCTCTCTATTGAACCGAACCTGCTTTGCACGTTGTATAATAAAATTGATTCTGCTCGCATTGTGCCCCCACTGTACTCCGTCTAGCACAGTTTGTGCTTTTCTTCTCACGTTGCGCAAAAAATTGATTGTGCTCGCATTGTGCCCCCACTGTACTGTGCCTAGCCCAGACTGTGCTGTTCTTCTCACGTTGATTAACAAAATTGATTCTGCTCCCATTGCGCTCCCACTGTACTGCGCCTAGCCCAGTCTGTGCTGTTCTTCTCATGTGCTGCAAAAAATTGATTCTGCTCGCATTGTACCCCTCTGTACTGCACCTTGCCCAGTCTGTGCTGCTTCTCTCACGTTGTGCCTAAATTCTTGTATTTACACTCATTGTGCCCAACCCTCACCTGCAAATGTATCCTCTCACGATATTCAGGCCAGCTCATTTGTGCACACACCAACACACACCCTGTACCACCTTCTTAGGGTACCTCCTCCTCTCTAACTCTCATCACAGCCTCTCTCTGGCTCTCTGACACAATGCTGCCCACCTATACACATCTCTCGCCACCACCTCTCGAGCACCAGACAAATCCATTCAAGTCTACCCTATCCAGGTACCGCACTGCCTAACCAGTTGTTCATGTCCTCCTACACACTATGCATTCCAGGCTCAGGGCTCTCCTCGCACCCCAGCCTCCCTCTTACCACAAACAGAAGAAGTCTCCGACTATGCTTCCGCACCCCAACAGCATCTCCATGCCTCTCCACAACCAAGTACCCGCACCACCTGTAGACACCAGCTCTCCAGCCACCCTTCTGATTCACCTCACCCAGTCCCCCTGCACGCTCACTACTCCCAGTACCAAACTCACTCTCCCGAGCTCCACCGCAGCCACCAGCTGTTGCCGCCATGCTACCTCCCCTCACCCCACTCCCACCCTCAAAAAGAACAGTCCCAACCCTGCCCTCATCAACGCTCGTTCTCTACCCACCCTCGCCCTTGAAATTAATGACCTCATCACCACCCTTGATCTCGACCTACTTGCCATCACAGAAACCTGGCTCCACGAGGCATCAGGCCCAGCCATCTCTCTCGCCCTCCCCCAGGGATACACCATCCTGCAACAGGACTGTAAGCAATCTAAAGGCAGAGGTGTAGCTCTCATCTCTAAGGAGTCACTGCCCATTAGACTGTGCAACCAACCCAGGGAAAATAACACTGATCTCCTATCTGCCAAACTGTCCCTATCACCTAAATGTACCATAAATATACTTGTCACCTACAGACCACCTGGTACAGCCCTGGACTACCAAAGGCACCTCCTCCAAATCCTAGGAAACAACCTAAAAAGCACCACTAAAACAATCCGACTCAGAGATCTCAACTTAGGCATCCATGACCCAAAGGACAAAGCAGCCTCTTCATTAGTCAAGGAGCTCACGGACCTAGGGTTCTCCCATAGAGTCACAGACCCAACTCACTGTAAAGGCCGCACCATTGACCAGGTTGCAGACCACAACTGCTCATCCACCATCACCACTATCTCGGCCCACCCATGAACAGATCACAATTGCATCCAAATCACTGTTCCCACCAAACCTACCTCCAAAGTACTCTCATATGCTCCTCTAGCTAAGGTCAGAAGCACCAAAATATTTACCAAACACAACCTCCTCCCGTTCTTGAATGTTGCAGAACTTAAACCACCCTTCGTAAATAACTCCACCTATCTCGCCAACATCTACTCCCACACTCTCACTAAATCCATTGATCTATAGCTCCAATTGAAAAAAAAGAAATCTATGCATACCAATTCTTGGTTGATGGAAGAGCTACCTTCCCTTTGTTCCAGCAAATGCCTGTCCCAAGCCAAGTGGCAGTCTATGGCCAATGACTCCACCATGGAAGAATTTAAAAGCCATTCATCACTATCCAAAAAAGACATAATGAAAGCTAAATCTGAATCTTTCACACAGCCAACTCTAAATTCAAGGAAATGTTCTCCATCTTCAAAGATCTCATCACCCCCCCCCCACCAGTCCAGAAGAGATCATTTGAGACGAAGCTTGGTGCTCCAGCATTCAGGCAGCCCTCCTAAACAAAATCAAACTTCTCCAAGATAAAATTCAATCACAACGCGAAGCACTACCAAAACCTGATCGGATGCCCATGCCCATCTCCCCTCCTCAGAATCCTTCCACCCCTCTGTTCTCCTTCAGAGATGTCACAGAATTGCAAGTCTCAGATCTCCTCCAACACATCAAACCCTCCACGTGTAAAGGTGACATTTTCCCTCCTGCCATCATTAAAGAGTGCACTGATGCTGTGACCCCGATCATCAGGGCTTTCATCAATGCCTCCTTTTTTTAAATTTTTTTTTTTATTGAAACTTCAGCTATAAGATCACAACTTTAAAAAAGTTGGTCAAGCATAACTTTTGTTACATAGAAGAAAACCTAAACATCGGAAGAATTTCTTACACCCAGCCATAAAAAAAAAACATTAACAGAATGACATTGGCCCTCATTACAACCCTGGCGGAAATCGCGGTGCAAAATGCACCTTGGAGCACGGCGGAAAGCTGCCGATACCGCCATGGGGGTTGGCGGATTTTCCGCCCCATTCCGACCTTGGCGGGGCGGTAAATCCCCAATCCCCATTTTACCCTTCCCCATTCCCATTTTTGCCCCATAGGGTATAATGGGAGTGGGGAAGGCGTTAATTACGCCACCGTAAACTACGGTGGCGTAATTAACAACAAGGTCCCGTAGCGCCATGGATTTCTCCGCCCGGAAAAACCAGGTGGAGAAAGGCTCCATGGCGCTACGGGAACTCGTAGTAGGGCGGACGGGTCTGCCACGAATACCGCTGGCGTAAACCCACTCCGCCAGGGTCGTAATGAGGGCCATTGTGTCATGTTTCCACGCAATATCTAGGTTGTTTTAGACTGACAGAATGCATAAGCCTGCAAGGATCAGGTCCAGTTATCAAATAAAGACTTGATTAGGAGTTCGAGTGCTAATAAAATTAAACAACTGGATTCAAATTCTATAAGTGCCAATGCAAGAAAAAAAAAGAGGAAGTGGTTAGCTAAGCCTCAAAACGCAAGCAGAGACAGTCCAAAAAGTTGACAACAGCACATGTTAATTGTATATCATGTCCGGCAATCACACGGCCCCACCAGTTTGCCATGTCACCGTCAAGTGGGGCAAATTTCCCAAGATGGCATTGTCGTTGAATATTTAGCCCTCAGCATGCCGTCACCAGATGTTGTGCCATCAAAGCAAAATTGACAGATGTTATCTATGGTATCCTTGTTCCTGCGTTGCCACAGCATTTCTTTGGTCTGAATAGCATTTAGCCGGAGCTTCAAAAAATTTTCACGGTAATGTGAATCAGGACATTTTACCAAATATCTACAAGGTTTGTTCAACTTGTGAACACTAGTTTCTGATTTCAGTGTGGATTTCAATGTGCTTCGATGATCTAAGTTGCAAATCCAAGACCAATTTTCAAATTTCTTTTTTGCCAACTGTGGCAAGTTAATTAGATCGTCAATTGATATGTCCGCATTGGTTAGCTGGTTGGCCAGGGCTTGCTTCCAAGCATCCAGCAGTTGATTATTGGCGGCTTCATGTTTCCCAACTAGAATTTGATAAGCAGGTCTTGGCGCAGCAACGCACATTTTTCTCCATGCGCACAGTGATTACCAAATTACCACTGAGTATAGAGAATTCAGAGATAATTCATAACGGATCGCAATAATGGATACGTAGTTTGGGAGTCTTAGAGCGCGCCTCCAGAATATTGCTTCAAGTTTGTGCCACGTCTGTTCATCCAAATTCCAGCCGGCTTCAGCACCAAAGGCATTTGCTGGAATTACTTTTTGGGCATAAAATGTCAAAACTGGAGACAGACTGAATTTTCCGTATTTGCTGTTAATCTTGGCTCCTTGAATTGCAAACTGGTTCATCCGTGCAATTAGATCTTGCCTCCAATAATGTTCGTTTACGGAGTTATTGAACATGACGCCAAGATAGTGAATAGACTTCACTGTTAACAAGATTTTATTCTCGATGGTCCATTTAAAGGTGTCGTACCTTTACCACCATGGCGTAAACTATGTTTAGGCCATGGTGGTTGGCGGACTTACCGCCCCATTCCGAGGTTGGCGGGGCGGTAAGTCCCCATTAACCCATTTACCCTTCCCCATTCCCATTTTTGCCCCATAGGGCATAATGGGATTGGGGAAGGCGTTAATTACGCCACCGTAAATTACGGTGGCGTAATTAACAACAAGGTCCCTTAGCGCCATGGATTTTAACACCTGCTAAAAGCAGGTGTTAAATCCTCCATGGCGCTAAGGGACCTAGGAATCAGGCGGTAAGGGTCGGCGCTGTTTACGCCGCCGTAAACCTCTTACCGCCTGGGTCCTAATGAGGCCCTTTGTCTTTGCGGGATGTTATTGAACCAATAGCCATTATTTTGGTTTTGTCGACATTCAGTTTCAGATCGTTTTGTTTTAGATAGTCGCTAAGGTTGGTCAGCAGCCGTTGAAGGCCAATCTGGGTGCGGTCAATTAAAACAAGGTCATCTGCATAGGCTATGCATTTTATTGGAGTGTTATTGATTTTAGGAGAGAAACACTGGACCTGGTTCAAGCTGGCTGGAACATCTGCAATAAAGAGCTTAAAAAGCTCAGCTGCCAATGGGCAGCCTTGCTTCACTCCTCTATGTGTGGAAAGTTTTGGTGACAGGTCGCCTTGGTTATTTAGCCGTATTTGCATTGATGTGCCCGAGTGTAAGGCTTGTATCGGCTCTAATATGGATCTCAGGCAATTCCAGTTTTTTAATTTTGTCCAGAGCAGCTCGCGATTGATCATGCCAAACGCTTGATGTAGATCAATAAAGGCAAAGAATAGTTTTTTTCCTGTCTTCAAGGTTTCCAGCTTTAAGATAGTTAGTATAAGTAAATTGACATCAACACCCACTCCCTTAGTAAAACCCGTTTGTCTGATGTCCAAAATGTTTGCGTTTGAAGCCCATGCGTCTAGTTTTTGACGTATGTGCGAACCCAGGATTTTTCCAATAGTGTGCAGGAGGGCAATCGGGCAATAGTTAGTTGGTGTCGCTCGATTGCCCCACTTGAATATTGGAACCACGATTGCCTCTAGCCATGAATCAGGCATTTGCTTTGTTGTTTGTATCGTTTTTAGCAAGGCTTCAATCAAGATGGCCCATTTCCGAGGATGTTTTTTCAACATGATATTGGTGATCATGTCGGGACCTGCGGCATGAGAGTTCTTCAAGATCTTAATCATGTTTTCTATTTCAAGAACAGACATTGTCACCTCCCAAACAGCTCCAGATAGCTTTGTATCCACTTGACGTTCTTCTTGGGGCCGCTGATAAACTTCAGAGAAGTGCTCTACCCAGGTTGCACTGTTTATTGCGTTAGATATATGCACCGAGCATCGAGAGTTACCAGAGTTTAAGATGTCCCAAATCTGACGGGTATTTTTGGTCACCAGTATTTTCATCATTAATTCAGCCTTGTTTTGTTGAATAACCATCTTATGAGATTTCAGCCAGTTACGATACTCCTGGCGCCTTTGTTTAATTTCTTTTCTTATCATCTTTGCGTTGTTGGAGGAGCTGGAGAGCCTTTTCAGCAGTCTTATGTCGGCTCTCATCATTTTCTTTTGATCGGAGATGATTGTACTTGCCATATGTTTATGGGACATTCCCATTGATCTTGCTGTAGCTATGGTGGACTTCATTTTGCTAACCAATGGCGCATAGTTGACATTTTGATCTTCATAAAGATTGAAAAACTGTGCACTCAATAATTCTAGTTTAGGTCCATTTATTCGCAAGCGGTTGCCAGCAGCATTTACTGAGATGGGGATTTCATAGTGTCCTTCTGAGAATGACCACGCCATTGTGCATGAAAGGCGTAAGAGGTCATGATCGCTGTTACGCATTTTCTCGACATTCAAGTTGTTTATCTTGTACACCATATTTTGAGACACCCAAAAGTAATCCAGTACACTGTGAGAGGTGTCACGATGCCAGGTTGCAGATGGAGGCACATCACCCTTGACATTTCCATTCACCAAATGGCAATTTCGATTTTGAAGGGCCTTCGTCCATGCCTTGCTTCGGCTAGAAAGCTTGTGTTCGGCCAGTGGTAAGTATAACTGTCGGGTGCAGTCAAATCCAAACCAAGAGCAGTTAAGATCCCCACAGCAAATTATAGACACATTTTTGTATATTATGACAGCATTGTCTATGAGACTAGTAATGGCCTTTAAAAAAAGAGCTGTGCTGATTTTATGAGGATTCCAGTATCCATTGATGATCAGAAGGTTTTGCCGATCTTCTATAGTACCTCGAGTTGTTTGCATGATGATCCCCTGAATGAAAGAATTTGGATTGGAGACTTCCAAAGTTTTCCAGTAGTTGGTAACTTTGATCATTGTAAGTAGCCCAGAATAAGGGCGACCTTGTACGTTTTTTACTGCAGGGTTTAAATGAACTTCATAGCCATCTCTTGTTGGAGCCTCAGCAAGCCACGTTTCTCGTAAACAGATTACAACCACTCGTTGAAGATCAGCATCAAAGTTGTTAAAAAGATGCATGAACCCTCTCGTGTTCCATGATAGGAACTCGCACCAGGGTTCACGGCCAGTTGGTCATGGCTATTGTCTCATGTCACGGGAAAGTGAGTTTTGGTTATCCCATTTTCACTTTCGGCTACTCTGGAGATTTTGATTGTGCCTTGATGAAATTTCAGCAAGCGACTGCCTTAGCTTATTACAGCTTATAGTGGCATTGGTCTTTGATGGTTGCGAAAGAGTGCAAACATTGGAACTCTTTGGCTGTGCTGGAGGTTCAATTGAGATGTCGAAACCAAAAGCCAGTAGCTCGTCAGAGAAGCGCATGATGGTATTGCGAACAGAGGCAGAAGCAATGTGCAAAATAACCTGATCAGCTGAACGTTCTGTTGGATATTCGTCAATCTTGATGTCGGATGATTCAATTGTGCGTAATATCGGAATACATTTGAATAGTCTCATCACATTAGCATGGTTTAAATTGACGTCATTGTCATCATCTTGAATATTTTGAAGGCGCAGTTTCCCAGTTTGGGCAATTGAAGGAGAAGAGAGAGTTTGATGAGCTCTAGATACGTGGTGCACCTTCTTACTTTGTTGATTTTGGGTACATTTAGGATTCCATCTTGATGGGTGTTCAATTGGATGCAAACGTTGTTCACGAGCTCTAGGATCTTCATTTCCAACACGAAAAGAGAGGACCGCAGGCTTGGACCTTTGATTTCTGTTAAGTTTTGACAGACCCTGGACATCGTTTGGGAGGAAATGTGAGTTATCATTTTCACTCGCATTATGTCTCTCAAGAAGGTCGTCCTGGTGTGAATAGGTGGAAAGATCACAAAGGTCTATTTCAGAGCTACCGTCTATGCGCTCAACTGTCCCACTCTCAGACTCTATTCTTCGCCTTTTGTTTGCAAGGCGAGTCGAAACACAAGTTGGTCTTACATCTTTCACTGATGGGGCGGAGATTTTGGCCACAAGCTCTTCTGGTTGGCTGTTCGAATGAAAAGCCCCAACTTTTTCGGCGATGATAAATTTCTGATAATTTTGTTTACTTTCAATTTATCAATTGCAGCATGAGGACGTTTGGGCATTGGCTTATTAGAGACCTGTGAGCTCTTCGCAGTTTGTGAAGTTTTGGTTAATGGATCGAACTGAGACGCAGTTATAGATTTGCAGTTCCCGTGAAAATGCCAAACGAGTTTGACGAACACTGCGGAACTGAAAACACAGAGACCTGTCTCTTGTCTTTTGATAGAATTGCTGCTGACTGTTCCGCGTTAGAAGGTGCTCCTTTTGGACTCTTACTTGGAGTAGGGATTTCCTTCTCGGTGTTGTCCTTGCTATTTTTTTGAAGCTCGACAGGGTGCGACTGACAGCCTGGAAGATTAGGAGGCGGAATTGGTTGGTTGGGGTGTCCATTTTGAGACACATTCAAGGATGCCAGAGACGTAATATCCGAGCTAGGTTTTTGCCTGGCCGACGAGTTTGAGAGATCATCTGTCGCACATTCGATTAAAGACTCTGTGGGTCGCTGCCCTGACGTTTTAGCGATTAGTGGATTTTGTGGTACTGAGTTGGAGGAGGCGACATCAACGTTATGCCACATCCACTTTAGGGTGTCCAATAGTCCTTCCGACAAGGTGTCGTTTTGGCAGTGGTGACGTGCGGCTAAGTCAGTCAGACGTTCCTGCCACCGGGTGGTAAGATCAGCTTCTCTCGCAATCTGATTTTTAAGAAAATTATTAAAGTTTTCGGTTTTCACCATTTTGTCGGATAAGGCTGCAATTAGAGCTGTCTGGTCTTTTAAAGCATCATGGATCGATTCATAAAGTTTTGTAAAGGGAATCATCGCCATCGAGGTCGCAGCAAGCACATTGTTGTACAGCTGTGTGGCGGCTGCAGTCGAAAGACTAGATATTTGGGCTGACGATGAGGAGCCATCAGTACAGAGTGTAGGCTCGAGGAAGTGTCCTCATGTGATGATGGTTGAGTGCTCGATTGAGCTTTTTTTCGAGTGATCAGGCAATTGTTTCTTCAAGTAGGAAGCGCTAGCTCTGGGAGTGCTTGAAGATGCTAAGTTGATTATTCGACGTCCTTCGACCACACTGTTATTTGAAGATTCATTCTGATTTATTTCAGGGTCTCCATTGGCAGAGCCAGGGGAGTGGTTAGTCAGGTGGATTCCTTCAACATTTGATGGCGGGTGGTCTTGCCGAGGATGATTTCCCGGAGTGACCAATTCAGTTGATTCACTTAGATTGATTTGTTGCATTGGCCGAAGACAAGATTGATGACGTTGATCATAGTAGGTTATTAACCTTTGCTTTGCTATGGCATAGTCAGCGTCAAGTTGTGCCATCAGGCACAATTCACGTCCTTCAGTACTGAAACTTCTACTGTTTTTTCCAATATTGACATTTTTTCCTACTATGTTTAACTTATTGATCTTCATAGATAGCTCAGATTGGACTTCTTTGGGATGACCATTTTTTTGCCCTTTAGAAATTGGCGGGAGAAGGTCAAGATTTTGATGATTAGCAGGGTTTTTGACGGTTCTTTTCGAATGTTCACATCGGGCGTTGGTCTAAATGTGTTATGAGTCTTTTTCCTTGACGCAGAAGGTGTAATCGGCATTATGTGTGAAATAGTACAGTCCGTAAATTTGCGGGTACCAATCGGAGCACAAGATTTAATTGTGTTTTCTGCGATCATTGGGGTGCCATCGTGTGACGACAAGGTAGTTAATGGAGCCAATATTGCTGACGTGTCGGGGAAAATAGGCAAAGTTTCACTCAGGACGGATGTTACAGGTCTACCAGTTGCAGCACTAGAAGTGGCTGTATGAGAGGAATGAAGTTCAACTGAGATATTCACAATTGGGGGTTCGGCTTCAATCATTTCGACATCCGTCAGGTCAAAGGGCGAGTAAAAAACCTCCGGGCTAGTTGCCAAAGGGGGTATGTGCATGTTGTTTTCCTGCGAAGGTAAGGTGGAAAGCCGTGCAACTGGTGTAACTAGTGTTAGATTCCCCTTGTTCCCAACAGTCTCATTTTGCTTTATAGTTTCACCAAGTGCTGATGCTAATGCTGGAGACAGGTGGCCAGAAGAAGGAGGAATTGCCCGAGATCCATATTAGAGCCGATACAAGCCTTACATTCGGGCACATCAATGCAAATACGGCTAAATAACCAAGGCGACCTGTCACCAAAACTTTCCACACATAGAGGAGTGAAGCAAGGCTGCCCATTGGCAGCTGAGCTCTTTAAGCTCTTTATTTCAGATGTTCCAGCCAGCTTGAACCAGGTCCAGTGTTTCTCTCCTAAAATCAATAACACTCCAATAAAATGCATAGCCTATGCAGATGACCTTGTTTTAATTGACCGCACCCAGATTGGCCTTCAACGGCTGCTGACCAACCTCAGCGACTATCTAAAACAAAACAATCTGGGTCAGCCACCCGAGGGTGCTCATCGCAGGGCTCATGTGGCTGTGATTGCATGTGAGTGACAGGAACTTTGTTTGCAATGTTTGTTTCATTGTATTCAATAAGTTTGTTTGCTTCAGCCACTACAAGAGGTGAATGTGCGGGTGATGACGAGCTTCTGTCATCGGATGTTGGATGCGTGAATGGGACAGAGGGGGGGAACGCAGTCGTCACCACAGGGCCAGTAAGCCCATCACTCCGCTCACTTACCTGAGCCATTTGGGAGCCGGTCGCCGCTTTCAATGTGGTCCACGGATTTAACATCCGCCGATGATGGAGCATTTTCCTCCTGGTCTGTGGCCCTGCGTTCGCGGTCATCAAGGGAATTGCTCTCTGCTCTCCAGCCAAACAGCCTAACAGCACCAGACCTTCTGCCACCAGGGCTTACGCCGCAAGGGTGCTTTGGCAGTCTCTAAATGCTGCCCTTAGTTCACGTGAGCAGTCACGTGATCGCCGGTGACTCCGCCTCCTCCAGGAAGCGAAGAGCTCGTCGGCAGGAGCTTCAGCAAGCTCGCAGTGCACAGCTGTTCAATGAAGCAGGGTGCTGTTTTCAGTGTCTCCCAACAAAGCGGTCCTTCTTGTCAGAACACTTGCGCCGCTCGGGCGCTTTGGCAGTCTCTAAATGCTGCCGTTAGTTCACGTGAGCAGTCACGTGATCGCCAGTGACTCCGCCTCCTCCAGGAAGCGAAGAGCTCGTCGGCAGGAGCTTCAGCAAGCTCGCAGTGCACAGCTGTTCAATGAAGCAGGGTGCTGTTTTCAGTGTCTCCCAACAAAGCGGTCCTTCTCGTCAGAACACTCCTTTTCCACAGGAACTTTACCACACAGCCTAAAAGAAGGGTGGATCTGCCCCCTTTTAAAAAAAACTCTCTAGATTCCTCATTCCCCAACAACTACTGGCCATCACCATTGTCCACTTCCTCCTCAAGATCCTAGATAAAGCTGCCCACGGCCAGATCCAACATTACCTTGAATCAAACGCCATCTTAGGTAAAAGACAATCAGGTTTCCGCAAAGGCCATGGCACAGAAACGTCCCTCCTGGACCAAAAAAACAAATCACTGAGATAATGGACAAGGGCAAACCAGCCCTCCTGCTACTCCTGGATCTCTCCACTGCGTTTGATCTTGTTGATCACAACATCATTACCTCCCACCTCTCCAACTCAGCCCACTTCTCCAAACAGGTCTCATCTTGGATAACATCCTTCTTAGAGGGCGGAGCCATGAAGGTTTACTCCGACCAGGCTAACGCAGCTCCCACCAGCATCTACTGCAGAGTTACCCAGGGATCTTGCACTGCACCTACCCTCTACAACCTATTTACAAAGCCACTCTTCGACAGACTGAACTCTCTAGGCATAGCTTACACGAACTATGCTGACGATACGCAAGTACTCCTCCCTCTCACTGGTTCCTACGACCAAGACGCAGCAGCCCTCCTTCAAATCTACACTACCATCCAAACCTGGATGGCATCCAATGGACTATGCTTAAATGGGGACAAAACAGAGATCATCCTCCTAGGCCCCAAAGAAATACTGCCCAAACTCAACTAAAAATATGAAAACTTCTCCATCGACAGCACCATCATCCCTGTCTCCTCCTCTGTGAAGGCACTTGGAGTCTTCCCACATTCCACCCTCTCGATGATTCGACAGGTCAGCGACATTGCCTCTGCCTCCGCCCACACCACTAAACTTATAAATGCCATAAAACCTTTTCTAACTAGCCAAAACTGCCTTTCCATCGCCCGAGCCACTATCAGAGCCAAACGGGATTATTGTAATGCTCTCTGCAGACACCTCAGCTAAAAATCTAAACAGGCTGCAAATAGTCCAAAACAATGCGCTTCAAGCAGCCCTTAGTATCCCCAAAAGAGACCACATCAGGCAGGCTAAGCGGGCCGCCCACTAGCTCCCAGTTAAAGAGAGGATCCATTTTAAGACCCTCACTCTAACACACAAATGCCTCAGCTTCACTGCCTCACCCTACCTATCTGAAACTATCACCAGAGACACCTCCTTGTGTCCCAGAAGAAGTCACTATGCCAACCAACTACACGTACCCCCAACAAAAGAGCAAATGCAGGAGGCATCGGTTTTCCTCATCTATCACCCAAACTCTGGAATGCCCTTCCTAACGCACTCAGAGCTGAAACCTCCCTCACAGCCTTCCGCAAAACCCTCAAAACGACACAGTTCAACTAACTCCCCCCTGCTTCCCTCCCTCTCCCCCTGCTTCCCCCCGCCTCCCTGTCTACCCATACTCAACTTGTGTTCCTGTCCTTTTTACCACTCTGTATCATGTAACTAAGTATTTTTTCCTCTGTAACCAGCAGGTATCTCTATAACAGCACCACAATGCCTAAGGGCTGATGCATGCTTTATAAATGCTAATAAATAAGAAAAAAAAATATGTGGCTGTCGTGGCCTAATTAGTTTCAGTCAGTTTGGCTAAATGTAATTAGTGTGACATGGTACTGTGCATCAATGGTAAAGCAAGCATGATGTGTGTTATTGCATGGCTGGACTAGCCCACATTGGTGCAGCCAGTCTGGCAGTATTGTATAATTGTGGTATGGCAATGGAAAATAAAACATGATAAGTGCATTACATGGTTGGAATGGCTTACTTGGTTGCAGCCAGTCTGGCTATGTTTTCCTTCTGTGGCATGGTATTGTTTTACTGGACACCAAAGGTAAAGAAAACATATGTTTTATGTGGCTGTACCCACCTCATTGGTGCAGCTAGTCTGCCTATATTTATCTTCTTTCGCATGGCATTTTTTACTGGGCATCAATTGTAAAGCAAACATGATAAGTGTAAATATGGGGCTGACTGGCATTCATTGGTGCAGCCAGTCTGGCTACATTTCCCTACTGCAGCATTATATTTTTACTGGCCACCAATGGTAAAGCACACATGATAAGTGTTATTACATGGCTATACTGGAATATACTTTGTTACTGTGGTATGGCATGTTTTACAGGGCATCAAGGCTAAAGCAAGCATGATAAGTGGTTCTACATGGCTAGATGGGCCTACATTTGTTCAGCCAGTCTGGCTATATTTTCTTACTGTGGCATTGCATGTTGTTATGGGCTTCAAGGATAACGCCAACATAATACATGTTCTTACATGAGAACACTGGCCTACAATGGTACAGCCAGTCTAGATGTGTGTTCTTACTTTGACTGCTGATAGCTGCAGTGCAGCGGTTTGTGGCTATAGCCCAGTGTCAGCAATTCAATGCAGAGAACATGATTTTTTGCTTAGTTTATTTGGGGAGTTAAATTATGCTACTACATTCTTATTGCACTTGGATGGCGGCCTGGGTTTTATTGCTGACCAAATTAACCTGCAATCATTGACATTTTGTCACATTGTGGAGAAATGGCGAGCAGCAGTTGACCCATTGGATCCTGCACAACCTCTTCTATGATGATACCGTATATTCCAGTCCTTGGCCGCAATATGTGCAAGAGAACATGTTATGATGGAGTGTGGTCATCTATTATCAAAAACATTTCCCTAGCTGTTTCAGTCAATATAAAATCCCTTTGTCTCAAATAGGCCAATCTCAAACTCCACTATCGATTTAATGAAGAATGTAGTAATTCGTCAATAAAGCAGTTTATTGATTATGAGCTAAAGTATAATTCAGACAATTACTGTCATTGGTTTCATGAGACTCGTAGGAGGGCTGTTCTGCTTAACTTTATGGAAAACTGTCATCCATTAGCCTTTGTAATTTCTCGTGGTCTACTAAAGCTCCTTTTAAGCCTCCAAACCTTTGTCTGTGATACACTTTCATTGGATGATTTGACCGATTTTCTCTTTTTTTTGTCAAGTTTCTAAAGAGCTGAAAAGGAAATACCTGGTACCAATTTTAAGGATATGTAATTTAAGATATGTCTTTAATGCTAAGAAACATCAACGTTTATAGACAGAGAGCTGCCCAGTGGGAAGTGGGTGCAGAGGACCCCCAAAAACTGGCCCCTTTTCACAAGATCGCTCTTATGGGGGCACATTTCAAGCCTAAATCAAAATAATCCTGTTTGTTAATGTAGTTCACTTACTTGATAGTGCCAGAATAATTCCATAAACACATATAGATAGAATGATATATGTGAATTTGAATAACATTTCTAACCATACAACTCAAATTTGGTGTAATTGACTACTGGTGCACTAACTGTACAGTTGCATGTAATCATTTGATATATACACACAACATTATACAATTCGATAAACAAGCAACATGTGGATGTTACCTTTGAGGATAGCTGGTTGCATTACTTCCTTATGTGAATGATAAACTCCATTAAGAAAGATGAAATATGTATCAAGGTATGTCTGTTCAAACCTGTTCTGTCGATTACAAAAAGAGGTCTCTGTCTGCTTGGGGGAAGTGGCTTCGTTGTATTACCTTTATTACAGCTGCTAGTTCAGAAACGTATTTTCTAAATGTACACAAGGAGTTCTAAATTTGAATTAAAAGTGTGGAAAATAGCGCTCCCCCAATTTGCTTCTTGTAGTAGTGCAGTGTTTAGATGATCTAAGTTTCCTAGTGGAGTTCTAATTCTTTAGACTATCATGTATGCATAAACCCTTAAAGGCCACTCTGTACCCCACCAAAAGCCAATGAAAACAGATTTAAGATGGTGAGATATGTTATTTATATCTCACCGGACCCTTCCTTTAAAGCTTTCTTTAAAAGCACAAATCCACCCTTCAGCTGATCTTCAATGCACTTCCTAAAGAGTGAAATGGTTTTCTAGCACACTATGGCTTTTAATGATGTTAACCCCAGTTCCATATGGACCTCTTGTATTGGGGTTATCATTAGAAGATTAAGTGCTTTCTTCCAAAAGATGCTTACAATTTTAGGCCAGTTTTCAGCATCGAGTAAAAAGGAGGTCTCATCTCCATACGTGAGGATAGGGATCACCTTTAACCGATAGAATGAAATCAAGGGAATCAGTGAAATTCCGCAAAATCTTTTGAGGAGTATTCTCCCCTGTCCCGCCAGAATCCTTGCTTTTTTTCTTAGAGATTTCACTTTAGGATCGTCGGTTTTGCTGATGTTCACACAGACACACAAGTAGGTGAATGACTTTGTTACTGGTATCTTCACTCCAAGTAGGCACCATTCCTTCGATTTTTTCTTTCCTTGTCGGAAGTGATCTCCACAGGGCATAATTCTGGATTTTTCGGAATTATTAAGAGGCAGTTTGACTCCATATAAGTTTGCAGTGCGTCCAATTGTCTCTGCAGGCCCACTGGTGTCTGATCCACCAGAACCTAATCAACAGTGTAAAGTAGTCTTTCAACTGCTGTACCCGCTATTCTTGGTGGAAAATATCTGATGTCCTTAAAAGCTGTTTCAATATCCGAGATGAACAAGTTGAACAATTCTGGCGCCAGTGGGCAGCCTTGTTTTAATCCTTTGTTTGTAAAAATGTCTTTAGATAAAAGACCTGAGGTGTTCAGTCTTACTTTTAACATGGTGTCGGAATAAAGGTCTTTTATTGGTGCCAACAGATTTTCAGAACAGCCCCAGTGGCCTAGCTTTTGCCATAATTTCAGAAGTGTGACAGTGTGAAGGCCTGTGTTTGGTCACTAAACACAAGGTAGATCTTCTTTTCCTTGTTCCTATCGTCTCGGGATTTCAGCAGGTTTATAATAAAGATGTTCAGAGCAGTACCTATTCCCTTTACAGACCCAGCTTGCCAGACGTCTCTGTGGCCAGATTTTATTGTCCACTTTACCAAGGTCTTTAGGATCAGAGATGCAAAAATATTCCTGGGTACATCCAACAGCGCAATATGGGTGATAATTGATTGGGTCAGACCTGCTTCCTTTCTTATAAATCAGAATGATCACAGATGATTTCCGTGAGCTAGGTATCTTTTGGGTTTTAACGATGTGCTCAAACAAGATAGACAAAAATGTGGCCCATTGTGTCATATCCTGCATTAACATTATGTTGCTTAAGCCATTGGGCCTGAGGGGCTCGTGAGCTGCTCGATCTTTTAATGATCTCATGAATGGAAGCTGGATCTGTTTCCACACAATCCCATGCCATTCCACTCGTGGGATTGCTTAAGGGAGTCAAATGATCTTGTCAATTAAGTCAGTCACTTGGTCCGTGAAGTTTCTACTGTCCGGATTGGCAGGGTTCATGTAAAGATTCATAGGACCAGTGTTTGCTCGATCTTCGTCCGGTCAACTCTTATCATTCCCTCCAGTAGTTGGATAATTAACTTTGACGACAGTTCTTCCAATATGGTCCATTGAAGTTGGTCCTTGATGATTGTCATCAGGCCTGACATTGGTCTGCCCTTTTGGACCTTTTGTGGCTGGATTTAAGTAGACTGTGTGCCCATCCATGATTGGTGGTTCTCTCATCCATGTCTTCTAAAGACATATTATATTGTGCTCCTTAATTTTCGTGTCCCCTCTTACAAACATATGGGAGAAGCACTGGTGTTCCAACTTGCCAATGTGAGGGCTCTGTCTCCCACGAGTCGCTGGCTCTAGGCTGTCTTAATTTTTTCAGCTAGTAATCCCATTAACCACTTCCAGTTTTCATCAGTACCTTTATTTTCAATCACTTTGATCTCTTTGCGCTGCTTGGTTATATTAGGGTCCGCCCTTGGCTTGCTCGCCCCCATATGCACCTCCTACAGGTGTTATTCTGTCTTTCAGATTTCCAAACCCGTCTCAACAAGACTAAACAACAAGGTATGGATTCGAAACTGGGTATCTGTGCGCTAGTAATCACTATTATATTGTAGTCAGGAAGTAATTCAGAGGAGGTGTGAGCAGCACACCAACTCCCGCCAACCAATCCACCCTGGTTGGTAATAAAGTAGAATGCTTAAAAGAGGAAAGGGAGTGTTCGTGCACTTTACACCATTACAATGAAACAAAGCAAGAGTAGTTTGAAATTTAATACTGAACAGCCGACACGTATTTCGACACACAGGTCGTCTTCATGGCATGCACAAAAGCAAAGGGAAACCAGAATATTGTAACCTCCTAATGGAGGGCCGTATGGGTAAACGGCTCAGTGGTGGCAGGTGGGTGTATATCGCTCGTAAAATCGAGAGGCACAAGAATCAACGGGGAAATCCCAGGAACAGAGTTACGAGCGATATAAACCCACCTGCCACCACGGCCTGATATTTCCTCTATTTGTCAATTTTTTGACTTTTCTTGTTCGACTGAGCATTTACCCATACGGCCCTCCATTAGGAGGTTACAACGTTCTGGTTTCCCTTTTGCTTTTGTGCGTGCCTTGAAGATGATCTGTGTGTCGAAACACGTGTTCAGTGTTAAATTTCGAACTACTCTTGCTTTGTTTCATTGTAATGGTGTAAAGCGCACAACTACTCCCTTTCCTCTTTTAAGCATCTGTCTCAACAAGAGGTTTGATGATTCCCTCTCAATTTAGGTGTTACTATTGGTGTTACTATTTTGAAGTTCCTTATTTGAAGTCTTGAGTCAATCAAGTCAAAGCCCAATGGTCTTAGTCGACCGGCTTAATCTTTTAGCAGTTGGGTAATCAACGTTGTTGATGGATAGATAGCCACTCTATCCTTTCAGATTTATTTGAGGAATTCCACTATGACCAGGTCATTTGACATTTGCAATCTTAAACTTGGAACATGATGATGTAATCTAATCACATTGGCCCAGTTCAAGATCATTTCATCATCTGTTGGTATCATTCGCTCCACCAGTAGCCCATCTTGATGATGTCAAGGAGTTCCCTCCTTCTCACCTGAGTCCGTTCTTTACCGGCGTCCTTGGTTGATGCCTTCTTACGGATAGAGAGGGTTTTGAAGAAGGCGGCCCGTGTCTCTGCCGAATCCAGAATGCGTTCAGTTTTCCAGGAGGTTGAACCCAGGAATCCAGGAGGCAATGCAAGTTCGCTAGAACTCGAATCTAGGAGGTAGATGAAGGGGGAGAACAAGGAAGGGAAAGCGGGAGTGGAAAAGTAGAAGAACCGCGAGCTACCGAGCACACGTCTGGTCACTACTTCGCAATAGCATTGAGACGCGCGGAGCCGCGGAAGGCGTGGTCTAGAAATAGAGAAGGGCTACGTCCAGCGCATGGAGCGAGAAGGGAATATGCTGGACGGCCATATTGGAAGTATTAATGTGAACAAGCCCGTTGTGACTGGGACCATGAAGCCCAAAAGGGGCGCACCCTGCGATTCATGACAGATGATTATTGTTCAGTCTTATTGAGGACTCCAATCGCTTCTCTCCTGATGATCATTTCTGGTCTGGGCTCCTTTTTTATTCCTTCCCACACTAGATCTCGGTCTTAATTGTGGCAATTTCAACGGCAAGGCTTCGTAGGGCTCTCATGTCTCCAGTTGGGACTTTTCTCCATATCATATAAAATAGATTCCTTTTCATTAAGCTCGTAGGTCACACCCTTCATTGGTGCTTGTCCAGAGCCTCCCTCTGGCCTAAACTTCCTTTTTTTCTGTTGGTTTCAATAATTCCCTCTTAGTCCTAGTGTTGTTAGGGCCCTTGTTGGTGTTTCTCATTCCTCTGTCATTCTGATGTTCCTCCAGTGACTTGCCTTGACCGGTTTCAAAGTCAATATCCCTTCTGCTGGAGCCAAAGCGAGAGCCATTTTCCTTCCCTGATGGGGTCTGATTTTGTCCTTCGCTAATGGTGTTAACCCTTCTTCCTGCCAGTTTACACAGGCATTCTTCTGTCAAGCTAAATACTCTGATGACCTTTCAGTTACTTGTTTTTCTTGGGCCTCGTGACTTTTAGTCAGGTTGGACCCACTGCCCTTTTTTCCCAGTCAGGCTTTTCATTTATTTCCAGATGCCCTTCCAGACTGGCTTCATCAAGTTCATCAGTGTGTGTACCAGTGGCAAAATTAGCGTTTTCGTCAATTGTGTCCTGCTCAGATATTGAGTAAGTTGACAGATACATCAAGTTTATAGAGCTGCTTTCCTCAAGCTCATCCTCCATCAATGATTGATCTTGTGTGTTGGATGTCACAGTCTTTTTTGATTTTGTTACATTAATAATTTCCAACTTGTGATGATTTGTGTCCACAACTCTCGTTCCAACCTGATTTCTGGGGGTAGTGATGTTTTTGATGAACTTCCTACTTCCATTCGATTCGTCTTTGGCGGGTGGTCTCACGTTCTAGGTTTTCATGGTGGGTGTGATCTTGACCGCAGTCGATCTTACCCGTACATCACTCTCATTTTGACATGTTTTGTCTTTACCGATTCCCTTA
This sequence comes from Ambystoma mexicanum, assembly GCF_040938575.1. NCBI lineage: Eukaryota > Metazoa > Chordata > Amphibia > Caudata > Ambystomatidae > Ambystoma > Ambystoma mexicanum. The sequence continues at coordinate 552,839,566 of NC_090939.1, forward strand.
ATCATAATTACATTGTGATTTAATTTTGCTTTTTACAAAAATTCAGTATACCTTTTGGTGGAGTTTCATCCCGCTTTCCAATGTGACTGCTTGCTCAATGACATTTGAATTCTCACCTGGGCCTGGGTTGAAGGGATTTTTTATTACTTTATTATCCACTTATAAAAATGACATGTAACAAAGAATGCTTTGCCATGCTCAGATCCACATATAAACTGATTGTATGACTAACAATGATTTTTACCGACTGTCTTCACACCTACAAAATTATTCTGTGCCTAAGAATGCATTAGCATTCTCTAACCATGTAAAAAATTAACGTATGCCTAGGAATATTTTGCTGTGCCCCCCCCTCCACCCACAATTATGTGTGTCGTTGCCGAAATCACTACCCCAATATCCTACACTAAATTCATACTTTAGCTAGGCCCAGTCATCAATTTCATACTACTCTCCCTGACTTACATTACATCCTTCACTATTGCATAACTAAACAAATTACTTTCCCTATGAAGAGCTCTGTGAATGTGTGCCTGCCTCTTCAAATGCTTACCTCCAACTTTCCTAAGTTCTGCACATGTTCCTTTATATATACATAAGGGCAGTTTCTGTCGACCCACCTAGCTCAAACCTGGTACAATGCCCACATTGTTTGACTTGCTGAAAATGGCTGAAATCCAACAGGTTCAAGCTTTGGTCAAACTGATTCTCTCATGCTTACTTAATACATCAGAGCTTGTCTCATCATCATGGATGTCTCTTGTAGTTAGTGATTTGACAAATGATCTATCTCTAGATGTACAATTGGAGACAACTCAAAATGTGCATGTTATGTTTTATGTAGCTCTAGTATCAGCCCAAAAGTCTAAAAAACAAAGATTAGATGTATCTGTGCAATCAAAGCTACTACTTAAATAAATGGTTTCATAACACTTGATGCTATCTGTGTATACAATCATAGCTATAGGGCCCGATTCACTGACTGTATTGCATTGCACAATTGCATATAACAGTAGCTTTATCGCAAGTAGCGGATACAACTAAGCATATATATATATATATGCTTTAAGGCAGCTGTTCACCATCCAACGTTAAGGATGGGAACTGATGGGTTAACACATTTTATTAATGAAATGTTATATATGATTAAAAAAAATCTGAACAGGTGCTTCAATCTTTGGTAACTGAGTTAAGTAAAATTGAATTTAGAGGCCATGCATTTACACAAATCCTGCTCAAAAGCAGGAGGTATTTCTATAGCATCTCAAATGGCATCCATGGCTCCTTAATCAGTTTTACCCGGTTATAATTATATATTTAACGGGTGGTCTGAAGAACCAAGGAATGCTGCAAGTTGGCACGCAAAATAGAAAAAGTACACATATGTCAATGTGAATCAATACCTGCAGCAGAGTGCCAAAACTTAACAATCAGTATCACAGGTATAACTTTAAAAAAAGAAATACCCAAGTTTATTTTTGTGCAAAATCTAGTTTATATCTAACTCTATCTATCTCTTGATGAATACTGTGGATGGGCCCTACTCAGAGCACCTGTTGTAATGTCTATGTGTTACTCACATTTAGATCTGAGAAATAAATCAGTAATTTATTACACATAGGTATGTCTGATGTTAATGGGTCAATTACAGTGGTACCTTTGTGCAATTTTGTTCACCCTATAGTCGGTTCTGCTAACCATCAATCTAATTCTTGTAATCTGTATGCCACTTGCCTTGCGTGGAGATAATTTACTAGTAGTTGATAGTAAGAATGATCCTTACTAACATTATAACACTAGTCAGTCAACCATGCCTTGTACAAATCAGTTTGCAGTTTTGGAAGGATTTTACAGAGTTGTCCAACTCCAGGCCTCAATGGCCGGGTCCATGTCAGAGATTCAGGATACCGTTTGTTAATATTCATGAGAAACATTTGCATACAATGGTTCTAAATGTATGCACATTTTTCCTCATGAATGCTAATGAGGGATATCCTGATAACATGTCAGGATCCCGACCCTCGAGGCCTGGAGTTGGACAACCATGAATTAGATGATATATATTGACTGCACAAACCAATCATAGTTTTGGCTCAAGACATACCAATTATACTAAGTAATAGTGATACTCTGAACCTTATGTATACCGTGGTACATTTGCATCCTATAGCAGGAGGTGGGAATATTATCACGGTTATTAAGACCCACAATCAGCTGAGCAGATCAACAAACATATGGCTGCGTGATACTGTTGAACATATCACTATTAGATCTTCCAAGGAGAACACTATTTAATATTGGAATATAGCAGGATTCGACAAAAAGCTAAGTGATCCTGACTGATGTACATTCATACACCACATCATTCTGTCTTGTTTACTTAAACATCAGTGCAGGAGCCAATCGTCCTTCCAGTTCCTCCTACTTTTTAATACTGGAATTGGACTCCATCTGTGGTTAACGAAAGGATGCCTGATTACTCATCTGTGGTTAACGAAAGGATGCCTGATTACTTGGGTGTTCACCTCTCTTTCTGCTTCATGACCCATTCTGGAATGTAAATGGTTGTGTCCCAGTATTAGAATAACAAAAGGTTATTGTGCACTTTTTAAATGTGCATATATAAAAACTGTACTTGAGTACACTTGCACTCAATGTATTTGGACTTTATTGATAACTCGCACTCTGAATCACTTGCGTATGGGCGCGATACAAATAAAATATCTTATCATAACTACTAGCTGAATAATATTACAGAGATATTACCTATATCTTTGGTTAATTCTTTCATCATGATGGTTGGGAAGTTGATAAAACTGAAATATGGGGTTTACCTCCTATGATGACTAGCACTTGCTTAATGAACAACAAAAGGAAGTGTTTAAGGAACTCCTATTTAGTCTGAACTCCTGTGTTATCAACGTTCAAATTCAGTTAGATTATCCAGCTCATGAAATTTTATTTAGATGCCTTATACCCGGATTGACAGGTTTTCAATGAGAACTTCTGACTGGTTGCATGTTATGAATTATTGGATTATGATTAGAATGAATGAATGCATCCTAGTATTTATTTTAAATATGTGGTTTATTGGCATTTATTCAAATGTACATTACAGTATATTTTTAGGACACAGTAGTAGAAGAGTAACGTGTACAGTTTCTAGCTTAGATCAGCAAGTCAGATTAGCCAACGTAATTTATTAACTAAACAGAAAAGAAAACAAACATTCCATACAAGTCTAGCCTATCCACCTAATAAGTGTGAAGTGGCCCGCCATTGTCGGAGCAGACGTACATCTATGGGGTGCCTCGTTTCACATGTTCCAGGATCAACAGAACCAGGGCACCGTTATTGTGTGTCGTCTGTTCGCTCTTTCTGGGTGCTCATGGTTGCTTGTTGTTGGATGGGGGGAACATAGCATCCGTCAGGGATCTCCAGACTTCTAGGGTGACAGCGGAATTGTCGTCTTGGGTCGCCACTAATTTTGTCCAGGCCCTCATCTCAGCCTTCCACCAGGTTTCAAAGTAATGGAGCCAAAATTTGTATTGTGGGCACTTCAGTGATTTTCATGACATAGAAATCCGTCTTTTCGCAAGAATGCATGTGAAGTCCATAAACCTGATAACAGGCTTGTGTTTGCTCTGTCTGGGGTACTCTTCCAGCAGACACTCCAATGGGGTGCATGTGTATCTGACGACACCACCCGCCCTGAATACACCTTCAATTTGGCTCCAGAAGGCCTGCACGTTGGTGCATTTCCAGAACATGTTTAGGAGGTCTGCCTCATCTTGGTGGCATCTGGGGGAGGAGGGTTGTAGCTCCTTGTTAAGTTTAGCTACCTTACCTGGGAGTCAGATACGTATGGTGGAGGATGGTCATTTGTAGTAGTTTATATTTAGCATTTCGAGACACCTGTTTGGGAAGGCTAAGTGCTTGCTCCCATTCTGAGTCTATAATTTCAGTGCTCATGTCCATCTCCCAATATATTTTCAGGCCAGGGTCCCTATCGCTAACTCCTATCAGCAGGAGGCTATGTAATCTTGTCACAGGTCTCCAGTCATCCTCTACCGTGTACATTAAGGCTAGTAGTCCTGTTTCTTCTGGTTCCCAAGGACATCCCCCCATTTGTTTCTTGCGGTTCCCCTTACCCACATGTATTGTAGGAATTGTCCCTTGGGCAGGCCCGACTGTTAAGATAGGTTGTCTATGGGCCTCATTACGAGTCCGGCCATAACCGTGCCGGACAAACTGGCAGGCTGCCGCCGGACTCATAGTGAATTATCGCCTCCATGATTGCGGAATCACTGGGGCATTACAATCCCAGTGTCGGAATTCTGTTAATCCCCATTCCCATGGAGTCCCATAGGACTCTATGGGTTGGGACCATGGAAACACTGGCACTGTAAATAGCGGTGCTGGTGTTTCCATTTCTGTCTGCAGGCGGGTGGCGTTACTACTGCCAGGTCAGACCTGGTGGGAGTGACACCACCCACCTGCAGAACTCTTAATCTGCCGGTCCGGAGACAACAGTGGCGACGGGCTTATCGCCACCATTGTTTCCAGACAGGCAGGGTCATAATGAGGACCTATGTCTCTGAATTGGTCATTTTCATACATGTCCCCCCATGTGTAGACCCCCATTCCTTCCAAAGTCTAGCCATACCCAGTTCCATTAAATTCTTGCATATGTCAACAGCTATCAGTATGTTAGGTGAGCATGTATTTTTTATCCTGAGTAGTGTCATCACCCTAAACCAAATCAGACTACCCAGTTTCACCAGCATTAGGGATGTGTTCACGCAGCTCGTTTGGAGCCATAGGAAGGCGTGGTCTAGCATTGGCAATTCTGTCGTGTGATGGTCTGCCAGCCATTTTGTGACAAAGCTTTGTTGGGCGGCTAAGTAATAAAGTTTGAGGTTTGGGAGCTGTGTCCCGCTGTCTTTATAGGGCAGTTGGAGCACACTGAGTGCTAGTTTGTGGTGGCCTGTGCCCCATAGAAAGCCCCTAATCATTGATTCTAGGTGGCAAAAGAAGGCTACTATTATATATTAATGGACATTTGTGAAGTTGTACAGAAACCTACGAAGTACTATCATTTTGATGACGGCAATTCTATCCATAACTGACAGTGGTAGTCTGGACCAAAAGGACATGGATTTCTCGATGCCTCCAATCAACTTGAGTGTTTTGTAGTTGTGTGTTTCTACAGGTGTGTGTGCAATCAGTATAGCCAGGCATGTAAATGATTTAGGGCCTCATTACACGGTAGGCGGTAAACCATGGTGCTATTAGCACCATGGTGGCCGCCGGTACCATACCGGTACCACCATGGAGGAAAGGGGAATTACCACCCCATTCCAAGGTTGGCGGGGCGGTAATTCCCCCTTTCTCCATGGCCCTTCCCCATTCCCATTTTTGCCCCATAGGGCATAATGGGAATGGGGAAGGAGCTAATTACGGTACCGCAAATTGCGGTACCGTAATTAGCACCAAGGTCCCTTTGCAGGTCCCAACTTTAACGGCTGGTCTACACCTACTCCCGCAAAGGGACCTCGTAGTAAGGTGGTAAGGGTTAACGGTCACTGGTACCCTTACTGGTGACTGTTAACCCTTACTGCCTTCCGTGTAATGAGGCCCTTAGTCTCCCAGGGGAGACCCAGGTCAGGAGGGGCAGCCTTGTCCACCTCGCCGTAGCCATTCCCAATAGACCGAGTTGAAGGATTTAGTGGCCTCCAAGGATGCCATCACATATTGTTCTTTGCAGGCGATTATCTGATCAATAATGTGTTGGAGCCTTCAAAGATTCAGGGCAGTGCTGCACCCAGTTTCAAATCTGTTCTGGTCCATGTCCTCTGTCTCCAGAACCCTAGTTCTCTCCAGGCTGGACTACTGCAACAATCTCTCCCTCATCCTCCCTGCTTCCGCTTTGCACCCTATGCAACTCGTCCAGAACAGAATCTCAAGACTTATCCTTGGCCTCAAGCCGACAGACCGCATCTCTCCAGCGCTGAAATCTCTTCATTGGCTCCCCGTGGCTACAAGGATCAAATTAAAAACCCTTTCCATTGTCCACACGGCATTCCTGGGGCCTGGGACCTACTGACCTTCAATGTAACCTTCCTAAATACTGTTCCTCTCTGGCCCTCTGCTCATCTACCTCCAACTTCTGCGAGTGAGCCGGTTCTCCAAGCATGAGCAGAGGGATTGGCAGGTGCCTCCCTCTGGAACAGCCTCCCTGCCACCCTCCATCTTGAACCTGAAATTCTAAAATTCCAGAAACTCCTCAAGACCTTCCTCTTCTCCTCTTCCTTCTCACTCACGCTACCCTGCTACCCTAGCTCCCTGCTCTTCCTTCTCTCCATCCTTCCACACAGCTTGTTGACTGGCCACCTGGTGTACCTCAGAGTCTCACAGGTCCCAGGCACCCCTGCCAGTCCTTCTAAAATTGCTGCAAGGCCCTGCATCCCACTTCACTTGAAATAAAACCCTAAGAGCTTCTCTCTCCGCACTTCACCAGTCTCTACTGACTGGGCACACTTGGTCCCCTGACCCTCCTTTTTCCCTCCTGCACTTGCACGATCTGTATACAGCCCTGCCTGAAGATAGTCTGTCTGTTCTCCCTTGTCTTCACCCCTTAATGTGCACTTGAAAAAAACACAGAGTCGCCAGCAGGCCTATTTGCTGTATCTAAACTGTTAAATGTATCATATTCACTTAATCTGCCTATACAGACCGTTATCATCTCAAAAATTCAAGGGCTGTTGTTTTTTCCCTGTGTTCCTTCCCTCCTTGTGCGCTTTGAAACAATTGCCTGTGCATAGGTGCTATATAAATAAACATTACCGTACCATACCATGTGTACCAATGTTGAGATAACTTTGCGGAGCCATTTCGCTAACACTGTCGTGAGTATCTTTATATCACAATTTAGCATGGCCAGGGGTCTGTATGAACAAGATCTTTCCATTGGTTTCCCAGGCTTGGGGATGGGTATCATTAGGGTCTCGCTCATACCTGTTGGTAATATGTGCCGTGTCATAGGCTTCTGCAAACACTTCTGGAGTATTGGGGCCAGTGTGGCAGTATATGCCTTATAGAATTCTGAGGGTAGCCCATCTGTGCCCACGGTTTTACAAGTGGGCAGGGAGTGTATAGCTTCAAACAGTTCATCTACAGTTATGGGCAGGCCCAGTGTATCTTTTTGGCTGTCAGGGACCCACAGGAGATGAATGTGGGAGAATACCTTGTCCAGGACCTCTTGAGGGATTGGTTTGTTGTGCTTATACAGTTGTGTGTAGAAAGAGCCGAATGACTTGTTAATCGCTACCTGTGATCTCCATGGTGCCTTGCACTCGTCATAGAGCAGTGTGGTCTGGGGTGTTCCTTTCTGCATAGCAATGCCAATAGTTTGCCTGGGCTGTCTCCCTCCGTGTGGACCTGAGCTGTCTGGACTTAATACTCAAACTTAGATATTCTTGCCCAGGCATTGTGGCACCTGGATCGTGCCTCTGTTACACCTCCATCAGCTGGTGGCCCGGGTGTTGGGACTCTAATGCTTTTATTTCCTCTTCTATTGATTCTAGGGTCTTCTGCAGTTTCTGGTGTGTGCCCCCCGCTCTGGCTATACCCTCGCCTCTAGTCACCGCTTTCACGCTCTCATTCTCCAAACAGGTCAACACGCTAGCGTCATCTACCTCCTATACGTGCAAACTTATCAGAACAGGTAAGGCATTTCTCTCTAATAACAGCTGCACCATCCTGGCCATAGCCCTCATCCTATCCCGCTTGGATTGTTGCAACGCCCTGCACATAGGTTCCAACAAATCCATTATTAGAAGAATCCAAACCTTACAAGACAATGCCCTTAGAGCGGCACTAGATATTTCCAAAAGAAACCACATCTCTGAGAGTAGACGACAGAATAACTGGCTCCGAACTAATGTCAAAATCCGCCTAAAAACGTTGTTGTTTAGTCATAAATCTCTTAATAACGCCGCCCCTATCTACCTCTGTAAGAGTATCCACAAACAGACATCCATAAGACCCATCAGATCAGCAAACAGGGACCGCTTGTCCATCCCTAAATTTAAACTGTCCACGATTGGAGGTAACAGTTTCCCCGTTAAAGCAGCTAAACTATGGAATTCCCTGCCTCCTACACTGAGAATAGACCAGGCCTATCTTAACTTTAGAACCAACACCATCATGTGGCTGAAATCCAATGACCATTAATCCACATGATGCATAACCATCTGCCTGCGCAAATGAATTGTAACTGACAACGCCCATCCCAAGTTTGCAACCCCTACTTGGTGTACCTTGTCTACAACACTTGTAAATATTTGTATATTCTGCCATTGTAAGAAATGTATTTCACTTCATGACTATGTTACCCCTTGGAGATAACTATAACTTTGCACATAATTCCTGTAATATCTGTAAATAGCAGTATACCCTGCTTTGTAAATAATGCCTCACACTTTTGACTCCCTGTAACTAAGCTTTGCATTGTCTTTCAACTTATGCTCCCTGATACCCTTGGGTCTGGTGCGCATTATAAATAATAAAGAAACAAAACAAACAGCCTCCGAGACTGTGCCCCAGTTGTCTACACTCCCCACGTTGTTCTCAGGGAAATCAAGAAGGAAGTCTGATAGTGACTTCTTAAAGACTGTGTCGGTTAGTGCCTCAGTAGGCAGGCACCACATTGGAACGGGGGGTCTAGGGTGTGAAAGACACCACTCAATCACCAGCGGGAGAGTGGTCTGATGCATTGAGTGCACAATGAAATTATCAATTTGTGTGTAAAGCTTGTGTGGGGATGAGTAGTTGGCGTACCCTCTGGCATCTAGGTGTATTTACCTCCATATTTCTACCACGCTGAGGTCCTTTTGAGCTGTGTTCAAGGCCATAGAGCCCAGGGAGGGACTGCTTTGTGGTGGAGACGATAGGTCTAGCGTTGCGTTCCTTACACAGTTAAAGTCCCCACCCGATATGACAAAACCCTCACTTCTAGCTGCTACAAGCTTCCTTAGTGTGTGCATGTGTGTAGGGATTTTGTGGTTTGGGAAATATAAATTAACGATACATACCTTCCTGTGTTCGATGTACTCCTGACAATTAGGTTTCTTCCTTCCTTATCTCTGTCTACCTATAGGAGCTGTGAGGGTATTGTGCCCTCGAACCAGGTGAGAAATCTCCTGGCAAACTTAGAATAGGTGGCCCCGTATCCTGTCCGACCCCGTCGGGGCAGCAGTGCCTTTTGTCCCTCAGGTGACAAATGTGTCTCTTGGAGCAGTACTATGGATATCCTCTTACGTTCTATGCCGGATTTCACCCTATTTCTATGAAGGTAGGAACCTAGGCACCGGACATTCCATGACAATATTCTTAAGGTGGTCATTTTTTATTGTTGAGTGTTGGTTGGCCCCTCTGTGGCCCAAGTGTCTTTTCTTAGACGTGGCTCGGCCAGCTTGCCTCGGTTATTTTTTTTTTGGGTGGTTTGGCATATTCCGGGATGCTTTCACAGTCAGATGTCCTGGAAGCTCCAGGTTTGATCTTTCAGTTATCGTTTTGTCTGACAGGTGGGGTCCTTTATGAGTCATGTTGTATGGATTACGAATGTGAAAAACAACAGTAACAAAACTAATACTTGGTGCCCGACAATCCTGGGTTGTTCAGGCAGTCCTGTAGCCTCAAGGCCTGGTCTAGCAATTGCATACAGGGTGTGGGTCCAGCAACACTCTAAGACCCTTCAACAGTTCAGGCGGGTGGTAGAGACCAACAGCTGATGTCTGGGCTCCACCCCCACTGATATGATATGATATGGCATTTATAACGTGCCTATACACAAGTGTTTCAAGGCGCGAGACTCTAAAGCGGCATTTGTCTGTAATCCTTGTCTAGCTGGAGGAGCCAAAATGTCCCAGGTTTCAGCAGTTTGTACCATTCAAGGGTGCGTTAAGTACTGCCTGCGGGTTCCCTATTGTTGATCTCTGTGCAGTAAGCAGGTCCTCTGTCAGGGCATCCCAGGGAATTTAAGGCTCATTGTGCAGTTTGTCTGTTACAGGTCAGAGTCGTTCTTGTTGGACAAGTTGTTAGGGTCCATCCACATGGCCGCCGCCTCTGCGCTGTCCAGAAATTGCATTTTGTTGTTGTACAGGTTTTTAGGCCTTGCAGGGTATAGAAACATACATTTAAGGCCCAGTTGTCTTAGCATTGCTTTAATAGGAATTAACAAGTTCCTGGCCCTTTGAACTGTTGGAGTGTAGTCAGGGTAAATAGAAATCTTCGAGCTTCCTCGCATTATCTCGCCCCCCTCAATGGAGTATTGCAGGATGACCTCTCTGACTCAGAAGTTGAGGATCCTGGCTATCACCAGACGGGGGAGTGATCCTGGTGGGGGCCTCTTTTCAAGGGATTAGTGGGTCCTTTCGATGGCAAAACCCTGCGAGAACTTACCTGGAACAATCTCCTGGAGCAGAAGGTTCTCAATGTAGGATGTTGGTTCTGGTCCCTCCATTTCCTCTGGTACACCAAGCATGTGAACATTGTTCCTACATGACCTGCCCTCAGTGTCCTCAGCGTACAACTCCACTGTGGCGTTTCATTTTTCTAGCTCTCTGACCATCACCTCTAGGTCTTTTGTGTTGTCTGTTGTCTCCTTCAGGAGTGTTTCTGCGGATGTGACCCTTTCGGCCAGCTGTCTGACATCTTGTCGTAGGAGCTGAACATCAATTTTGTCCATGTCAATTTTAGTTTCCAGGGACGAGCTTGGGGCCGCTATCACTGCCAAGACACAGTTCTCCTGTGAGTCCTTTGAGGTTGCAGGGGTCCTTTGCTGATTCATGCTCTTTGCCTGTGTGGTGTTGCCGCTTTTGCTCTGGGTCACAAATGCTTCCATTGTCGTAGGCTTATTCTTATTGTTAGTAGGCGACATATTGTATTGATGGTGTTGCATGTAAGAAGAGAGTACTGTGACCTGCCACACTACCTGGATTGTCTAAGCGTTGGCAGTGGTATCCTAGTATATATGCATACTTCGGAGGTAGAGCATTGGCGTTTAGAATAAGAGCAAAATAGTTGATAACAGTTAAATTGAGGAGGATTTAATTTAATTTAATTTTGGACTGTGAATGTGTGCAAAAAATAATGTGTGGCTTGTGGGAGACAATCAGGTAGATTTCTGAGAGAAACAACCAGGGATTCTGGCCCGCACCCGCCAATCCATTGCCCTAAAGGCTTTACATTAACATGTAAAAGTCCTGTCTATCTATGGACTAAGATAATTGAAAGGTGTGCCTTTGGCATTGGCGGTTGGTGAGTTTGAAAGTTGGTGGGGCGTACATTTTTGGAAAACTGGCAGCCAAAATTTTCAATTTACTGTCCAAACCCACTGAAATATGACATAAAAAGCATTAAGTTTTACATACAAATGGTGGTACATTATTCTTACGTGTGCAAGTGTGATGGTGTATTTTACAGCATCTTGTATTGCGAATAGCTGGTACTATGGTGTATGCATCATTATATAGATGGTCATGATGGAAAAATATCATTTGGTCATGCTATTACTTGCATTCATCCTCTTACTAAAATGGGATTCTAGGCATTTTCTGAAAGCAAAATAGTATGGCGGTTCAAGGAGGATTGCACTCAATGGGAGTGTATCAGACATTTCAATATAGGTCCACAGGGCATCTATTTCACTGCAGAAGAAGACTTATATATTTTTGCAGAACTCAAGAGGAGATAGGAAAGGTGGTGCTCCATCTCATGCAAATCATTTGTTCATAAATGGAAGTACCACATTGGTGACGAAGTACGGGTTTCAAACCTCACTGGCAGCATAAGCAACATGCAGGGAAGTCACCTCACCGCCACCATTCCTATCAACCCTAGTCAAGCCCTAAGTGGAATGGGTATAATGGCCGCCTATATCCCAGATAAATATAGAAAGCACATGAGGTCCAGCTAAATGCGTTGCTTGTAGATGGCCAGGGAGTATTTGCAGGAATTAAGCCAGCACCATCCTCGGCGAATCAGAAGAAAATGTTGACGCGTTTGCAGAGGTTAGCAGATTTGAAAAAAAGGATAAAGTTATACTGCAGGGCATACATTTCTACACTAGAAGCCAGAATCATTAGAAGATTACCACATTAGTTTGAGAGAGAGTTTGAGAGAGATGACTGCATTATGTGACTTTGGCGATGCACTCGAAAATATTATCGGAGATGTACACCTGGGCTCCCTTATTGGTCAAGCCCACTCCACCCATTGTCACAAGTTGTAATAGCTTGTTACAATGTTTCTCACTGCAGGGGCAGACTGGAGATAGCACATTAGAATGGGGGTGCAGGACAGGGAGGATAGCCACCCCCGCAAGGAGAGGACTTTGCAGCAGAAAGACGGAGGTGAGTAGCGATGCGGCGAGTGGCGGCTTGAGAGTGGAAAGGAGGATCAAGGTTAATAGCTGATGGGGCATGGGAGAAGGGGACTGAAAGTGGTGGGAGGGGCAATATTAGAGGTAATTAAGAGGACGGATGGAGAGATTATGCTTGAGGATTTCAGGGAATGAGGTTGTGGATGATTGGAAGACGTGTCGCTGTTCAATGCTGTGCAGCTCAGACTCAATCCTGGGTTGGGCTGGCCCACTCTCTTCCTACTTGGTTCAATGCTGCAAGTAATTAGAGAGTGAGTGTGCATTTTTGGTTTATTTACCCCTGAACTTGGGCCATGCATCTGCCCTGCGGCACTCCGGGGGTCTTGTTTCTTCAGCCCTGCTGTTCGACTTGTGATATGTGGCCGCCCCTGTGGTTCGGACCTGCCAGTCTCCTCGCTCCCCAGCAGGCCGGGCCAGAGCTGTATTTATTATTGCACAAGTCTGGGCTACACCCACACCAAACACTCTGCTGCATCCATGTCCACGCAATCCGGTCTCTTATTGGATATAGACAATGGTAGTGTAGCTTAGTGGCAACACACTCGTCTTGGAAGCAAAATGACGAGGAGCAGCACAGGTTCGAATCACAGCTTAGAAACCTCTTCGGTATTAAACATGTTATAAAAAAACAATTAAATTATAATTAATTATATATGTTTGGCATGCAGTAATTTGGTTACTTTTAACTGGAATGAAATTTAGGGATCACCGGCATACCATTCCAACATTCTTCCCATCACTCACAAAGTGTGCTGATTTCCTTGGCGCCTGGGATTGGGTGATGTTTTACTCTTGAAACATTTGCAGTGGCCTTTCACCCTTAGCTAAACTCCTCAAAACGATGTGTTGATTCGCATTTTATATAGTGCCTTGTGTTGAATCCTCATGCTTCTCAGCACTGTTACATTAGGCGCCATTGTATTGTAATTCACTGCCCATGACACTGGCACTGCATCTGGCTGTGGGACACTCAGCCTACATCTCTCACTGTGTGAGATGCTGCATCTCACACAGTGAGAGATGTAGGCCAAGTGTCCCGTGGCCGCCATTATGTTTTAGTTAAGGAAACTCTCAGTCTTATTTGCCAATGCGGCATGGAAGACTAAGAGTTTACTTAGCTAAGCCAAACACAGCTTAGACGCTGACTTGCTCACTTACCTTGGGCTGCAGCAGATGGGCCTGGGTCACTGCGACGACGACGACTCCTAAGTCCACCACCACACTAGCAAGCAACTATGGAAAGAACGAGAAGAAGGTGAGGCACACTGTGTGCCCATGACCCGACTCCACCCATACGGATTGTCATTGGCTGATAAAGAGCCAATGACAAATCAAACAACCTATTGCTATGTTGCATGGCCTGTATTGCCTAGCACAGGACTACAGGAGGTCTCCTCTACTGCGCTGTTTGCACAGAATATCGACAGTGAGGGACCACCCCTCCAGCGTACCGACAGCCTCCCAAATGAAAGGATGGGATGGGTAGAGTGCATGGAGCTACGAGCTCCACACACTCTACATGGTAGAAAATGAACGTAGATCTGGACGCACCTCGCTGTTCTAGAGGTTGGGCAGGAGCAGCCCTAGCAGCCCAGCATACTGCAGAGCGTCAGATTAATAAATAAATAATTAATCTGCCGCTCTGCAAAACATTGATTTCATTTTGCCGGCACAGCACAGCAAAAAAGAAAAAGAGTTGTCTCTCCTTCTCTCTGTGGCGGGGAGACCGGCCGGCTCCCCCAATGCCCTATGTAAGCAGCTGCCACTGACCTTTGGTCTTCAGATCTCAAGCAGCTGTGTCCCTGAACTTGCATCTCATAATCCTTAGCACCAAATCTATGTTAAGGGTTAGAGTCTCTAGACTGCCCCTTTCACACATCTGCCATTTTCCAGATCCTTGGTAACCACCAATTCCAATGTTAAGGCAGAGGTTACAATGAAACAAAAATACCCGGGCACTTGTTTGATAAAATAAAACCTACTCACATAGAGCTATTAATGTGCCATTTGAGAAAGCAACATTGAGATAAGGAATGAGCTTCTCAATGCAGGGCAGTAAATCTGAGAATGGAAACAGTACATTCATTGCTCAACTTAACCATTATGCTAAATTTATTTGATCTGTTTTGTCTAAACCTTTGCCCATTTTATTGACTAATCAAGATTTAAAACAGGCGTGTGTTTTTCCAAATCATGCTTTCTAAGGTACCATCATTGAGTACTTTGTTATCTTCTAGTTCGCCTGTATGTATGAGTTGAGTAATAGTGCAGGCTTTTTCAAATGTATGCCAAGTAAAAGGTGTGACTATGTTTTGGCCAACAAAGATGTGAAATGCCCGGGTGGAAAATCATGGATTTTCATACATAAGATTACTTGCTTAACTAGGTTGGGCTTCCATATGATTCAGTGTTCTTGTGGTTTGAATTATGTGGATCTGCGCATCTTTCAACATTTTTGAGCTTTATGAATGTCGACATTACCTACCCTTTGACATTTAATTTTTCTAAAAAACCTGATGATATGCAATGTATGAGATTTTTGGGACTAGCACATGTCGCAGAGCATTTCAAAAAAGGTGATAGGTCATTAAAGTTGTGACTACATCGTGAAACGTTTCCACTTATAATTGTGACAATTGCAGTCTACACTCATCTTATTGGAGACGATGGCTCAACGGAGATGACTAGTTACATGTCTTTTTAATCGTCTTGCAAGCATATTTGCACTTGCATTTTGCACCTTAAAGTCATTGGGTTTGTGTCTTGTTTTAGCTAATTATTCTTATTGTTTCAGCTATTGATCGGGATTGTTTTGCCCCCGCAAATACAATATGTATAAATCTGTATAATTAATGATATGTTATTTTTGCTCTTGCATTACATATGTGGTAGCTACTGGAGTAGCTTTTATATACAACTATTCTCATATTCTAAGTCAAGACAGAGGTGAGCATTATGCTTCATCTTCTCATTTATTAGCTCTCCAGCAGTTTCAACAACTCAAATAAAATGTCCATCTTTTTGTTGAAAACCAAACTTTTTTGTTTTTTTTTACAAAACTTCATTTCCCATCAACCTTAGGTCCCTGTTCCCAGTGTCCTGGTCATGTGACCTAGTCCTCCCTCTTCCTGTAACCTCCTCTTCTTTTCCTGCTCTCCAGAGATAAGTACCCTTTTCACTTAGCTGCGTAGTCTGTCAGCATTTGTATTAGGGTTTTGTTGTATATTTGCAGATACTTGAAGATTTCGTATTGACATAATGCTTTGTTAGTGCGCAGGGACCGCGCAGCATAGCGGGGATTGAGTAATCCGTGTTTTAAGTTATTCGGCAGCCGCGTGCTACAGTATCAGAACTCCGGGGGTTTGCCTGAGGCCGCGTCGGCTCACTCGCGTTACACGCGAGTGAGCAAAGAGCCCCCACCTTCGTGAGGGCGGAGCAAGATACGCAGAGGAGAGCCGCGCACATGGCCCCCACCCTCGCGGGGGTGGGGCTTAAAGCCAGAGAACCCGGCGCTCCAATTGGGAGAGCGCGAGGCCCCTCCTTTGGAAAGGAAGGGGCTAAACGCTTCGCGGGTGTTGCGCTTCCGTCTCCCTTCAGTGACAGATCTTAGAAAGTTACCAGAGAGGCAGATTATATGCCGTTCAGGAGAAAAAGTGCATAAAAACACTACAGCTCGAATCAGAGCATAAAGTGAACTCAGTGCCTGCACTGAAAGTGAAAGAAGCTGCTTTGCAGCCAGGTGCAGCCTCAAGGGAGGAGAGTGAAGAGTGGACGTGCCACTACACCTGTTCAGGTACTATCAGGCACCAACCAGCTCACATCATGGCTGAATTTGAATGGAGTGACGAGGAGCAAGAAGCCACATATTGCGAAGACTTAGCTCAAAGCTTCAAAGATGTGCTGGGCGAATCACTCGTAGAGGCAGTGGCTCTAGGAGTTAGACCCCTGCAGGAACGCCTGCAGACGATTGAAACATTACTGAGTCAAGAGGACAGAAGCACCACACCACGAGCAAGCACGTCCACCAGGGCCACGCCAGAGGGCCCACAGGGGTGTATTAAGGCCCGGAAGAGCGCAAACTCTTCTGACACCTCGGGCCAACTTGAAGGGGTAGAACCAAAGGCCCCAGAGGTGACCAACGCTTTCATTAGGCTGAAAGTAGCCTTTATGTCCAAGTCGGGGGTGCCGAGCCTCATGACCCCCTACCCAGGGGAAGAAAATATGGGAGACACAGAAGAAGAGGTTCCCCAAGAAGAGGAACTCACAGAATCTCCGACATCCTCGCAAGAGGAAGGTGATAAGGAGGGAGATGAAGGGAGTTTACCGCCTCCGAAAAAGAGACTGAAAAAATTGAACAATATAGAAGACGAAACCTCAGATATGTTTCAGCCGGAGGAGATCAGAAACCCAAAATCCTCAGAATGGGTGCCTTCGCCAAGAGTGGCACGTTACATGACGCAGAGGCTGCGCAAGGCACTTGAGAAGGAGGTGAGGCAAAGGCTGAGGGCTGAATGCCCCAGACCAGAACTCCCAGGAAAGGTGGCAAAAGCACCAGAATTGGATCGAAAATGCTAGCTTTCGTAGCTAAATCAAACAGAGACCCTAGGAAAGGGATCGACCGCTCATGGAAGAGTTGCCAGGAGAAAGTCCTGGAGCTAGCGGGTCCACTGGCCAAGATTATAGACCTGGCCGAGCGGGCAAAATATACAGGGGAAGAGATTGACCCAGAAGTATTAGCAAACTGGGCTCAAAGAGCTGTATGTCTTTTAGGTAACGCAAACTGTGCGATATCCTCTGAGCTCAGAAGAGGACTGCTATTGAAAATAGATCAGAAATTGGGAGACCTGTCCTCATACGAGGCAGGTGAAGCTGCGCAGGGGCTACTGTTCGGCGAAACATTCGGAAAAGAGATGGGGAGGTTCGTAGGCACCTACACCACGCTGGAGAAAGCACAAGCCTCTATAAAAAAGATCTTCCCCGGAAGGGTTTTTGGAGGGACCGGTCGTTACAGAGGCCGAGCGACCGATCGCTACCAGACGTCCAGAAGGCCTCAATCGAACAAAGCACAGTATTGGGAAGATAAGAAACCAGACACTTTCTTTCAACCCAGAGGTCGCTTCCCCAGAGAAAGGTGAGGCAGAGGACAAGGAAGAGGACAGTACGTCCCCACAGGTGAGAGCAGCCACATATCCTGCAGTAGGGGGGAGGACAGCGAAGTACTGGGAAAACTGGCGCGCGCTTTCCAGCGACGCTTGGGTGCTACAGACAGTCAAGGGCCTACATATACAATTTACACAGACCCCAGTCCAGTACAATGCCCCCAGACCAATAGTAGCAGCGTGATCGGAGAAAGATCTGTTGCACGCAGAACTACAGAGCTTAGCGAAGAAACGAGCTATCGAGCCATGTATGGCTCCAAGGTTCATAAGCAATATGTTCCTGGTCCACAGAAAAGAAAAAGTGAGACCAGTCATACATTTGAGGGAATTTACAAGTGGGTAGTTTACAACCACTTCAAAATGGAAGGAACTCACCAGTTGAGAGACACGCTCAGACAGGGCGACTGGCTCGCAAGAATAGACCTGAAAGACGCATATCTCACGATCCCAGTGGAAAAAGAGTACCGATCCTTCCTGGCGTTCGACTGGGACGGGCAATTATGCAATTTGCCACGATGCCATTCGGATTAGCGTCCGCCCCCTGGGCGTTTACGAAACTGATGAAGCCAGTAGCGGCAGCAATCAGAGAGAAAGGGATACGGATCATCATCTATCTAGACGATATCCTAATAATGGCGAACAGCGAAGATGTTCTTCGCTACCAGACCAGCTGCGTAGCGAACCTCTTAGCCTCTCTGGGATTCCTGGTGAACAGAGAGAAGTCGGAGATGGTGCCAGCAAGGAGGATAAAATTCCTAGGTTTTATCATAGATACCAGGTCAGCGACCCTGGAGCTGCCGAACAGAAAGATTCGAGATATACGAAGAGAGATAAGGAGCTGCCTCGGCAGTCCAACCACATCTCTGCGAACGATCGCACGGATTGTAGGCCTCTTAGCAGCATCAATCCAAGCGATATTCCCAGGACCCCTGCATTATCGAGCACTGCAGAGACTGAAAATAAGACACCTTCAGCAAGGGCTCAACTACCACCAGCTAGTGCCGCTAGACCAAGAGTCCAGAACAGAGCTAAAGTGGTGGCTCCAGAACATGGAGGCATGGAACGACAGAGCCATTTTTGGCGACCGCCCGGACATGATAATAGAATCAGACGCCAGCAGAGCAGGCTGGGGAGCCCGATGTGGAGAGCTCCAAACGGGAGGCAGATGGAGCTCGGCGAGCTCAAACTGCACATTAACTGCCTGGAACTATTGGCCGGCTCTTTTGCGATCAAGGCCTTCACCATGGACAAAGTGAATTCATGTATACTACTGAAGATGGACAACATCTCGGCAGTCAGATACGTAAATCACTTAGGAGGAACGAAGTCCAGATTGTTAGCGGAAATAGCCAAGGACTTTTGGCACTCCTGTCTGGAGTCAGGAACGGCAGTGATAGCAGAATATTTACCAGGCACTCAGAATGTAGTGGCGGACTGGAACTCCAGACACCTAATAGACTCCAGCGACTGGATGCTAGACAGAGCAATCTTCCAACAGATAGAAGAGCTCTGGGGGCCGATTCACACAGATCTATTTGCGTCCAGACTGAACACTCAGAAGAGCAGATTTTTCAGCTGGAGGCTGGACCCAGCGGCAGCGGGGCCAGATGCCTTTCTACAAGATTGGAGACAAGAGACACTATATGCGTTTCGTCCGTTTATAATGGTAAGCAGAGCTTTAACGAAAGTTCGCAGGGAGGCAGCAAATCTGATAATAGTAGTCCCGATATGGAAGTCGCAAGTATGGTTTCCAGCACTGATGGAACTAATAGCCGACTATCCAAGAATGTTGCCGCAAAGAGAAGACCTTCTCACGGACCCAGTTGGGTCGTGTCACCCTCTGAGAGCGAAGGGGACGCTGCCGCTGATGGCGTGCAAGATAGTAGGAGACGTTGGAATCTCCCAGGAATTTCGGCACAAGCTGCGAGCCTCATCGCAGAGTCATGGGCTCCGTCGACTAGAAGGAGCTACGACGCAGCATGGAACAGATGGTCAAGGTGGTGTAAAAGGAGAGGTTTTCATCCCGTTTCTGCACCTTTAGTAGAGATTCTGAATTTTCTAGCAGAACTTTTGCAGGATGGTAAAGCCTACCGAACAATAGGAGTATATATATCCGCAATATCAGCAGGTCATACGCCTATTGAAGGAGCCCCAGTGGGGGAGAACGTAGCAGTGATCAGACTTCTGAAAGGGATAAGATTTAGGAAGCCACCGCAGTCAAGATACAAATCTCTATGGGACGTAACAGTCGTGCTACGACTATTAGCAGACTGGCCCAGTAATAGATATTTATCGGTAGGCAGACTGTCGGAAAAGCTGGCAATGCTTTTGTGCATGATTTCATGTAGAAGAGTTGCAGATGTCAGAGCATTAGAAATAAACAGAATGGTATACGGACCAGACGGAGTGACTTTCCATCTGGCCAGGAGAACGAAGACAGATTCCTCATCAATAACATACCCATATATGCAAGATTATCCTAAATGGTGCGTAGCTGCATGTATAAGAGAGTATGTAAATAGGACAGCAGAGCTGAGACCGATGGGGACGACGCAATTACTGATAGTGCGCAGGAAGCCGCATAAGGGCGTAGCGACAGCCACCATAGCGAGATGGGTTAGAGAAGTTATGTCCCTAGCAGGGATAGACATGGCGAAATTTGGAGCACACTCAGTGCGAGGGGCAGGAGCATCCAAAGCACTGAGACAGGGTGCGACATTACAAGATATACTGAAAGCAGCCGATTGGGCGAGTGATAACACGTTCAGAACGTTTTATTTTAAACCGATTAACACACTGGCCCTCATTACGACCCTGGCGGAAAGGTGAAAACGATGGCGGAAATGCAATTCCGCCATCGAATAGCGCTCGTTGCGACTATGACCCGTCACCGGAAAGTACGAAGCCATTAGCGACACCGTAGTGAACGCCAACGCTAACTGCACCAAGCACGCGCGCGCGCGCCATGCCAAACCGCAAACACCACCATGGCGCAAGGGTACGCCAATTCCGACCCTAGCGGACATGTACCTAACGCCATCAGGCATGGCGTAATGTACCATTCCGCTATGGCGAGAAGTACGGCATCGCGAATCAACCGTAAACGGCCCCACTGAGTGCCTGTACACCGCTCCCTGCCCACAAAGTACAACTCCCCGTAGGTGCAATGAAGTCACAATGCAACCATTGAAATGCACAAGTCACCCCTGCATGGCAACGAACAAAAGAAACACAAGAGGGGCCAATGGGAGCTGCAGGGCACAGATGGCACGAATACAGAAGCCATCCCAATGGACATGACCACAGTCCCCCACCAAGAAACGCACGCAAACACAGACACCTGTGACCAGCAATATTCCGAAAAACACATCATTCCACCAGTACACCTGGCTGACCGGCATCTGTCACCCAAAACCCAATCCCCCGCCCCTGAGCATGACAACATTCAAACAGTCATATTGGCAGCCCCCATCCCTGACCTCACTGTGCTACGTAGGCAAACGCGCCCAGCACAGTACCACGCAACTAAACCCCGAAGCTGGAACCCAATGCAGATCTCCTCACAATACATCGCCCCACAAATAGGCATATGCCACATCACTTGCAAAGAAAAAAGCTACACGGGCCAAATCAGAATTGAATTTAATGCACATCAAAGTCACCAAGCCCATACAGCCATCAGGCCATGAACTACAAAACACAAATCACCATTGTGGGCTGCATCCGCAAGAAATGACCAGCCACTACCTGAGTGTCGCCCTGTTCCCCCATGGTACACAGAGCCACATTCACGTACGAAAAGGCAACATGGAAGCGCACAGAACCGCATGGCCGACCCAATGGGGAGGCACTAGTCCAGCTGAAAGGCCGAAATGTTGCTCCGAGCCACCAGTACTGCGTAAGGGCATGTGGGCCACTGGCGATCGTCCCATAAGATCGTAATGCTGCTCCACCGATTAACACGAAGCAGCAGGTGTCGGGAGTAAAATCCATCTGCAGGAGTGGCATACAGATGGCAGTGGCAAAAGGGGAGGAGATACCTGTCAACCAAAAGAAAAGAACAAGAACAGAATGGCCATCAGAACTGCATTCGAACAACTCACTTCAATGATCACACGTAATCCACAGCCATATGCATGCTAGCCCACTCCAAAGGATCATCACCACCCCAAAGCCACTTGCGACTCATAACCATCTATACCTA
The DNA here is from genome assembly GCF_040938575.1 of Ambystoma mexicanum. Taxonomy (NCBI): domain Eukaryota; kingdom Metazoa; phylum Chordata; class Amphibia; order Caudata; family Ambystomatidae; genus Ambystoma; species Ambystoma mexicanum. The sequence continues at coordinate 552,861,374 of NC_090939.1, forward strand.
GGTGTAAACACCATCACGAACGAGTGTACCTGTGCATGCGTCTGCCAAAACAGAATCCATCAGATGGGAATGTTAACGTGCATGGACACAAGTGTCTGAGGGCGCGTCGAGACAGGGAGGGCTCAACAAGGCCAGATAGACGATGGTCCCACTATGGCAGCCCTGCATCACATAGCGTAGGGGAGGCGGATGGATCCCAAGAAGCCCTGTACATGGCAAACTCTGTATCAAATCACCTGCCCATGCATCCATTCATCATTCCCTCATCCCGGGATCAAAACGCCTGAATAATTACTCACATGACATTAGAAACATCCATTGAGTCTGTGCGTAATGCAGCCTGCTAAATCCACAGTGCCCCAGCCCGTAAATCCAGTGTTGTGAAGTAACATGTATTTGGGAATGGCCGGCCTCATCGCCCACGTAGCCATTGCGCATCACAAACTATTCATATCAATCATTGCTCCCTCGCCATGGGCCCTGTCTCAAGGACATAGAACAATAGAACGTTATATTTGCAGTCAGACCTGTGGGCATCTCCTCGCCGCTAGCTGGAAACCGAAAGCGCCGCCCTTCGAATTCCTCATTTGCAACATCACGTCGAGAAGGCATCTGTGGCCGTTTGAGATCACTAATTATTCCATCGAGTGCGGCTGTGTGTGAAAATGGCAACTGCCTTCACCCACAAATGGGAAGCCACGCCCGTCGTTGCAACTCGGTACAGTGATGCATGAGGGCCCACGTTACTCGAGTACTACGTTCCACTGACCCTTCACAAGTCCGTTCGCGACTGCACAGATAGTATGGGAAACAATGGGACCACAGCAGAATGAACATATCAACCAATCTTACACGCCCATCGGGTACAAATACATGATTGCAATAGCAAGATACCATTACCCGATTTGCAGCGTTGTGCGCGGGACGTGCTCGGCCAAAGGGGAGAGCAGTTTGCACAGGTGGAATCAATCACCACAGGTGGAGGCCATACAGCCTGGAAACACATAAATTGCACACCCAGTCTCCTCCCACAACCACAGCGAAATGCTACCGGCAGGACTCGCGATGTTGGCCCTGGGGGACCTGATAGCACTGCAAGTGCTCCGACTCCAAGAAGAAGACGAACAACAACTACAACCAGCCGCACGGAGGAGACGCAGGAGGAGGAGGAGGCCAAGGCAGGGCCAGCAAGGCCCAGCAGCACAGCCACTACCACCACGCAGGCAGCCCGCAATCCCACGCCTCTGAGCACATCCGTTCAACCTCACTGATGAGCAGATCCACACCCTCTACCGTCTGGACCGGGACACCATAGCCGCCATTGTGGACATGACACAGGCTGACCTAGTCAGCATGATAGATAGCCCAACCGCCATCCCACCCCTACTGAAGGTGGTGTCTGTACTCCACTTCCTGGCCACAGGCACCTACCAGCACACAGTCGGACAGTTGCATGGCATATCACAGCCACTGTTCTCACGGACACTATTCCAAGTGCTCGATGCCCTCCTGCAGCACGCAGACGACTACATCTCTCTACCACGCTCGGAGCAGGAAATAACCAACACAAAAGTGGGATTCCATGCACTTGCCGGCATACCGGGTTGCATTGGTGCCATCGACTGCACCCATGTTGAATTGGTCGTCCCACATGCCATGGAGGCCCAGTACCGCAACCGAAAACAATTTCATTCCCTGAATGTACAAATGGTGTGTGACTCCATCAGGATCTTTACGCATTGTTGTGCCCGATTCCCTGGATCAACCCATGATTCCATGGTCTTGAGGAACTCTACAATACCACGCTACATGGAGCGACACGCAGGGAACAGATCCTGGCTACTCGGTGAGTCTCATTACATGCATGATGATGTGGGGTATGTGATTTGGCAATGTACTGGCAGGAAGGGGGGGGGGGTGTGCGTACGTATCAATGGCATTCCACATCCTACGTTTCTCGTCCACATACAGGTGATGCTGGATATCCACTGAAGAGATGGCTCCTCACACCAGTCCGGAACCCACGGGACCAGCATGAGGAGGACTACAACCATGCACACTCACGTAAACGTGTAGTCATTGAGCAGGCATTCGGCCTACTGAAGGGCCGTTTCCGCTGCCTCAGCAGGTCTGGCGGGGCACTCCTGTACCGCCATGAGAAGGTTGCAAAGATGGTGATGGCATGTGTCATGCTCCACAACATGTGCGTACGTAGAAATGTGCCCATGCCCCCTGACGCAGAACTGCAAGCACCTGATGATGGTCATGATGAGGGTGGGGATGTGGCAGCACCTCATGGAGTCTGCGAGGCACCGGAGGCCCGTGACATTCGTCAGCATCTCATTGATGTATGCTTCTAGCACTCATGCCTGGTGGCTGATACATGGACACGGGACTCGTGGCACTGTGTGTGTCTGGAACATGCACAATATGGACTGTACGCCTATGATGGCCTAGTACACAAAGATCAATGTCCACACATCTCATTGGTTGATCGTGCACTGTTTATGGCATATGTGATATTATGTTGAACACCCTATCGACCCGCCACCCAAGTGAGCCCAACACACCCCCTCCACCCTCCTACCTCCCCCCCGAACACCAGTGTACAAAGATGCTCATTGTCAGTGGGCTGTCGCTATTGCAAGCCCCCTCTGCGGGTATCAGGGGCACCCCTGCCTGTGGAGCGCAGGTTCCTTCCAGATCTACGTTGGGGGCTGCCCTGGACGGAACTTGCAACGGATGATGTGTCTGCCTGCTCACGTCCATGCATGTCCCTAAGGGTTTGCGAGAGCTCAGTGAGCACACGGCGCACTGCGGCAAGTTCGGCACATACGTCTTTGGACGTCGCATGCAGTTCCCCCCTCAGGCTCTCGGTGCTTCTCTCAATTTGTGCCCTTAGCGTCTCTGTGCCTCTCTCCATTTCTGCCCTAAGTGTCTCAGTTGATGTTTCTATGTCTGCCTTGGTGCCCCCACATTCATCGGCATGGTCCTTGAGGAGTGTGGCCAGTTGCTGCTGTTGTTCGATCAACTGGTCGAGGGACTGTTGCCTCTGCTGGGCCATGGCCATTTGCGGGGGTGTCGCAGAGGGGCTGTTGACCTCATGTTGCCTTGCCACAGGGCTTGGGGGGGATGGCCAGTCGTCGTCTTGTGGGTGCCCCTGCGTGGTATCCTCATGTTGTACGGGATGGGACAGACAGGGGGATTGGGACAGGTCATGGATGGATCTGACTTCGGCATCCCCGTTTTCTGTGTCGGAGCATGCTGCCATCAATGGGGTGTCGCATATGGTGCTGCTGCCACCTGAGGCAGTGCCTTCTGTGGCATCCATTGGGGGGACCTGTGGTGGTGGTGTTGTGGGCATGCTGGCTGCTGGGGTGCCTGTTGATGTTCCCTCCTCTGTGCTGGCACCTGATTTGTGCTGCTGCCGTGTCTTGATGCGTGCAGCTGAGGTGGAGGGTCTCTGGCCGTTGGTCTTGGCCCTCTTTGCAGGTGTGCTGGTAGGGGTGTCCTGTGGCTCGTCGTTTGGATCGGTCCCTGTGGTGGAGTAAAGGAGGGCGAGGGTTATTGATGGGTCTGTGGGAATTGGAATGGCATTGTATCACATGCATTGGGGTGGTACCTGAGGGTGATTTGGGTCGGGGCCTTGGAGGTGCTTTGATTTGTGTGTGGAGTGAGGGTGCAGTTGTTTGGCAGCCTGCAGTTAGGGTGTGCCTGCTGCACGTGTAGTGCGTGTTTTAGGGGTTTTTAATTATTTATGTATTTATTGTGGGTTTTAACGTGCGCTATCAGGCCGATGTGTGTGGACGTTCTCCTGGACATGTGTTTCTGTTGCACTATGTGGACGCATGGTACTTCACATGGATGGACTGTGTGGATTTGGCATTGTTTTATCTAGCCCACTTACCTGAATCTACGGATGTCTGCACTCCTTTCTCCATCCCTCCGACTCCCTCTATGCTCTCCATTCCGATGGTGGAGGCACAGATTTCTTCCCAGGGGGTCAACTTGATGGGTGATTCAGGACCTCCCCCGGTGGCTGTGGCAATGTTGCGGTTGGCAGAGAGTATGCTGCGGACGCGTATCCGCAGGTCGTCCCATCGCTTGCGGCATTGCTGTGGGGTGCGGGGTGCGGTCCCCACCGCACTTACCCGCTGTGCCACCAGAGCCCATATGGCCTTCTTGTTTGCAAGTGCCGTCCTGGTCATTTGCGTGCTGAAGACGACGGCAGCATTCTCCTGGAGGGTCTCTGTTAGCACGGTGAGTTCCTCACGGGAGAAGTGGACCTGCCGCTTGCGGTCGCACGCTTTCTTCGCTACTTTTCCATTTTTCTTGGTTTCGCTAGGGTGGTTGACGGGTTGGGGTGTGTTTCAGGGTGGTGATTTTAGTGGTTGTGTGGTTTTAGTGGTTTTATAGGTGTACGCCGGGATGTTTCCCGTTCCGGGCCCATGTTTTAACTTCCGTTTCCGTATATTTCCGGTCACCGTACTTTCCGGTAGGCGCACACTCCGGTGACCGCTGAGAGGGGTGGCGGTATTGCACCTAGGGCGCCGTACGGCGGCGGTGTGGGCCGTTTTGGGGTCATTTCCGCCATCGCGGACTTTGCACTTCCGCCGTGGCGTGGTGCTCGTGCCCGATGGGTCGGAATGGGCCGCACTTTGCTCCTTCGTGCAATGGCGGAAACGCTATTTACGCTGTGGCGCTCCGGTCAGTCGATTTCCGCAAGGGTCGTAATGAGGGCCACTGTCAGAAGCTATGGTAAGAAGCTTTGAACAAGCATAATGCTCGCCTCTGTCTTGACATAGAATGAAGATTCCCCCTGCTAATAGCGCAGGGAGCTCTTGATTATATTAAAGACAAGGAGGCGAGCATTAAATTCCCACCCTAGATACACGAGAGAGACAAGATGATGACAAAGTAATGTACAATGATATGTATCCGAGTGAATAACAAGATTTTCCTCCCAGAATAGGGTGTGTATCCGCCGCCCTAACATGTATTGTTGTTTCCGTCTTAGGGGACGATCAGAAGAACGGTTGAAGACATTCGAGTAGAGAACAGGACACGTTGATCAAGATCGCAAGTTTGAATGCGAGGGATCTTTTCCGCAGAGTTCTACAGTTCAGAGACTTTTCGGAACAAGTTGACAGTTCAGTAATGGTTTAGATTGCAGTTGAAAAGCAGTCAAAGAAGAGGAGGTTACAGGAAGAGGAAGGACTAGGTCACATGACCAGGACACTGGGAACAGGGACCTAGGGTTGATGGGAAATGAAGTTTTGTAAAAAAAAAACAACAAAAAAAAAATGTTTGGTTTTCAACAAAAAGATGGACATTTTATTTGAGTTGTTGAAACTGCTGGAGAGCTAATAAATGAGAAGATGAAGCATAATGCTCCTCTTCTTGTCTTTAATAGAATCAAGAGCTCCCTGCGCTATTAGCAGGGGGAATCTTCATTGTTCAATCTAAATGAGGACGACTTCCTAGTGAATGGCTCGTTTTCTTGCCCTTTCACATAGCCCTTCTTTCAAAAATAAGGACGCAGTTTTGTGATTTTATAGTTGTAATATGTATTAGGATGAATAATATGGGTTGTCTATTCTCACATTTTTAATTGCCATGTTTTTGTGTAAATAGGACATATGTTTTCACATAATGTGGACTAGTAAGGCTGTCTTGCACCACGTGCTGTGTGCTAGCTGTGATGTATGAAGCTGTGATTCTTGTTTCACTTTCTGTTAGGATACAGTGTTTTATTATATTGCAATTGCACGACAGTTAATAAATAATGTTTAAATGACTTGAGAATTGGCCACTGACTAATTATATTGTATATTTGTAAAGATGATGAAATTCAGAAGTGATTTAACATGATGTATTCTGTATATGCGGTTGTTCACCTTATATGCTGTTACTTTGCGACATTGACTATATAGCTTCAGAGTTTGTCAAATGGCGAGATGTTGAACATGTAGTGACTGATTAAAAACTTTATTAGTGTAGCATTGTTTTGAATTTGTTCTCCTTTTTTTTAACTTTTATTGAATGTTTTAGTTTGTTAACAAACTTTTTCACTCATGTTATGTTTACATAATTACAATAATTACAAAGTTATATACATATGTAATTCCATCATTTCCATATTACCAGAGATAACAAACAGTTATTTCATCCATTTTTAAATGCATTGCATTTCAGTTTCTATACTTCATAGATCTTACTTTTCTTCTGTATTACTTAAGTCCATTATTGATTTCTAGAATTGAACAATTATGTATATCAATTGCTTGTCATTTCCTGTCAGTATTGAGTCCCAGCATTGGCTTGGTTCGAGTTGTGGTCTCTGGTGTAGTGACATTTCAGTACACAGTTTTCTTTTATCTTCTAAAGTGGGACATTCCATGATGATTTGATACAATGTCTCCACCTGGTTTTTGTTTTGGCAAAATCTGCAAAAAGAAAGCGCTTCTGGCAGTTGTTAGATTTTTGTCAAACGTTCTCTGGTTGGAAGTATATTCCATTGCAGTGTCAGGAAAGTGTCTCTCATGGATCGATCTGGGAACTGATGGAGGTACTGTGGGAGTTGGTTCCATGCTCGGATATCCATTTCATGCATTAGTGACAGTTTATAGTACAAATTTTGTTCGATCGTTCGTGTCCAATCATTTTTTAGCAGTTATTTTTTGGCTTTCTGAGGGCGATTTAATAGCATGTCTAATGAATCTCCTCAAATTGCAGTATTTTAGTGGAGGTCTCTTTCCACATATTTAGGACTGTTGCTTTTATTGTTACTTCTTTCTTACACAATATATCAATCGATGGTATATTATTCATTAATAAAGTCTTTCTTTTATAACATTAAGGATTTCCAATTTTTCAATGTCATTTACCCACTTTACCAATTTCTGTAAAAGTAGTGATGCAAAGACATTGCCTAGAGGGTCTAGTAGCGCTATGGGGCAATCATTTTTTTGGAATCTTCCGGTCTCCTTGTTTAAATATCGGTATAAGGATAGCAGTTTTCCAAGTTGGAATATCCGTCCAGATTTTCAGATTTCGCTTCCGTTGGACATTGCGCAGTCCATCCGGGTCTGGTGCTCGTGATGGGTTTCGAGTTGTAATGTGTTCCATAATGTCTATCAAGTCCCACATTATCATCCATTTAGGGCTCTTGGTGTTATAAGCCTGTTCATTTGGCTTTTTATATAAAGTGGAGAAGTGATCGATCCAAACCTTCTCTGAGATGTTCTGAATCATTTTCTCTTGCCGATTGGTATGTTCATTAAATAGAGTCCATAGATTCCTGGTATTTTGGTTCCTTAATGCTCCAAGCATTGCTTCTGCGTCATTTTGGGTTATCACCATTTTTATACCTTTGATCCAGTTGTAGTACTGGTGTTTTCGTTTTTTGACATTTATATCAGTACGTGAATTATCCATCTGTTTGAGTTGCTTCAAGATCTTCTGTAACTCCTGTTTCTTTGTTGCTATTAGGGTATTGTATGCATGGTTATGTGCTTTCCATGATTTTTTATTATATTTGTTACTATAGATAAACGGTTTTAGGATCTGAATGTACTCTGATTTATCTTGTTGGCGTCATAGTACAGTTTTAAAGATTTCCGGTAGGCTGGTGATTTGGTTCGCTGAGATTCTTTGGCGGGTCATGCCATTGTTTAAATCCAGTTTTGGTAGTCGTATTCTCTGTGAGTGGGCTAGAGTCGCAAGCCATTCAATTGTCAGTTTATTATGGTCGCTGTTTTCTCTGGGAGAGTTTTAGAATTTTATAGTTGTTTCTGCTATCCCCTCGGATGTATAAATATAATCCATGATTGCAGAAGAAGACTTTCCTCTACATGTTGATTTCAAAGGAATCTGTTTACACCCTCTGACCACACACGCCATCCTCACCCTCTCTGGTCCCCCTGTGATGTTCCCTTGTACCCTTCTCACACACAGGTGTTGCTTCCCCCCCTGCCCTCCTCCAGCCTACTTCTGCAGGAGTCTGTCCTGATACATTCTGGTTTCACCATCGCCGGCTTGTGGCCAATGCTGGATTTGACTTGCATGGACTTCATTGATTCACGGTGCGTCACCCTTTCTCAACTCTCATGCTGGACTTCCTTCGCATCTTGTACTCATGGTGTCCCTGAATCATGCTGTTCCCGTGTTCATCTTGTATCCTGGCTTGCAACATGATGTGTTACTACTGACTTCTGCAATTGTATTCGCTCTCCCATCTTGCTTCTCCACTCTTTTTGACTGCTTACTCTCTGTTCTCCCCTCCTCTCCCTTCTCTTATCTCCTTCCCTCCTCCCCTTACTTTCTTCTAAGCACTTACTCTATCAGAATTGTCCATGGACCTAGTATGATAGCAACCTCGTCTGTCTCCTCCCACCTGCCCTCACTGTCCCCACAAACTCCCCATCCAGCACTATCTGAAATGTTGTCAGGCCTAGTATGCTAGTCGCTTGTTTTGTTCTTTCCCTCCCTTTGTGCACCCCTCTCCCTCACCTTTTGTTTTTCTCCGGCTCTACCAGAAATGTTGTCAGGCCTAGTACGTTAGCCGCCTGTCTGTTTCTATTTCCTTCCCACTCTCCCCCTCCCTGCCTGATCTATGTCTTAGCTCTTGCACTATCTGAAATGTTGTCAGGGCGAGTACGATAGTTAATTTCACATCCTTACTGTTCATGGCCTCTAAGAATGTCATTGTATTTTCCCTGGTTCCCTTCCCTTGCCTTGATGCGCTTTGAAACACATCGGGCCTCATTACAAGGATGGCGGTAACCATGGCGCTAGTAGCGCCATGGTTGCCGCCAGAGTCCGGCATGGTGAATGGCGGAATTACCACCCCATTCCAAGGTTGGCGGGGACGGTAATTCCCCATTCACCATGGCCCTTCCCCATTCCCATTTGAGCCACATAGGGCTCAATGGGAATGGGGAAGGAGCAAACAACGGTACCGCAATTAGCGGTACGGTTATTTGCTCTGAAGTCCCTCAGCGTGTCCGGGACCCTCTGAGGGACCTCGTAGTAGGGCAGTAAGGGATTACCGGCACCGGTGCCCTTACCGCTGCTGGTAATCCCTTACCGCCATCCGTGTATTGAGACCCATTGTGTATAGGCGCTATATAAATAAACGATCATGTCATATATTTTTCATTAATTAATATGAATTGTCTTTTGGCCATTTCCTTAATCCATATTTGTGCCCGTAAAGATGTTTTCATCGTGTCAAGCTCTCTGCAATCTTGTGCAAACAAGTGAATGTTCAGATCTCCACAAAGAATAATTTGTATATTCTTGTGTTTCAGCTGCATTTCATCTATGGCTGTCAATGTGATTTCAATGAAGGTTGTAGGACGTATTGCTGTGGGGTTCCAATAAAGATTGACTATTCCCAGCATCTTTAATCCCTTCATTTCCATTTGATCTTGTGTTCTGTATTGTACCATCGTAATCTGGGTCCATGAGTTAGGGTTTGTTGACTGAACAATTTCCAGAGTACCATCTAATTTGATCAATGCTATCAAACCTGAAGCAGGACAACCTTTTTGCATATCACTGTGTTCGTTCTGTAACATATGGCCTGAACCCCTGGTATTCCAGCTGAATTTGTTATACCAGGCTGAGGAATTCTGAGTAAAGGAAGGAATGCGTAGCTATTTTTACCCTCACAGGTGCCCATCTGCGATAAGCGCCAAAGTACTGTTTTTTATGCCAAGAACTAAACACAATTTTTTACATTTAATTTTGAAATAAATATACACGATGTTGCACAATGGTATTTTTTCCTAGAAGCGCCCAGGTCTTTTTGTTGCATTGTAACCAGTGCCTTAACATTGGAACTGGTGGGTTCCAGAAACGGTTCTGTTGGCTTTTGGAGTTTGGACTTCTCCTTTTTCCCCTTCCCGGGGGAACTTACTGTAATGAGGAAGCGTGCCATATTAAGCAAGAGAATTTACATGAAACTTTATAAAAAAAGTATTTGCTCTCACTGAATAATTTTGCAAAGGGTTTGTGTGGTTTCCTCAAGGGGAAGCAAAGTATTAGGGGGGTTCTCAAAACCTTTTTGGATAGACATGAACGGGAAAAATGTGTGCTCACAGCTATAGCACAAACCGCTGAATGGATTTGCACCAAATTTGCACAAAGAGAGGCATCCTGTTCCCAAAAGCATGGTTTCTCAAAGTTGGTGTTAATCTGTCATGTAGATTTTTGGAAAATGCCCAAAATGTAAGTACAAATTAAGAGTGATACCTGCATCCGTTCCACGGACTCAATTCCTGATTCAGTATTTGCTGAAATTTTTGGAACACCCTGGGCACTGCGTAATGTTCGAGGACATCATATGGGCCTTCTGATTGGTCAAATAAAAACATTAGGTGGGTCAAAACCTTTTGAAATGGATGCCATGTTGGATTCACGAACTGCGCTCGTAGTCCAAGGACATCGGGATAAAAACATATTAAAAAACACAACATTACACTTGTCAAACAAATTAAAGCATCTCTGGGGAGGTTAAGGGCCATAAAAAGCCAAAAATTGCTTTTTATTTAATCTTTGATGTCCACAAACATCTCGGGGGACATTCCTGTGATGTTTGCACACTTGACAAAAAAGTTTGGAGATATCCATGCATATTTCTTTAATAATGGGTTATTGAAGAGCAGGTTTTGGATGGCTTATAACTTTGGCACCATTCAATGAAAGTACATGAAATGTTGTGATATAAGTTTAAAACCTAATATGAATGTTTTTACAAAGTTTGGTGTCATTTTTCCAAGAGAGTGCAAAATTAAAGCGGGGTTCCAAAATGCTTGAACGGCTTATATATTTGGTGCCTTTAGACTAATCTGCACACAAGTTTGCAAAAAAATGTAGACCCAACTTTGAATGTTTTTGAAATGTTTGCTGACATTTTGTAAAGGTGGGGCAAAATTGGAGGGGGTTTCCGCACATTTTTATATGGCTTGTAACTTTGGTGCAGTTTAACAAGTGTGCAATAAAGTTTGCAAATAGATTATAGACCCAGCTTCGAATGTGCAAAATGTGAATATAACCTTGGAGACTGACGCATATCCTGCGGCCACTGGCCATGGCCACCTGGGAACAGCAATGGGCCACCAGAGACTGGCTATGTGGTAAAATTAGTAAAATCGGGATAGGCTTGAATGGGAAAAACATTCTAGGAGCTGCAATGGGGTTAAAGTGGGCATGGCCCCCATGGACCAGCTATGTGGTAAAATGTTCAAAATCGGCATAGGCTTGAATGAGGAAAAATACATTTGGCAAAGGCAATGGGGTTGTCTACTCTGATTTTCTTATTGTGGCCTGTGGCATGACTGAATCCCATGCACCATGGATTGTCGAGACTGGCCATGACTGCAAGTTATGAACACTGGCCATTGGTCTCATTATGGGGACACTGGACCAGGCTGCAGGCAATTATGGCAAAAGTGACAGCTGTCAGATGGTCCTTCAAAGGGTACAGGAACATCTGTCTAAATTAATTCAAGTAGTAAGACCCACAATCTGATTTACATGCATGGAAAAGTCAAAAGTTGGATCAAACAATATAACTAAATCCTTGACCTTATTAAGGATTGGAAGAGAACAGGTATATAGGATAAAGTCCACAGGCAGTGAGCATCTAGGCTGGGACAATCTGCACGGACAGACCAACAAATGTTCAGACTTGACAGTGTTAAGGCTGAGACAGTTATTTAACATCCATGAATTGGCAAGAATTAAGATGTCAGACAAGGTTTTATTATTGACAGAAGGCCAAAATGTGAGCTTAAAAAACAGCTAGTGCCTCATTACGATTTTGGAGGCAGCCATGCCCTTAATAAGGGCATGGCTGCCTCCAAACTCAGGTCGGGTCTGGGTCCGGGTTCCCTGAATGGGGAATTACCAGGCCATTCCGACGTAGGAGGGCCCGGTAATTCCCCATTCAGGGAACTCAGACCTGGACCATCCCCATTCCCATTCGAGCCCCCATAGGGCTCACTTGGAATGGGGATGATGCTAGCATGCTGGTCCCCTTGCGGGACCCGCAAAGGATGTCTGGTCTGACCAGGCGTCCACAGCGGGTCCCACGAGGGAACCTCGTAATAGGGCGGAATGGGTTTAACGGCGCCGACACCTTTACCACTTAGGATTTTAAAGTATTTTTTGATGAAATGTATGTCACATGATACACGATCACATGATTCACGAAATGACTAATTTTAATGAATTGCACTTCAGTTTCATAATGGAAAATGCAATATGTTTGTATACACTTTTATAGCTCTGTGCCAAAATAAAGCTGTTGACTGTCTGTTATTTGCTGTTGAATCGTCTTGCATTTCTTTGAATGTGATGGGGCTTGAAGGAGTGAGCAGCCTGCCTCCCTGAGGATTGGAGTTATGTGGTATAATTCCTACGGCCCTGTGATTGTATATCTTGTGTGGTCCTGAACTGATTTGAGTGGGCCCACGATGGAGGCTGTTAAATGCGAAAAGGAACAGAACTTGGATTATGGCTATATCATCTGTGTCAGGGGTATAGGGCTTTACTTTGCAAAGATGTGAGAGCTAATACCAGACTGTTTGTTTTTCACTTCAATTTGTGTTTTAAAGGAAAGGTTTCTGTTGATGATTCAAGTATGGGACGTTTCACTGCGCATGAAGTGTGGAGAAAAGCCATATAATGTCCTTTCTATCAACCAGTTCTGGATTTTCAAGTGGACCATTAGGATACAGTCTTTCTCCACGCAGTTTGAAGGAGGGACTTGATGTTCATACTGGAATGGGTTTAGTTGATGCATATCAGTGATGGAATTTACATTTAGGTAGAGCTGCATGTCCTTTGAGTATTGGTACATTTTGATATCAGGATTATGTTCCTGCATGGGTTTCATGCTGAATTTGAAAATGGCTGGCCGCAGGATGCACTATTGTGCAACTCTGCAGGCTATTGGATGGGGATCTTTCAGTGTCCATTAGAACAACCAGATGTCTTACTGTGACATAGAAGATAGATACATTTGGACATCAAGCTTCAAACAAGTGGTAAGCATGTTGTGAAGTGCTTTGCATTCAATCATTTTGATGTCCATGGACAGATGGAGCAGAACCAGTAGCCAGGGTTCAATGTTATTCTTAATCTGGAGGGCATTGTCACTGACCTGAATGGGGGCAGTAGTAAAAGCATAGCTCTGGAAAACCTTCTAGACCATCGCTTTTCAGCCAGCCAAGCCGGTAAAGCCATATGCAAATCAGGCTTGGTCCCACCCAACAGGGCCATTCAGCCCAAACTGCTAGGTTACATCCCTCCTGCATAACACCACAGGCAACCTCAGATATAATTTGGCCACATTGGCTATCATCAGTGAGGTGTAGCTTATATCCCGATATCCTGATACCTAGCAGCCTTGGGGCCCACATCCTGGCAGACCAGTCCCACTTTGGGTGACTAAAGCATAACCAAAGGTTGATGGCTGGTAGGTTTTGAATCAGTCATACCTATGGGCAGAGCTCTGGCCAACTCTCCAGACAATTGATTTTCAGCCTGCCCGAGGGAGGCTTGGTCCCACCCCAAATAGGCAGTCAAGTCTTAACTGCTAGCTAACATCCCTTCTGCAACAAGCAAACCCAAGCATGTTTGGGCATCATCAGTAAGATGATGGTCATCAGCTAATGATGGTGGTATAATTTCTAGTACGCAAAAGTGGGAGACCAGTTGGCAAAACTAATCTGACTACATTCCCATCTGCAAATTGTTTTTTATAGAGCAATGTGTACTTGCAACATCTATTCAACAGGGCTAGAGAAGCCTTCAACCATTGCCAACCCACTATAACAGTTGTAAAAATCAAACAAATAGCAGGAATTGTACAGAGTGAATAAATATTATAAACCATATCTATATTATATACCATATCTATACATCCAGAGGTGAACTACTCAACCTATTAAGCTACCAAATAATTCTTATTAGACCAAAAACTACTATAAAACCAAATTAAAGGTTACAGTCTCAGACATTATTTAAACATATTCCTCAAAGAATGTATAGCTGGTTTCTGCAAACTTCCAAATTCTCCAGGAATTGAAATACAGTGGGAGATGCTGCATGACTTAACACAATTTGCTGGGACCGGGTGGAAAATTAAACAACCAGAAAACAATTTCAATTAAATAATTAGAATTTTGAGTGGTAGAAGAAGACTGTGTTTTTGTAAACAAGATTGTGGTAATGAGACTATAATTCTAAGCGTATGGACATGGTGGTTGTCCTCATAGACCAATAAATGGTGAAAGATTGTCCTGATGAATTCAACAAATTGAAAGCTTGCCAAAACTGGCCGACATGTCTTTACATAAAACTGCTTAAACATCAGCGACTGCAGTTTGATAATTTGTTATCAGTGAAGGTAATATAAATCCTAAAAAAATAATGTGCACTTGCCCACTTGGACAACGGCTACAGGAGCCAGATTATCTAACATTAGCAATAGTGTTACAAATTGAAATGCTCCTTCTATCAGTGTTGTTTCTTTTATATATCAGGAGCTTTTGGCATATTCAATATCACTTAAGATTGGTATACTTTGTGAAAAACTGAATCAGTCTGGCTTATGTACTATGTTTGCTGTGTGATCTAAAACAACATTTTTGCTCACCTCATACAAAGTCATACCTTTCACAAAGGGGGAGAAACATTAAATGGGTATTTCTTCATTACAGAAGCGAAAGAATAAAGAAAATTCACAGTATTGTTACTTTGCATCAACTCAGACTTGAAAAAAAATCAAACATTGAGAGTTTAGAAGCACATAGTGGTTCTATTGACAGTGGAAAAAGACACTCACCAACTGCATTTATTATCCGGCACCATTGTGAGCAACAATGGGGAGGATACTCATTGGTAGGCTGGGGCTAAGAATAAGGTATTATTTTTAAAGCTGAAGTCTTTGTAATGAAGAAATGGCCAGCTATTGACGACTCAATTCAATTACTGGGGTTGTTTTTGTGGTGGCAGGGATTGTGGACAAGGCATTAGAAACCATGTGTTAAACATGTTACCCATGGTTTTAATGCACCATGTTATTGTCATGGATTTGTTTCAGCTAGTGTTGGCAAGGGTTGACTGATTCTGCAACAATCATACGCTCCATGGAGAAAGTTTGACAGTGCCTCCATCTATTTATTTATTTAATTTCAATTTAATTTGAATCTGACCCTATCTAAAGGGTCTTGGGACGCCTTACAAGTTTCCAAGGTAAAAAAGGTGGGAAGTGAAACAGAAGTGACACATTTGTCAGGATAGGATATTAAGACTAGGGCAGATAAGTGTTAGAAGGGGAGATGGAGGGGCAGGATGGTGTGTGAGGATACGGTGCCTTTTGAGGCTTTCTGAGAGTGGTGATGGAGGGTGTAGTACAAATGTGAAGAGGCACAGTGTTCCATGCTGGGGTGGCCAGTGTGGATAAATGCTCGCTTTTGTGTGCATGTTAGTTTGCAGAGTAGAATTTGTTGGAGATCCTGGCTTGCTTCTCTGGTGTTTGTGTGGGAGATGTGTTTGAGTTTGTTGTGAAGGGTAGATGGGGTTTGTGGTGGATGGCTTTGAAACAATGCACAATCATTTGAAGACAATTATTTGGGGTAGGGGAAGCCAGTGGAGCTGGGACATAGCTGGCATGATGTGATGTGTGAATGTTTTGGTAAGTGGAGGATGAGCCGTGCTGCTCCATTTTGAATGGCTTGCAGCAGGGTAAGGGTGCTGCTGGGAAGTCCAGTGAGGAGAATGTTGCCATAGACCAACTTTGAGAGAACAAATGCTTGGACTGTGGTACAGAAGTAATCAGGAGGAAAGATGTGTTTAGTGTTTTATAGGAAGTGTAGTTGTAGATTGCATGTTTTGGTGACAACAGCTATGTGGTGAGTGAAGGAAGTGTGGGGTTCGATACTGAACCCACACAGTGCTTAATTTGTAAAATAATAAGTGCCAGGGCCCAAAATATCTTGGCTCACTAATACCGGCACAGCGGCGCCGCATTGCCAGCGGTCATGCATTTGAACACACTTCTAGACCATACTTGTTACATGCCTGGGCCAATACTTGTTGCAGATAGATCTCACAGCCTGATTCACTTATCTTAGCTGGACAGTGAGTCCCATCCTATGTTTGGAGCAGGCCTAGAAGGAATGTATCAGCACGTGCTAGCATTTGTGATGATGTGCCTGGGCACCAGTGAAATATGTTAAAATGTGTCTTGCTTTCTTTCTGATACTAAGCTCAGATGAGGAGTGCTCTCCCTTCTCTTCACCCTTCACCCCTTCTCTCTCTCTCGCCTACCACTCGCCTGCCCTCACTGTGCATGTTTCTCTATCTCGCCCCCGCCTTCCTTTGCTCTCCATCCTCTTTTCCTGTCCCCGGTCCTCTGGTCTCTTCTTTTTTTTAATTATCTTTTTTTAATTGTGGTTTTTTAGAATATCTAATTAACTAGTAGGGTCTACATTCTGCTTAATTTGTCGTGGTGCTGGTTGTTGGAGTTTGTGTACATTAGTTTCAGTTGGCATTTTACCTAAACAAGTAGAGTTAACCTTGCTTGACTCCTCGCTGGACACAGACCCAGGCATCCAAAACACAAGAGATAGGCAAGTGCTTGTCTCAGACATCTGTGCGTATCTGACAGTCAAACACTTGAAACTGGGAACTTAGGGCCAGC
Source organism: Ambystoma mexicanum (assembly GCF_040938575.1). Classification (NCBI taxonomy): domain Eukaryota; kingdom Metazoa; phylum Chordata; class Amphibia; order Caudata; family Ambystomatidae; genus Ambystoma; species Ambystoma mexicanum. The sequence continues at coordinate 552,878,091 of NC_090939.1, forward strand.
TCAACATACGTAAGTGAGGTCTAAGTATTGAGTGCCATAGAAATGGGTAATAAACTTTTCATTGCAACGCTTAACAATACCATTTGGTATTCAGCGATACCCTGTCAAGTTTCAAACAAGAGTCATATTTCAAACCTCAGCACATCCCAGAACAGCACCCTCAGAGGAAGTAGCCTTGCTTTAAGTGCCTAGCACAGAAGGTTATTTCCCCAAAAAACAGTAAAATAAGAAACGGTGATGTTATCTTTGATCCTGTCCTTGGAGCAGAACAACCAAAAAGCTGGAAACGTGCTTGTCTTCTTGCTGTGTAGTGGCAACGCTCCTTAAAGAGGGACACTTTTCATTGGTATACAAAGGCAAAAACTTCTCAATGCTGAGATTGGTGGGGGAGATAAAGCTCCATGTTACAGGGCGATCTGGTTGCTATGATTTCTATTAACAAATCCATTCTCTCTGTATCGTATTCTTGGTTGTTTTGAATTGAAACAAATAGGTTAGACAACACAAAACAGAAAAATGTGGTTTACAAAAGATAGACTGGCCGTGGAAATATACTGCCTTGGTGACATGGGTGGAACACCGGCACTGCCTCTACTTCAAGGCCAGCCTAAAAGCATGTGCAAGCACTACAGAGGTGGATGGGTAAAAATTGACCTTTCCTGTGAAAGGCTGTGGAAAAGGCAGTCTCCTGGCATTATGGTACATTTATTTACTCAACCCCCTCATTCTCATGTTGGATGGTCCACCTATGCCATGGTTACTTGCATCTTGCATTAAGGGCTATGAAACAACAGAAAGCTCTGGTGTGCAATGTGTCCTCAGAAGGACACCAAGTTAAAAAAAAATCATAATAATTGTATTTAGTTTACTGCACTTTGGGCATAGCAGGAAGCTTAGCAGTTGCCATACAGCGGAATGGCAGCCATCTCAGAAATAACAGCCATGAGGAAAAATAGCAGCACGGGCAACTGTTGGAACAATCCAAATGCAACCAATACGCCATCCAGGGAGCCGAAGGCAGGCTTGACCCCATGCAACATTTTATCGGGATACAGAAGGCGCGCATTAAAACAGCACTAAAACCTCTCCATTTTCACATCAATTGTCACAATGGCAGTACGCACACTGCTAATCATCAGAAAGATGCCATTGAACCAATATTAATACACATAGTGAAAATAAGACAAACTAATAACATGAAAAGGGCACCCTTTTCCATGAGCATGTGACAAATCATAGGTCTGTCAAATAAATAATATCTGCCCCTCTGATAAATGCGGTCCCATATACCTGAATGTGACGTGGCCATCACATGGCAGAGCTGCGTGGACCCACTTTAATTCCCCACTCCCTATATGTTTTTAGATTGTGTTTTTAACTTCTTGTTTTGCTGGCAACATTCTTTCCAGAAAATCTAAATTTTAAAAGGACCTTCTTTTCTTTGCACCAGACCTCAGAGGTAGGAAGTAGAATTAGAGCCGTAAAACCTTAGTGCCCGCTATCTACTTAGGATCCGGGAGGATGAACTATAACATTACTCCCATCATATCTTGAAACCAGGAGAGCAAGATAACCTTGTGCAGCAAAAAACACAACCACAAGGGCAGTATGACAGAAAGTGTACATGCAACAAGCCCCCCACTTACCCCAGCCACTTTTGTACCCCCATGTATAGCTATAAAAATAGTTGCATGTTGTTAGCATTAGGAGGGATGGAAATAAGCAAACCGTTGTTGCTTCACTTTATAGACACCGTTGTTGAGACTTGGAGTAAACCATAAATTCACATCAATCGGGCATTAAGTCTGAAAGACATAGTCCACTCTCATAGGAGATGTATGATGTTATGCATAACATCTTAATATGTAAAGATGAGAAGTGGGCACAAGATAGCAAGGCGATTGAGCAGTCACTTGTAGATGATCCCCAATACCCTTATCAAAAGTGACACCTTTCATGTAATAAGGATCAGATAATGAGTATGGCTTGCAGGCATCAAACTTGTGACTTGCAGGTTCAACCGAGATCAGTGCTCTAACTCACCCATGCAGCTTACTAATGTTATCTCCTTTGGCCCCCATTCTCTTACCGCCCAAATTGGGAGCGCCTAGAAACTGTACTCAATGCAAACATTTGATATGACCCTTATCAGTCCAAATTGAGCGTGCCTAGAAACTACACACAAATAACCACTTGATCCGTGCAAAGACAGTGAATGCATTCACTGGAGCCAGGCCACACAGCCAAGTGGGGAGCCCCTGACATATATAACCTGCCCACCCCCTGCAGCAGAGGAAGCCTTGTTAGCCCCATGAAAGGGGAGAGCTGGCGAGGGGCTCAAATGGCGATAGATTTTGCAGTGTCATGAGAATATGCAGCTGTGGATTCTGGCCCCTGAGACAATGGGGATTGCGAGTCGTGTTTGAAAGGGGTGAGGTCTTTGAAACACCAATACGATTTGAAGTGGAACTTAGTTAATGCCATTAGGCAGAGGGCCTGTCTGTAGCTATTCAGAGCTTCTTGTAAGGAGGGGGTTGGGAGCAGGGTCAGTGGAGTGATCTGGGCAACAAATGAGTAGCAAGCAGTCTTCCCGGAGTGGAAAAACCAGAAAAGATATAATTAAGAAATGCCATTTTTAAAATTGCTATTTATTTCTGTTTCACTGCATTTCCTTTGTCCAGTACACACATCTGCCAGTGTGCTTTGTAAACTATGACCATTTAGTTGCCAGTGGCATTATTCCCCTCAACCTGCTCCAGATTATAAATGCAGGAATCTAAGAGCCACAAATACAAGGGAAAAAGCACTCACCTTACAAGCCATGACTTTCAGGCCCACACAGCTAGTTTAAGAGTCCACCACTCGTTCTGGACAATGTCCTTCAGGGCCAGGCCCGGTCCAAGAAAAGCAGCTCAGCCTTGTCTACTGCACGTGCTGCTGGAGACCTGACCAGTCACCGAAATGCAAGACTAACTTGGAAAGCTATGAGCACTCTGCTCAGGAGCAGGGACCCCGTAGAAATAGATACAAGTTTAGGATTCTGCTGTATGGTTGCCAACCAACCTAATCTCTGAAAGGCTTTGTTAATAGCTCTGCTTCAAACTTGCTGTGCTGTATTCCAGTGACTTTTTCTGCGTTTGAAAGATTTTGCTGTCTAAATTCAAGGCACACGGGCAAGTATTAGAGAAAATGAATACTTGGTGCGATGGTCGCAGATGATATGCATATGCTAGGGTAAGCAAAGCCTGAGGGTTGCAGTTGCTACCCCAAGAGACCCCTAAATGACGTCCATGAATGTGCCTCAACACTGAGCCGCCTTTATTTTTTACCAGTCTTGTAAATGCACCAGTCTAGAAACGTATTACTGCCGTTTTCACTCGCTTTTTTAAAAAAATTCCTTTTGAATTTCGGGACATGAAGCAAAGTAATTGTTTTACCTGGAGATCCTTATTTGGGAGGGGACAGTGGGCTGTCTTGAAGCGAGCAGTAACTTCTGCAGGCATTAACTATGCCGATTTAATTTCACAGCAACAAAAGGTAACAGGAGAAAGCACATTGCACAATGAGTCCCAAGGGCAAGGTCAAGGCCTGCTGGTGCACAAAGCTGTGTGAAGCAGTTGCACGAGCTGGCCTGGCCAGGCCTGCCGTGTGAGACTCTGCAAGAGGAGAGGTATTCCATTTTGGAATGGTTGAATTTGAGGAAGTGTGCGGCCATCCAGTTTGTGATGATGGAGAGATAGCTTTTCTGCAGAGTATCATTCTGTGGGACAGGATGGTGACTAGAATGATATGTGGATGTTGTTGGAGGCTGCAGAGAGGTTGATGAGTATGAGTAATACAGTGTGTCCTTTGTCAGTGATGTTGTAGAGGTCATCACGGATGTGAAGTGTAGCAGTCTCAGTGCTGTGTCCATGTCGAAAGCTAGATTGGAAGGGGTTGGCTAGGTTGTTTGGGGTGATGTGTTTTTGCAGTTGGGGAGTGATACACTTTTTCATGATTATGGCTAAGAATAGCAGAATAGTGATGGGCATTCATTTAATTTAAGTTAAATCTAAATCTGACTTTGATGCAGGCAGAAATGCTTTATATTTCTATGAAATCTCTCTGTATTGTGCACTTACACAACTCAGAGAGATTCCATAGCAATACATGTAAATACTGTGCACAATACAAAAAACATTGGTTGCATGTGTGGGCAGAAGCGTGCACAGATACCTGGTATTACCCATATTTCTATGCATTATTTTTTTAAATAAAAAAAGCTTTTTTGCATAAGGAGGACTATATTTGTCCACATGCAAATGGTCTTCTCCGTGAAATGCAAGGATCTGACCAAACCTCTGTTTCAAGTTATGTTCTCCTATGCACCATATCCAGTTAAAGTATGTGTAAAGCAAATTTGCTGCATCGACGGCACATCCCAATTAGCAGTATCATTGCACAGACATCCAAAACACGATTTTGGCAGCCAAAATTCCATCTTCAAACTTTCAAAAATATTCATCAATTCAATTATCTCAGTCATTGTATTAAATACTTCGCCATATTGAATTGCTGCTTTACCATGTGTGACCTTATTTCAATTAGACATTGAGCATATAATACAATGAACAGACGATTGAACAGAAAAGCAATTTATTAATGGAAGTAGAGATAAATCATCAATGCATGCTCACATTAGTTATAAGAATGACCCACTTCAGTTCCAAATGTTCTTAACTCATGGATATTTCTTTTCAAAGTCATTTTTATCGCAGAGGCATCACAATTTGCGCTGTCACTTAATCATTTCTTTTTCTTACTTGATAACAATTCCTTCCTACATTTTTACGGTCAAAGCCAAGGAGGCAGCAAAGGAATCCACTGGTGATCATGTTTCAGGCACTGTTACGATGACAGATGTGTTGTCTCTGGTGTGTTGTGAAAAATTACACACACAATTATTCTGTGCAATCGCTCCATTGGCTTCATGAAATAAAGTGAAACTGATTATGTGCACAACACTCTCTAAACAAATATGTACTGAGATTGGAGCATTCATTTTGTAAACAGCATTTCATATTTAATTTTTTTTGTTTTAGGGCAACAGCTTGTCTACAAGGTTTTAAAGTATGCATTTGCTTGAATAATTTTATAGGAGTGAGCAAAATAGGGGGAATATCGAACGAAACCAGCAATAATAATATACCCACATCTAAACATGCATGGCTGATAACATATAAAAACAGAGACACAATGTCAAACTGAACTCAAAAATGAAAGCAAACATTGTCTTTGTACTACGTTACAGCACACAATGGGCCTCATTATAACTGTGCCTGTCCGGTAAAAACGTTGCCGGTAAGCCTACTGGCACCATTGTTACTGGACCGGGATGGTACAATTCTGTGGGCTGGTGCCGTCCTCCCCGCCAGGGTCAGACTTCCCGGGCGGGACAACACCTGCTTGCAGAGTTCTCACGGGAGGACTGGCACGTTTGTTAACGGTGCAGTGCTCCCGTGTCCCCATTCCCATGGAGTCCTATTCGACTCCATGGGAATGGGGACTAACAAAATTACGGCGCCTGACTTCCCAGCCACCGGACTTGGAAAAGCCCAGTGGCAGCGGGAAGTCAGGTGCTGGTAATTCATTACCAGTATGGCGGATACCTGCTAGTTTTACCAGCACTGCTACCGCCGGATCCAGAATGAGGCTCAATATGTATTTATTAAAAAGTGCATTTCAACATAACTACTGTCTGCGTGTGCGCGTGCATGCGTGCATGGACAAAAGTAAAACATTCCATGTTTCAGTAGTAGGCATGCAGGTTTAAGCATACTTTCTGTGTCACTTTATCAGTTAACCATATGCCCCTATGAATGAAGTGGCCACAAAGTGACACACTAGTGCTTTGTAAAGAAAATCATTTTTAAAACAAAATGGTTGTTTTGGTTCTTTACGTTTGAATATTCATTGTTCAGAGAGCTTCAGTAAATCAAGCGAGCCACATTTCAAACGAGAGACTGTACTCAAGCAATGGGCCAAGGCCCGAAATGGTCAAAAACCCACAAACAACAAAAGTGTATTGTTGGAATATTAAGGAAACTCAAGTGCTTGTGGTCTTACATTTCTATGATCCTTTCAGACTATAGGGTCTCAACCAGGTCTCTCAAAGTACCCCTGCGCTTCCAATTCCTTTTTGAGGTCCAGGTTTTGTTGTGAAGACAGAGCCATTTCTTAAGCCACTGATGCCCTCATTAGTAATCATCTTCCTTACCCAACACACTTCCTGTGCTGCAGTGACTTTTGTGCATTAAACAATGGCAGCAGGGCCAATAAAGGAATTACATCCAAAGAACAAAACTCAAGTTGGCGAGAGCACTCCTCATTGCACGATAAAGTACAGGGCTGAGGGGAAGACAAAAGTACAGCAATAAAAATGCAAACTCCTAGTTAAATCATAGTCATTGTAGCTATGATTCATTCACAGGGTCAAGGACAGCGACATGCACATGCCCATTCGCGGTGGCCTGTGCTGCCTCCTGACCCTGGCCCTGGACTGCACCACTTGCACCAGTGGTACTACCCCCACCAGGCCCCATGTGCGGCTCAGTAGCGGGCTCCTCCTCCTCTGTGGAGACCACCAACCTGGATGTCTCCGCACCGTCATCCGCCATTGGAAGCACCCGTGGGGGCTCATCGACCCTTCCACCACAGCCGTTGTGGCAGACGCGGCACCAGCCACCTCGCTCCCGGATGATGGTAATTCCTGGGAAGGTGGCTGGGCCTTGCGTCGCCGTCCGGAGGAGGCATCCCCGCCACTTGGCTTCACAGCGCCGTCTCCGCTCTCTTCCTCACTTAACGCTGCGTAGAGGGAGACATAGAACACAAGCATCAGGGTACAGCACAAAATACCCTAGACAGGAAGCAATAACACATGAGTGGCACTGTCAAATGTCACTTCCATCCTGTCCTTCCACAACACATGAGTCAATGCATGCAACACACATGCAGAAACACTCCCGGCGCCTGCAGTTAACATCAACACCCATGTACAAGGGCCCCTGTAAACCAAGATGTTGCCTTCAAAGTCACATGCATCCATGGCGTTTCAAAGTCAAACACACACTTCTCTGGCGCACACACACACACACACACATGTGCACCATACATGTGTATGACATCAGCACCCATTCCTCACCCCCCTTCCATGTCCAGGAACAGAGACTGCCATGCTTTCAGGTGTGCATTCTGCATAGAGGTCCCCATGTGGTTCACACGTAACTGGTCTCACATGCATGACCATGATGTCCCTACACACACACATCCATACATGGCCTATGTCACACATACAGGCAAGTATCAGACTACCAGCACACTACAACATGCCCTGTCTCACACAGCAATGCTTGGCCTCTTACTGCTCAACTCCAGACGGGTCTGCCTCCGAAGGATCTGGGCGTGGAGCGCTGGGCCTACGCGTTCCAGGACCCGAATCTGGATGTTGCTCAGGCTGACCCGCCACCCTCCGCGAGGCGCCGTGCCTTTATGAGGGTCCTGGACCTGAAGTCCTCCCAGCGCTTCTTGACATGTTGGTAGTTGCGGGTTGCCACCCCCTCCGCTTTGATGGCAACCACTGCGTCATCCCAGATCCTCTCCCGTCCTTCCTTGTTGGCGCGTCTTGTTCCGAAGAGGGCATCATAATGCCTCAGGACATGCTCCACCAGGACACTAATTTCGGTGGCAGTGAAGCTGGTGGCCCTCCGCCTCTCTGGCTGGGGGTTGCCAGTGGTGCCAGATGGAGATATGCCCGACATGGCAACCCCAGAGGCAGGAGTGGGTGGGCAACTGGGTCCTGGGGCTGGGCTGTGGAGCGATGGAATCCCAGTCGGGATTCTTCTGTTCCAGCAGGGGTGGACACAGCAACTGGACCCCTGCAGATGGCTGACGTGCAGGCACCAAATAACAGGGCACGTGGGCAGCAGGCAGGCAGGCAGCAGCAGATGGCTGGTGGGAGCGTGCTCGGGGCTCTTGAGGGCAGGAAAATGGCCTTCAGGGCAGGAGCGTGGTCTTCCGTGTGTGTACTCGTGGCCAGCTTGATATGGAGTGATTTGGCATGTGAAAATATTGCACGTCAGCGTGTAATTCGAGGAAAGGCCCTTAGCGCGTAAGCGCATCAGCACACGTACACAATATCATTGGACCAAAGGCCCTTAGCGCGTAAGCGCCTTTGACGTATTGTGCACGGGCGTTGCCCTTTCGCGTGTAAAATTTGCTTCTCACCCCTGAAATACACGTACACCGCGCGAACATGGCCCTTTCTCGTGTGAAACTTCATGCGAACCCCATAATACACGTACCCTGCTGAAATCGCGGGTGAAACTTCACGCGAACCCCGTAATACATGTACCCTGCTGAAATTGCGGGTGAAACATCACGGGAACCCCAGGAATACACGTACCCTGCTGAAATTGCGGGTGAGCCCGTAATACATGTACCCTGCTGAAATCGCGGGTGAAACTTCACGCGAACCCCAGGAATCCACGTACCCTGCTGAAATCACGGGTGAAACTTCATGCGAACCCCAGTGTAACGATCACCTGATTCCCGCAGAGGCGCCGGTCTTGACTGGGCGTATACCGTATCTTCAAAGGTGATGTGTAACACACGGCTGGCTCTTTGGGCTGGACCTCTGTGCACTGTATGTTTGACTCGAAGGGTAAGATGTCTGCAGATATAAAATATGGGATTAAGGAACTGGGTTATTGAATGTCTCTCTCTTCTTCCCTTTCTCTTCTCCTGTAGAACCCCAAAGGTTAACGCTCTCACCTTAGGTAAGTGAACGCTGTGCTCTCCATCTGCCTCGGGGCAGGGTGCTGTAACCAGTTTCTTCACTGGATAAGGGGAGCAGGCCTCTTGACTTCAGAGGACTGCTGTCCGTCGTTTACTGCACGAACGGTAAGTTTCGAGTAATTCTAATGTCTTTAAAGTCTTTAGTAATGATGTTTCTTGTTTTGCAGGGTTCCGGCGATGGCGGATGACGGGCTGAAGTGAGTTGAAGATGGAGCCCGTGTGATGAATAGAAGCGCCTGGAAGCACGTAAGTAAGCGCTTGTTGCCTGCTTCACGATGCGCTCTAACTGTCTTTTTATTTTGCAGGTACAAGTTCAGAGCGGCTGCAGGGTGCCGGAATACCCACTGGGTTAGATGTGGAAAGGAGTAATGGCACGTGAGTATTAAAGTTCCCCAATGTCTTTAAACACACCTTGTTTTGTCTTTCAGATGCGGGATGCAGCGCCGAAGGCCTCCGGAGCGTGCAAAGAGTTGGTAAGCTTTTGTCTTTCAGATGCCGGAATGCTGTGTGAAGACCTCCGGAGCGCACGAAGAGTAGGTAAGCCTTTGTCTTTCAGATGCCGGAATGCAGCGCGAGGCGTTGGTGACAGCCGATGGACCAGGTAAGTGAAGAGCTGTCACTGAAGACCGTAATGCTAACCTGTTCTTTCTTGTCTTTATAGGTGTTGCTGAAGACTGGATTCAGGATGGTAAGCCTTTTTCCTTAGGCCCAGGATCAGATGCAGAAGACACGATGAGCGTTCTGCTGCAGAGGATGCAGAATAACGCAAAGCAAGATTCATCCATCGGGTGTGGTTTAAATAGCCTCCTGTAGTGCTTAGGTGTCTCCTTCCACAGCCACGCCTAGGTAAGAAAAGAGTTCCTGCTTTCCAGAAGAGTTCCAGTGTTCTGAATCTAGGGAGTGGCTCCTGCCCCACCCAACAGGAAAAGTAGTTCCAAACAGAAGAGGATCAGAGGCTCAACTGGCAGGCAAGTAAGCAGCATGGTCTGCTGCAGGTAAGTCCACCCAAGCATTATGAGCCCGGCGCTTCCAGCGCTGGGACTGGGCATATTTATGAGCCTGGTGCCACTGGCGCCAGGACTGGGTCCAAAAGGTCCCAATTGGGACTGGTTGGCACTCGAAACCTGGGTTATGGATCTGCTTCCAAGGGAGTTGGGAAAACCCTGACCTTTTGGAAGCAGAGATCATGACAGTACCCCCCCTCAAGGCCCCTCCCAAACCGGGCTTCTCCGGGGGTTTTGGCTTGTCAGGAAATGTTCGGTGAAATCTTTTGATTAGGCGAGGAGCGTGGACATATTCAGCAGGTTCCCAGGATCTCTCTTGGGGGCCATAGCCTTTCCAGTCAATTAGGTAAAATAGTTTAGATTTGGAGATCTTGGAGTCCAGAATGCTTTTGACTTCAAACTCGAGTTCTCCATCAACTAGGATAGGTTTTGGAGATTTAGTTAGTCGGGTTTGAGGTTGCACGGGTTTTCATAGAGAGACGTGGAAAACCGGATGTATCTTCATGTGCGGGGGCAAGTCCAACTTGACCGCTACTGGGTTTACTATGGTAGTGATGGAATAGGGACCAAGGTATCTTGGGTTGAATGTGCGTGGCCCTTTTAGAGGTAGATATTTGGTGGATAACCAGACTTGATCCCCTACTTGATATTGAGGGGCTTCCTTCCGATGTTGATCTGCTCCTTTCTTGTATTGTTCTTTAGCCCTTTGAAGGTGAGAAACAGCTTCCTTAAAGGCTTGGGTGATTGTAGAATGCAGGTAGTCTACTGCTGGTGTTTCAAGATCTTGGAGGGGATCCAACTCCGAGGTTCGAGGGTGACTGCCGTACAAAAGAAAAAACGGGGTTTTCCCAGTTCCCGAATGGACAGAGTTATTGTAGGTATATTCGGCTATCCAAAGGATGTCTTTCCAAGTTTTTTCAGTTTGTTGCAGCATGCAGCGTAAATACTGTTCCATAGTTTGATTGGTCCTCTCGGTTTGTCCGTCGGTCTGAGGGTGGTGACTGGTCGATAGTCTCACATCAATTTGAGCCGACCGACAGCAACTTCGCCAAAAATGAGAAATAAATTGACTACTTCGATCCGAAATTAGAACCGAAGGAAAACCGTGCTGTCGGACGATGTTTTCGAGAAATTCTCGGGCCAGAGTTGCTGCTGTTGGCAAGCCTTTGAGCTGAATGAAATGCGCCATCTTGGAGAATAAGTCCACGATTACTAGAATCGTATTGTATCTGGAGCATGGAGGTAGATCGGTGATGAAGTCCATAGAAAGCGTATGCCAAGGGCGAGGTGGGATGTCAATAGGGCGTAAGAGGCCTGCTGGTCTTTCCTTTTGACTCTTGTTTTGGGCGCATACTCCACAGGACATTATAAAGTCTCTGATATCTTTTTTCCAAGACGGCCACCAGAAGTAGCGCTTGATCTTTTCTGAGTTCTTGGCCATACCGGGATGTCCTTCCATTAAAGAATCGTGATAACAAGAGATTACTTTTTTCTGTAAATCTGTGCTGGGTAGGTATAATCGTTCTTGGAAATACAATAAGTTGTCCTTTACTGCAAAGTCCTTTCCCTGCAGATGCCAATTCTGTATGTCTGCTGGAGTTACAAGTTGCCTGGCTTTATCCTTAACTTCCTCTATGGATTCTGTGGCGATTACACCCAGAATTCTTTGTTCTGGGAATGATTGGTACAGGTTTAGGGTTGATCAAGTGTTCTTCCACTCCCATCCGAGAAAGGGCATCAGCTTTACCGTTCTTTGTACCAGGTCGATAGGTAATTATGAAGTCAAACTCGGCAAAGAATAATGCCCAACTGAGTTGTCTAGAGGATTGGGCTTTTGCGGTTTTCAAATATTGCAGGTTTCGGTGATCCGTAATCACAGTAACGGTGTGTCGGGCCCCCAGCAGATAATGCCGCCAAGCCTTAAAGGCAGACTTGATAGCCAGAAGTTCCTTGTCAGTAATCGTGTAATTGATTTCAGGAGGCGAGAATTTGCGGGACCAAAATGCCACGGGATGCAACTGATTGGTTACCGGGTCCTTTTGTGATAGAACTGCCCCCATGGCAAGGCTTGAAGCATCAGTTTCCACGATGTAGGGGAGTTCGGGGCGAGGGTGTTTTAAGATTGGTGCAGAGATAAATTTAGTCTTCAAATCCTGGAAAGCTTGTTCCGCCTCGGTAGACCATTCAAAACGTTTGTTTTTCTTTAACAAGGCAGTGATGGGCTGGACTATTCGAGAGAATTCGGGGATGAACCTGCAGTAAAAGTTAGCGAAGCCTAACATGCTTTGCACACCTTTTGCGGAGGATGGTGATGGCCATTTGAGAACTGCATCGACCTTCTTTGAATCCATACGCACTCCGCCAGGTGATAATATGAATCCCAAGAATTCAACTTCAGTCACGTTGAAAACACATTTTTCCAATTTAGCGAAAAGTTTGTGTTGACGCAATCTTTCGAGGACCATTTTCACGTGATTCCGATGAAGAATAAACGAGGATGTCGTCAATGTAAACAACAACACACACATCTATGAGCTCTCTGAGGACATCGTTCATAAAATATTGAAAGGCGGCCTGGGCATTGCAAAGTCCGAAGGGCATGACCTGATATTCAAATAGCCCATACTTGGTGCGGAAGGCCGTCTTCCATTCATCGCCCTCTTTTACTCGTACCAAGTGGTAAGCTCCTCTAAGATCCAGCTTTGTATATATGCATGCTTTTCTGACTTGGTCCAGGAGTTCAGGGATCAAAGGTAACGGATATCTATTCTTAACGGTGATCTGGTTCAGGGAGCGATAATCTATACAAGTTCTAAGGTCTCCTTCCTTTTTTGGAACGAAGAACAAAGCTGAAGAAGCAGGGGACTTGGAAGGACGAATAAACCCATTTGCCAGGTATTGATCCAGGTGTTGTCGAAGGTGAAGGTTCTCAGGCTCGGTGAGGGCATAAATTCTACTACAAGGAGGAGTAGATCCAGGTATCAGGTCTATCTGGCAGTCATAAGACCTATGAGGAGGTAGAGAGTTAGCCTGATCCTTCCGGAAAACATCTTGGTATTCTAGGTATTCGGGAGGTAACTGGGGAGTCTCTGAAGAAATTGCTGCCAGTGCAACACCAGGTGGAGGGTGACAAGTAGAGACACATTCTGGAAACTGGACCGTTCTTGCTCGCCAATCGATCAGAGGATTGTGTTTCTCTAACCAAGGTATTCCTAGAATAATCTGAAACTGAGGGGCCTTGATCACATCGAACACGATCTTCTCCTGGTGTCCATCTTGACTTACTAGCGTCACGTCTTGAGTGGTATGCGTTACTGGCCCGGAGGCTATCTCCGTACCATCCACCGTAGTAATGACGTCCTTTACAGCTTTGGGACAAAGAGTTAGATTCATCCTCAAAACCATTTCATGATCCACATAATTGCCGATGGCACCGCTGTCGACGTAAGCTTCAATTGCATGTAATCGATCCGGATTATCAGGGCTAATGAGGACCATAGGTATCACGAAATGCGAGGTCACGGAACTGGTTTTCACGCTCGGCAAGAGGACCTCTATTCTTGTCGGGTGAGGTTGTTTCCCTGCTCAGAGTTTGTAACTTTGGTAACTGCAGCTCCTACTGCCTTCTTGGCAGGTTTCACCGGACAGTCTCGAAGAAAGTGCCCTGAGTTTCCGCAATAGAGGCATAATTGCAACTGTTTTCTCCTTTTCCGCTCCTTTTGTGTTAGAGGACCTTTCAGACCCCCTATTTGCATGGGTTCCCCGGAGTCTACTCCTTTGGAAGGAGTTGGCGGTTTGGAAAATACTCGAGCATCAAACTTGGAACGATCGGCCTTCCTGTTCTGCAGTCTGTGATCTATTTGAACGACTAAGTCTATATAGTCCGAACAATCTTGTGGGGGATTCACTACTTGGGCTAACACATCTTTGAGCTCTCCACGTAGACCTCTATAAAACAGCGTAATCCTTTTGTCCTCAGGCCATTGAGTTTCCACTATCAGTCTGTTGAAAGACGCAATATAAGCCAAAAGGTCTTGATTACCTTGTCGCAACGAAAGAAGCTCATTGTCCAAGGCCTGCCCCTGTGAATGTCTTGCGAACAGTTTTTCCATACTGAGCTGAAAAGCTTGAAAATCATGGAGGACCAGATCATCTTGATTTACTAGAGGGATCGACCAGTCTGCCGCATTGCCACTAAGGTACGAAAGCACGAAAGCTACTTTAGCTTGATCAGTTGGAAAGGCTGCTGGCCGGCATAAGAAATGCAACCGGCACTGATTGATAAATACTGCAAACCTCTTTGGGTCACCAGAAAATCGTTCGGGCGGAGCCAGAGGTACATTCCCAGGTAGGTTGATCTGCACTGGATTCATAGAGGATGTAGAAGGAAGATTTCCCCCAGATGCGGGTAACGGGGTCTGTCCGGCTTGTGACTGTAGCAATTGTCTAGCGAGATCATCTGTTCGCTCCTTGGAAATAATCAGTTCCCTTCTTAGAGCGTTCGTTTCCTGACGGGCTGCATGCACTTCTGCCCTTAGTTCCCCAAGTAACTGGGCTAGCTGGTCGGTATCCGAGGTTTCCATAGCGCCTGGACGGGAGTTTTGTGGTAGGCTTTGCATTCTGTAACGCTCACCTGATTCCCGTAGAGGCGCCGGTCTTGACTGGGCGTATACCGTATCTTCAAAGGTGATGTGTAACACACGGCTGGCTCTTTGGGCTGGACCTCTGTGCACTGTATGTTTGACTCGAAGGGTAAGATGTCTGCAGATAGAAAATATGGGATTAAGGAACTGGGTTATTGAATGTCTCTCTCTTCTTCCCTTTCTCTTCTCCTGTAGAACCCCAAAGGTTAACGCTCTCACCTTAGGTAAGTGAACGCCGTGCTCTCCATCTGCCTCGGGCAGGGTGCTGTAACCAGTTTCTTCACTGGATAAGGGGAGCAGGCCTCTTGACTTCAGAGGACTGCTGTCCGTCGTTTACTGCACGAACGGTAAGTTTCGAGTAATTCTAATGTCTTTAAAGTCTTTAGTAATGATGTTTCTTGTTTTGCAGGGTTCCGGCGATGGCGGATGACGGGCTGAAGTGAGTTGAAAATGGAGCCCGTGTGATGAATAGAAGCGCCTGGAAGCACGTAAGTAAGCGCTTGTTGCCTGCTTCACGATGCGCTCTAACTGTCTTTTTATTTTGCAGGTACAAGTTCAGAGCGGCTGCAGTGTGCCGGAATACCCACTGGGTTAGATGTGGAAAGGAGCAATGGCACGTGAGTATTAAAGTTCCCCAATGTCTTTAAACGCACCTTGTTTTGTCTTTCAGATGCGGGATGCAGCGCCGAAGGCCTCCGGAGCGTGCGAAGAGTTGGTAAGCTTTTGTCTTTCAGATGCCGGAATGCTGTATGAAGACCTCCGGAGCGCACGAAGAGTAGGTAAGCCTTTGTCTTTCAGATGCCGGATTGCAGCGCGAGGCGTTGGTGACAGCCGATGGACCAGGTAAGTGAAGAGCTGTCACTGAAGACCGTAATGCTAACCTGTTCTTTCTTGTCTTTATAGGTGTTGCTGAAGACTGGATTCAGGATGGTAAGCCTTTTTCCTTAGGCCCAGGATCAGATGCAGAAGACACGATGAGCGTTCTGCTGCAGAGGATGCAGAATAACGCAAAGCAAGATTCATCCATCGGGTGCGGTTTAAATAGCCTCCTGTAGTGCTTAGATGTCTCCTTCCACAGCCACGCCTAGGTAAGAAAAGAGTTCCTGCTTTCCAGAAGAGTTCCAGTGTTCTGAATCTAGGGAGTGGCTCCTGCCCCACCCAACAGGAAAAGTAGTTCCAAACAGAAGAGGATCAGAGGCTCAACTGGCAGGCAAGTAAGCAGCATGGTCTGCTGCAGGTAAGTCCACCCAAGCATTATGAGCCCGGCGCTTCCAGCGCTGGGACTGGGCATATTTATGAGCCTGGTGCCACTGGCGCCAGGACTGGGTCCAAAAGGTCCCAATTGGGACTGGTTGGCACTCGAAACCTGGGTTATGGATCTGCTTCCAAGGGAGTTGGGAAAACCCTGACCTTTTGGAAGCAGAGATCATGACACCCAGGAATACATGTACCCTGCTGAAATCGCAGGTGAAACTTCCCGCGAACCCCAGGAATACACGTATTCCGCTCAACAGGGCCCTTTCTCGTGTGAGACTTCACGCGAACCCTGTAATACACGTACCCTGCTGAAATCGCGGGTGAAACTTCACGCTAACCCCGTAATACACGTACCCTGCTGAAATCGCGGGTGAAACTTCAAGCAAACCCCAGGAATACACGTACCCTGCTGAAATCGCAGGTGAAACTTCACACAAACCCCGTAATACACGTACCCTGCTGAAATTGCAGGTGAAACTTCATGCGAACCGCAGGAATACACGTACCCTGCTGAAATTGCGGTCGAAACTTCCCGCGAACCCCAGGAATGCACGTACTCCGCTCAACAGGGCCCATTTGCGTGTAAAACTTCATGCTGTACCCCAGAACTACACGTACCCCACTCGCTCGCACAGAGCCAATATTCCTGGGGTTCGCATGAAGTTTCACACGCGATAGGCCCTGTGCGAGTGGGGTACGTGTATTACTGGGGTTCACGTAAAGTTTCACACGCGATAGGCCCTGTGCGACTGGGGTACGTATATTACTGGGGTTCGCGTGAAGTTTCACACGCGATAGGCCCTGTGCGAGTGGGGTACGTGTATTACTGGGGTTTGCGTGAAGTTTCACACACGATAGGCCCTGTGCGAGTGGGGTACGTGTATTACTGGGGTTCGCGGGAAGTTTCACACGCGATTTTCATGTCAGAGCGGGGTATGTGAATTTCGGGGGTGCGCGGGGAGTCCTACACGTGAATTGGCATTGTGGGTCCTCCCAGGTGTTCCCTCTACACCCTCCAAAGCCCCTGCAGGCAGACCACACCACAGGGGACTACCCCGCACCCCTGGTCATGTCCCGCAGGCAGCCCATCCACCATGGGCATGCACTCCAGCCAAGGCACCTGTCCGCTTGCACCACTGATCACCAACTCATGTCCCTTTGCACCCCCACCCCCTAGCAGTGCAGGGCAACTGCCAGCAGGCCCCCACTCATGTCCCACTCATGTTCCCCTGCACCCCCACCCCCCAGCAGTGCGGGACACCTTCCAGCAGGCCCCCACTCATGTCCCACTCATGTCGCCCTGCACCCCCACCACCCAGCAGTACGGGGCACCTGCCAACAGGCCCCCACTCATGTCCCACTCATGTCTCCCTGCACCCCTCCCCCCAGCAGTGCGGTGCACCTGCCAGCAGGCCCCCACTCATGTCCCACTCATGTTCCCCTACATCCCCACCCCCCAGCAGTGCGGGGCACCTGCCAGCAGGCCCCACTCATGTCCCACTCATGTCCCCTTTCACCCCCACCCCCCAGCAGTGCAGGGCACCTGCCAGCAGGCCCCCACTCATGTCCCACTCATGTCCCCCTGCACCCCCACCCCCCAGCAATGCGGGGCACCTGCTAGCAGGCCCCCACTCATGTCCCACTCATGTCCCCCTGCACCCCCAGCCCCCAGCAGGGCGGGGCACCTGCCAGCAGGCCCCCACTCATGTCCCACTCATGTCCCCTTGAAGAAAATCGCGGGTGACACTTCACGCGAACCCCGTAATACATGTACCCTGCTGAAATCGCGGGTGAAACTTCACACGAACCCCAGGAATACACATACCCTGCTGAAATCACGGGTGAAACTTCATGCGAAACTCGTAACACACGTACCGTGCTGAAATCGCTGGTGAAACTTCACGCGAACCCCAGGAATACACATACCCTGCTGAAATCGCAGGTAAAACTTCACGCGAACCCCAAGAATACAGGTACCCTGCTGAAATCGATGGTGAAACTTCCCGCGAACCCCAGGAATACACATACTCCGCTCAACAGGGCCCTTTCTCATGTGAAACTTCACGCGAACCCCGTAATACACGTAATCTGCTGAAATCGCGGGTCAAACTTCACGCGAACCCCGTAATACACGTAACCTGCTGAAATCACGAGTGAAACTTCACGCGAACCCCGTAATACACGTACCCTGCTGAAATCGCCGGTGAACTTCACGCGAACCCCAGGAATACACGTACCCTGCTGAAATCGCAGGTGAAACTTCCCGCGAACCCCAGGAATGCACGTACTCCTCTCAACAGGGCCCATTCGCATGTAAAACCTCATGCTGTACCCCAGAACTACACGTACCCCACTTGCTCGCACAGGGCCAATATTCCTGGGGTTCGCATGAAGTTTCACACGCGATAGGCCCTGTGCGCGTGGGGTACATGTATTACTCGGGTTCGCAGGAAGTTTAACATGCGATTTTGTTGTCAGAGCGGGGTACGTGAATTTCGGGGGTGCGTAGGGAGTCCTACATGTGAATTGGCAGTGTGGGTCTTCCCAGGTGTTCCCTCTACACCCTCCACGGCCTCTGCAGGCAGACCACACCACAGGGGACTACCCCGCGCCCCTGGTCATGTCCCGCAGGCAGCCCATCCACCATGGGCATGCACCCCAGCCAAACCACCTGTCCGCTTGCACCACTGATCACCAACTCATGTCCCCTTGCACCCCCACCCTCCAGCAGTGCGTGGCACCTGCCAGCAGGCCCCCACTCATGTCCCACTCATGTCCCCCTGCACCCCCACCCCCAGCAGTGTGGTGCACCTGTAGCAGGCCCCCACTCATGTCCCACTCATGTCCCCCTGCACCCCCACCCCCAGCATTGCGGGGCACCTGCCAGCAGACCCCCACTCATGTCCCACTCATGTCCCCCTGCACCCCCACCCCCCAGCAGTGCGGGGCACCTGCCGGCAGGCCCCACTCATGTCCCACTCATGTCCCCCTGCACCCACAGCCCTCAGCAGTGCGGGGCATCTGCCAGCAGGCCCCCACTCATATCCCCTTGCACTCCCACCCCCCAGCAGTGTGGGGCACCTGCCAGCAGGCCCCCACTCATGTCCCACTCATGTCCCCTTGCACCCCCACCCCACAGCAGTGCGTGGCACCTGCCAGCAGGCCCCCACTCATGTCCCCTTGCACCCCTTGCACCCCCCCCCTGCAACCAGGAACTGGACTTCCTTGTGGGCTACGTGCAGGGCCACAGCCGTGACATGCTAGTGGGTGCCAATAGTCAGACTATGGCTGCCCAACGTGATACCCACTGGAAGCATGTTGTGGAAAATGTCAGTGCATTCGGCCATGAGGTGCGCATGGCGCAAGAGTGCAAAAAGCGTTGGAATGACATCAAACGCAGTGATAAGGCTAACCGTGCCTCAAATTACAACTTGACTCTGGTGACTGGCGGAGGAAGTCCTCACTCCGCATGAGTCACTCGTTGCGGAGTTCATAACATCTGAATCAGTCAAAGGAGTGGGAGAGATGCTCGACTTTGATGCCCAGTCCAGTGAGTGTTGATGCATGTTTGTTGAGGACATGTGTGTTTTACTTGTGGGATGTGTTGTGCATGATTGCCACTACATGTGATGTGTACATGGTTCGGATGTGCAAGTAATGCAATGCGTCCGTGATGCATGTCTGCTCTGCTGGATAGTGGACATGTGGAGCAGACGGGGACTGTCGGTATCAACACTATTGCACCCTACTCACATGCTGGTTACCAGTATGCCCCTCCAGTCCATGTCCCAGCTCACTAGCCATTCTGCATGTAGCGTAGGGGGACCTTCCTCTCAGCCCAGGCACGATGTCATAGCATGACTGATGTGATTGTGTCATCTGCCTGCATGCGGGTACTCCATGTAGGCATGCTCCCCTGCCCCTCCACCCCCCGCTCTGCACCCCAATTCCACCTTTGCACTGGTCTGCTTCAATATTGCCGTTGGGTACTTCCCTGTTAATGCGTCCTGTGTACATGCTAACTTCCCGCAACCAATCTGCCAGATATATGCTGTGTGGTACAGCCTTAGTTCTTGATGCAAGGTATCTCACTTGTACTGTGCAGAGGTCAGATGCCCCGCAGGGACATGAGTGCCCATTCATGCTCCATGTGCATTGCACGCATGCCCCTATGTGTCCTTGACTAGATGATCACTGTAATACAAGTCCTGGGTGACATACATTGCATGGCATTTCATCAGCCTTCCCAAGTCTACTCTGGCTCAGTACTGGGTTGCACACATGGTTAGGGTCTGACAATCTGGGTGGGTCACAGGTCTCAGCCTGTTTAATGGCCAATGACTCTGTCCAACTGGTGTAGTGTCATCTTCACACGTGGGTGGCCTCCAGACGTTTCATCATGTGTCCTGCTTACTGTCCCATCATCATTTGCAGTGTTGTCACTTGACTCACATGAAGCTGTTGATGCTAGTCAACACGGCCTGTCAATGTACAGGTCTATGGTCAGCCTTTTGATAACATGCTAGGCATCCATGCTTTTGCACTTGGGTGGAGGGGTGCTTTGCTTGTAGATATGCTACCCATTGAATACACATTGCACGTGATGCCTGAAGTTGACCTTGCACTGCCGTCATACTTTCTGACACACACCATGAAGTACTTGTACATATAGGTAGTGAGTAACATACACATTGGCTGCACTGCATAGACCCACTTCAATGCAAACTGCCACCTTTCAACAGGCCTGATCACAGAAGCAATTCCAAGTTGACCCAGCATGCCTGCCAGGTTCTATTTTGTGTGTCACATGTCTGCCTGATGTTGTCAGTGTGTGTGTGTGTGTTGTGTGCTTCTGACATGTGTATTGACCTTTTTTCTCTCTATTTTTCAGATGATGACGCAATGGAGCCGGAGGATGGTGTTGTCATGCCAGGCACAGGGTTGGTATAACTACATCAACCCGGCACAAGTGGGGGTCGTGGGGTGGCAGGCCACGAAAACCCCCAAGTGCTATAGGCCATCTTGTCTCTGGCTGCCTATGAGTCGAGCCCTGATGACGACTCTGACGTCCATGTCGAGTTTGATGAGCATCAGGTCCATGTGTCAGGGGTGAGTGATTCTGATGTGGACACTCCTCTGTCCGCGACACCTGCACTGAGGGGTCAGACAGTCTTGGAACCTCCGCCCGTGGTGGATCGGGACACAGAGTCACCGTCCACACCAGTCACTGATGTGCCTGGAACATCACGTCGACGGGGGCATGTAGTCGTGCAGTTGCGGGAGGTGCCAACATGACGGGGACAACCGGTCCTTGGGTCTCGCAGGGGTCAAGCCCAGCAACGCGGTCGCCGCGCGCAACCACAGTAAACTGAGTGGGAGCAAGACATGACTGCCAATTCAGAACGGCAGGGGGCAGCAATGGAGAACATCACTGAGAGCATGGAGCTTGTGGCCCGATCCGTGCTCCCCCTGCTAGGCAGGTGCTTCTCGAGCAGCAGGCGGCACGGTCCACGGCCCGCATGCTCAGGCTGGGTATGGCGGCCTCAGACAGGGCACGGCAGGCTGAAATGTCATCTCTGCGTCAAGCAATTGCTGCTCACACAGAGGCACACATGGAGCCCCTGAGGGAGGAGTATGCTTCCCTCAGATCCACTCTGGGTGTCCTTCTGATGTCCCAGAGGGAGCGGTCAGAGGAGTGGTTTGCACAGCTTGAGCGTACCATCTCGGCTGAGCTACAGGCTTGCCGGGAGGTGCAGCGGTTGTCCTGCCAGGCCTTGCAGGAGTAACTCCGTGTTACACGTGCTACCTTGCAAGAGGAAGCACGTGTATCACGGGAGGTTCTGCATGCAGACCTACGTGTCATCGCCACACAGAACCAGGCCACGTCCTCCTTTCCAGGATGAGCCATACTCGGACGACCATCTATCTCCCACATAGGTCAGGCTGTGCAGGCGTTGAGCCCATGGAGGTTTTTTTTTTTGGCTCAGCATCATCGCATGTGGGTGTTGAGCAGCACCCTGTACCTCCCCCCTCCTGGGTGCCCCCCCAGGTCATATGTGGCCATTTTTAATTTTTCTTTTAGTTTAGTTAGTTAAGTTTCTGTTTGATAGTTAGTTTAATTAGGTAAAGTAGGTTTTTTGTAGTTAGTGTAATTAGTTAATATAGTTTAAAATTGCTTGTCTATTGTGCTTTCATGTGACAGTGTGGTGCTTTGTGGCTTTTGAAAGCATCCATTGTCTATTCCAGCTGGGCCCTTCAAGCTTGTCTTGTGTATGTGTTTGCTGCTTGGGGTCCTTGTCTCACATATGCCACTCCTGCTTCCCTTATCCATGGGCTCGCAAGGATGGTTCGGTGTAAAAGCCTATTACACAAGGGCTTTGGACTGTCATATCTGTGGCATGTCTGCTGCTGTGGAACTTGTGTTAACACCCCTAGTGGGGATGATTGGGGTGTTATTGACCACTGTTCTGCTTTTGCTAGATGGGGTGTTTCATGATTCATGTGTACATTCATTGCTATGCATTGTGTGGTATGTTTCTTATCTTTACTGTACATGTGCTTGTTGCAATTCATGCCGTAGATAGTGTGTTCCACACTTTGGCTGTGAAAGAAGGACTGTGGTGTGATTTCTGATGTACGTCTCTGACATGGTCCAGTGATGTGATGCCTGAAGAGACTCACACAGATGAATGTAATGCATTAATCATGTGTTTCATACCCTTTCTGCAGGGGGATGAGCCTCCAGACCACCTTTGCCAGCAGACATGGGCCATTGGACATCTGGAATCTGGAATCTGGACATGTTTGGTGGAGCAGCACAGGGGGGCCACAACACAGCAAACCTTCCACCAGGCCTGTTGCACATGCATGCTTAGTAGCAGCACTGAGGGTGAGCTTGGACGAATATTGGTGTAGAAAAGCACAATGCAGCTCAGAGGTGTTGGTGGGCTCATGGCTAGTTGATTGTAAGGTTGTCTGGGGCACCTGCAGGGGCAGTGGCACATTCCCTCCGCTCCACCATGGTCCATTGAGGCACTTATATCACTCAGATAGCGTTCCGAGACATGGAAAGAAGCAGCTGATAGGGACAGACGGCAAGGGACAGACTCGGGTGCAGTGCATTTCATTTCCATTTAGAATTTGAAACATGCACTGCCTACTTTCTTTGGGTCATGGTGGAACACAACTTGTTTGGAAGTCATACCTTGCTATATGCGTCTGTCTGCTTACCCAGGGAACATTGCATGTTGTGTGATTCGTGACACATTGGTGTTCCATTTGCCACGCACCCACCAGCGCCTGACTTACTGCATTGACTGTGTATGAACCATCACAGGGGTAATGTTACGTATGGGTATGAAGCATCCACACCAGATTGTCTGTTTGTAGAGTAGTTTGTTACTTTGGGGCATATTTGGTGGTGTGTTTGTGTGTTATGGGCACGCACAGATTTTTAACTGTGGCTCTCTTTGCAGCATTGAAGTGCTCCTGTTACCGGACCTGAGAGTGCGCAGGCAGGAGGCCAGCACTCACCCCAGAGATAAGTTTCTCTTTGACTTCTATTTCAGTGAATTGCTGCTATGTTTATGATGAACAAGTTTGGTATGATTGTGTATGTGTTAATGTGAGTACTACATTCTTGGCCATTCCCTACTTTCCCGTGTCAATCCTACCCACCTCTCCTGCCCCTCATTCCGGTTATCCAGTATGCCAACGCCTGTCCCGACTCCACATACCTGACCCTCCTTCCCCACCAGGGTCTCAGAGGCCTGTGTGAGTTTGACCTTGCAGCCACCCAGACCACGGTGGGGGTGTTTGGTTTGTGCCACTCCTGCACCTGTACACAGGAGCAGT
Organism: Ambystoma mexicanum; assembly: GCF_040938575.1. NCBI lineage: Eukaryota > Metazoa > Chordata > Amphibia > Caudata > Ambystomatidae > Ambystoma > Ambystoma mexicanum. Next base: position 552,901,681 of record NC_090939.1, read on the forward strand.
GACAGTACACATCCGTTTGTGATGCTTCATTCTATGTTATGTACCACACATGGTACACATCCTGTTGTGACATTGTTTTACTGTGCTACCTTGGTTGTTACGTCATTGTGGTAGTACTTGGCCTTTGTGAGGTACTGCTACTTCAAGTCATCTACTGGAGGCTGTTGTGGTTAGTTTTCTGCCTGCAGGCTTTTTGCTTGGCTTCTGTGTTGGCCTGCTTTGAGTTCTCTAGGATGTAGTGTTTTTGCAAATCAAATTGGACTCTGAGGGTGCAGGCAACTTTTTTACACACAAGGTGGGAGATGGTGACAAAGGGGAAGGGTGATCCTGTGGCCAGGTGAAATTCAAGGATGTAGGCTCCATGACCCCGGTGCAGTTGTTCAGTGGGTCATGGTGATTTGTGAGGGAGGGGTGGTGCTTGGTTGGTGATAGTTGCCTTGCCCCGCAGTGTGATGGGCATCCTGACATTGTAATTGTGGTATCCTATGTACATGATGTGTTCTGCTGATCAATGTCTGTTCATGTGTTGTGTTTACCTTTCAGGTGTGAGGGGATAGTTGTGGTTTGACATGCTGGGGTGTACACATGGTGAATGTTCACATGTGATGTGTAGAGGACACTGATGGCCACTTGGTTGCACATGCATATGATGAGTGCATGTCCCTACTGACCCACACACTCACACTATAATACACTACATGTACAACCACCCTTCCATGTCCACGTGTGCACTCTGTTTTCCTTCTGGTGCCCACTGTGTCCCTGCAGCACATGTCCTATGACCAATTGTGGATCCTGTACATGCCTAATTTGCTTTTTGATGTGGTTTGTTGCTTAGATGTGATGCTCAGGGTGTGCATCACATGCGATGGCTGTTAACTGTGCTGTGCACTGAATAGTGTGATGCAGGAGGTGGACACGGCACACAGAAGCTGCAGTGTTGATTTTTCAATGCACAATGTGCATGTAGACAGGCATTCATTGTTATGTTACAACTTAAACTTTTGGAATGCATTTGGGTATGACTTCTTTTGGGTGGGAGGTTGTTGGTCAGTCATTTCATCTGATTCCATGTCAGGCATCATTGCCTGATGCCAATTTACATTGTTCACATGGCAATGTGTACCTTATTGGTACTGTGTTGGTGTATGGCTATTGCTTGCCATGTCATGTTGTGTTTTGGGAGGGTTTGAGTGACATACCAGTGATAGTCATGGCCTGTTTTGCAGGTGTGTGTGATTCACACCTTGCATGTGTGCCTTTTGGTCACACAGGATTGCTTGTGTTTAAGTAGCTAGGGATGCACACAATGTGGCACTTCCATGGCAACAATCTCAGGGTGGTAAGGTTGTGACAGTTGACTGTCTCTTTCTCATCATCGGTTGTCACCTGGTATGTGCCAGGCCTGTGTGCACTCCGCAGGGGTGGGAGTTTAGGTGAAAAATGTGTCCACAAGCTGGGTCCGGGCATCCTCGCCACGTGCCCTATCCCCACCCATGGGCATCTCCTGTGCCTGTGGTTGGGGATGTGGGGGCACCACCATGTCCACCGGTACGCCCTGCCGTGTTGCAACATTGTGCAGGACACATGCTGCCACAATGATCCTGCACACTACTGGGGGTGCATAGAGTAGCTGCCCACCAGAGTGGTCAAGGGAGCGGAAGCGTGACTTGAGCGCTCCGAATGTGCGCTCCACTATGGCCCTGGTTGCAATATGGGCTGCGTTGTATCTTACCTGGGGTGGTGTGGTGGGGTTCCGGATTGGCGTCATCATGTGGTTGCTCAGAGGGTAGACACGGTCCCCTGGAGAGGTGTTAATGGTTGTGATTATTGGGGTTTGTGTATTTGTGTGTGTGTGTGTGTGTGACATGCATGCATGTGCAAGGGCATGTGTACTCACCTAGGAGCCATGTGTCGCCATGCTGCCCAGCTTCCAGGGCCCGGCTCAGGGCAGACATTTTGTATATGAAACTGTCATGGGTGGATCCAGGGTAGTTTGCATAGACAGAGGTGATGATTCCCTTTGCATCGCATACCACCTGTACATTGATGGAATGCCAGTGCTTGCGGTTTCGGTAGATGTGCTCAGTGGCCCTAGGTGGACGTAGGGCCACATGGGTGCAATCTATGGCACCGAGCACTTTGGGGAAGTGTGCCACCCTGTAAAAGTCCAAGACAACGGCTTGCCTTTCTGCGGGTGTTCTGGGCATGTATATCTGCCTGCGGACTGAGGGGTGCGCTGTCATGATTGCCAAGACCTGGTGTAGGCAGCGTGACTGCGTGGCCTGTGAGACCCCCCCCACTATGGCAGTAGTCCGCTGAAATGACCCAGTGGCCAAAAAATGCAGGACATTGAGCACCTTCTCCAAGGGGCTCAATGCTTGGGAGCAAAGGGTGGGGGATGTAAGGTCATCTTCCCACTCCCTGACCAGGTCTAGAATGATATGGGGTGGAAACCTATACCTGCTGTAGAACTGGTTGTCAGGCATCCCAAAAAGGCTTGTCCATGGTGAAAAAATGCGTGCCCTGGCTATTCTCCTCCTCCTGCGGTGTCCCACGATCAGTGCTGCGACAAATGGGACATTCATCGTAGCTGTATATATTTGTTTGTTGTTTGCGATCACTTTTATATTGTGCGCGGGGACACTTCCGCCTGCCTTCATGTGGCAGACGCATTCACGCCTGTGTGCGTCTTTTGCCGTGCGCGGGTTTCCCATATTTGTATCCATGAATACGGGTTGTTCGCATGCGTGTGGGCGTTCCGTGTAGTTCCCTGCAGTACTTCCCCAGTTAAGCCTTCTTTTTACACGTTATTCCCCATTCTGCGTGTTACGCCCACTGTTCCGCCTACTTTTGTTGTGTGCGCTGTGCTATGTGCACTTTTGCTGTGCGCGTAGCGCACGCCGTTTGATGACGTGTGTGCCCGCGTGCGACATGCACCGATTTGGCGCACAACCATTGGGAAACAGGCGCAGCGCCTTACTTGAATCGCACGCGTGCACGTGCGCTTGCTTTCTCGCGCTTGCGCCACCTTGCGCCTGCTTGCGCTGGGATTTTCGGCGCACGTTTGTTCCATGAATCGGCCCCTGAGTGTTGCTGAACAACAAAGGAATTAGACTGCTGAAGAAAGTCAAGCAAGACTTACTGATCTGAGAATTTGTGCAGCTAAAAAAAATAGCAAGAAAACTTATGAAGAAACTGAAGTGTGACTTACCGATCAGAGAATTGAAATCCTAGGTGAAGCAGGGTACTTAAGGTAGTGTTAATATATATAAGAAAAACACTTTATTTGCTTGCACGTTACGATGAGTACTTAATGCAACAAAACCTCTGAAATTCAGCTTAAGCCATCTTAAAGTCACGCCCCATGTTGCGCAGAATATAACCACAGTGATGACATCACAGATCATATCACTGATGACATCACAAATTACATTTTGTATGCGAACACTGATAACATCACACATTGCATCACTGATGGCATCACTGGTGACAACACAAATGAAATTGTGTATAACTGATTACATCAATAATGGCATTAGACATAACATGATTGATATATTAGTGCACTATTTTAAAACACTTGTAACCCATCACCCATAGATATTCATCAATCGCAACCTCATATTGACCTGTTTTGAGAGTGGTATTGGTATATATAAAATATTGCATATTTTGAGAACTCACTATGTTTTTAGGCAATACACAGTGAGATTCAATTTTTTCCTAAGGATCTCTCACGTTGGGTAAACATTGTGCTACAAGACCCCTGATGTATGGCAATCTCTTTGTGACTGTTGTGCTACACAGTAGAACCCCAACTAATCACATTTAAGCAACACCGACATTTTTTTAAAAATGACCAACTGCAAGAATAACATATTACCAGGTATTTTTGCCCCCATTGCAAAAATAAAAAGCTGGCACCCATGATCATACTCACAGATTAAGAAAAAGGAGGTAGGCATTAGGAATGGAAAAACACTAGACTTCATATATATAACAATAGTTTAAAAAAATAACATTCATTTGTTTTAGCATTTTATATTTTGTAAATTGTTTGCTAAATATTCCTGTTGTTCGCAACAAACCTTATGTTCTAAACAAGCCTTTCCCTAAGCGTCTGGGATTCCACCTCCCACCTCGATCAAGCTGTGACATGTTTTGCACTTCACCATAACGTTTGAAAGATTGGATGCAGGCAAAATGGACTGAGGTTCGGTGCTAGTTAGTGGAACATAACTAGTAATCATATTGTAACTCTATGGCACAGATGATAAATACTGCTGTACTGATCTTGCTCCATGCGCTTTTACCTTATGTTTCACATGAGCCTTCCTATACAATTCATCCACTTCATCCCAATGTGAGCTGACAAGATGTTGAATAAACATTGAGGTTCCAAAACTTTGCAACACCTTCTTTCAAGGTCTCATCCGCAAAACCTTACCACAGAAATTACACATGACCTCCTACTATATTAAATGGCGGGCAACGAAAGGGTGAACAGACTTTCTATCCCGATCCATGGTGGGCATCTTTTTCAGTTGAAAAATGCTGGTGTGTCTTGCAACCGAATACAGACACTATTATTACCCTGGTCTAATGGGCCAGAGTCCTAACAGCAATAAGCCATAGCTGTGGTAATGCCTCAGGGTCTTTGTTAAGGCCCTTACTTCAGTCGGGCCTGTAACTATGGGCCCTGGGGTATTGACTGACATAGTAATGTCCCTCGGCTCATGGATTATTGTTAAATAATAATTTTCTGCAACGCAGATATGCAATATATTACACACATATGTCTAATGCCATACATTTTTCATCTAAGTAAACATAATCTTTTTTGTTTTTTTAAAGAAGATGGGAAAAAAAGGAATAATAAGGATTACATTCAGCTATTAACTTGTCTCAATCCTTAGTTGCACCACCTCCCACAGTTTCCCAATGGTGTCATAGCTCAACGATGACAGACATTGGAGCCAGTAAAACTGGAATATTTGGAGTTGACACTGCTGTCAAAGTTGAGGGTTCATTCAGTGTCGGTGGTGTCACACTGGTGGAATCAGGTGCTGTACCTGATGCCAGTGTTCATGCACGTAATAGACGAGCTCCATGCATTTTTATTTTGTGGTGCTCGTGCAATTTCAAATACGCATCATTCACATCATCACATTAGAATCGCACCAGATGATTTATCATGACTGATGTTGCCAGGCGTTGTGACGGAACATTAGAAGGGCCACATCTTAGTGTTTTCTTGCACAATTTGCACTAGACATCCTCTGCCTCCCTTTTAGAGCACTGTTCGTTCACACTGAAATATCTCCAACTGCATACATGGGTTTTTATTTCTGTGGCTTTCTTCCTGGGTGGTGATGGATTGGTGACCCAGATAGCATCGTCATCATTGCTGCTGCTGATCTCATGATCAAATATGTTAAATTGTCTAACTGGAAAGGAAAATGTAAAATAACAAAAATGAAAACTCAAAAAGGCAATCCACAAAAAATGAAGCCTCATCACTGAATCTCTTGAGCATTTCTGATGAGTCTTTGAATCGAGTGCTCCAGTGCTATAGGTGTTTCAAGGCTCTGGATGTTGCTGGCAGCACCTTTAATGGGCGTAGGTCAATTCTGCACAACCACCGCTCATAGCTAAAACGTACAAGTAAGACAACATGTAAGCCAAAAAAAGGTTGCAGCCTATATTGGGCGAGACAATCCATAAGGTGTTAGGTGCTAGTTTGAAACATAGTTCACAGCATCTATTTCTTATGCAGAATTGGTTAAAGTTCTCCCAAGGCATGGAAAATGTCACCAATACCTGCAACCGTAGATGAGAAAAAGGAGGAAGAAAGACAGCCCAGAGGGCACATGATGGCAACATACCTCTGAGTACACCACAGACAGAGAAAAGTGGCAAAAGAAAAGCACTGAGATCTAGGATAAAAGAAAGCAGATGGTAGAAAATATCCTCAACCAGCTCAGTCGAGGAAAACAACAGCTTGCAGGAGCAGTGCAGTGACGAGAAGGCAGAAACGCTATTATCTTCCAGTAAAGATAAAGACAAAACAGCTCTACAGAAAAGAAAGACTGATTAAAATCATAAGGAGAATGGAGACAACTTTGAACCAGACACTTTCAATCCTCCTTGGTCATAGACTGTAAGCCACCAACAAAAATAGTGGTGTACCTGAGGAAGAGTTTGAGAACACCACTGGACAAAAAAGCCAGAAACAAACTTTGGAATGAGGATCCCAGACCACACCTGCCAAAATGAATGGCTGAAACACCTAAAAAAGACAAATGTATGCTAATCTGCATGGAAAAGTATAGTAAACACATTAAAAAACAGCTTCATGCATCTTGGAAATCATGCCAAGGTAAATTACTGGATGTGCTGGAACCAATTTCAAAGATACTCTGCTTGGCTGACAAAGTAAAAGAGAAAAGAGAGGTGCATAGACCCTATGGTTCTGACAAAATGGGCCCCAAAAGCCATATGCCTACTGCATAATGCCAACTGTACAATCAAAACAGAAAGGAAAAGGGCAATCATAGTATAAATTGATCATATTTCAAGCAAGCCATCAACATCGGAGACAGCAGCAGCCACTGGCAAATTATTTTGCAAATCATTCATCAAAGAAAACCCTATCCAAAAAACATGCATTTGTATTCATTCTTTCAAACTTTGTCCATCCCCTATTTAATAAACACCAGTTTGATGAAAAATAAACATTTCTTACTTGTTCTGTTTTGTTTGATTTTCATATAAATGACTAGCTTAAAAATCTTCGACTGCATATCCTGCTGACATATTTCTACATATAAATAAAATAAACTCCAGGGATAAGTATAAGTTGCATTGCACATTGTCCCTTTCTTGGGGAATTTGCGAATCCCTTGCTCAAAGCATAAAGGAGACGTGCTCAGCACAGAGAGAACAAAAGCTATTAAAGAATGTTATGAAGATGTGCATGGCCATGCTAAATATTTGTTTTAACTCCATGGAAGAATCAATGTGCCCAGAAAACTGTCACTAACATGTAGAGAGGAAGCCAAGTACCCCCACCTCAAGCATCGGGACCATGTTGCCTATATGCTGGGAACCAGAATGTGAAATATGTGCTGTGTCAGTGAAGACACCAATACCAAGGAGAATCCTGGAAGCAAGGTTCCCATTAAGAAAGCCATACCTGCATACACAACAATATGATAGCCTTTTGAATGAAATACCAGAAGAAGTGTGACAAATGAGCAAAAGAGCAGATTGGTGACATTGCACGAAGCAAGACTGATGCACCCAGAAGAGATGCAGAGACAAGAGAACATAGATATTCTATAGGCATCCTGAAAGTATCAAAGACCAGTAACATTTCGGGATTGATATCAAGAAGTTTATTTTACAAAAACAATGAAGATATCATGTCATTATACACATGTACAGATGCAAAGAAATGCAAGTAGACCAAGTATTCTAAAGGCTAGCAATGTAGTGAATAGATTGTGGCATGTGCCAACATACATATATAAATAAGTGAGTGAACTATGGACGATTCCACTACGCATTTCAGTAGAGCTGGACCAGAAAAGGAAGGCTTTTCCAGAGTGTCACAGCTGCAAAGCAATTGAATTACAGAAGTGAATCAAAGAAGGGTGAGGCTGGACCAGCCCCAAGAAGCCAAGGCCGATCTGGGCCAGAATGATCAGACGGTAGTTACAAACGTGTGAAAGAACAAACCCCCGTTCAGAATACGGGCATGAAAACAATGAAGAAGTCAGATGTTCATTAAATAATAGCATTTTAAATGCACCAAAGCTCAAGCTCAAAACCATGATCTTCAGTCACGTGGAGGGCTGAAAATTGACAATTGTGACATGCTACGCCTACACAAGGCATAAAGAACAAACTCGAGGCCAATCTTCAAAGGGATAATTGACTGGCAGACAGCAGTATGATGATGGATAGAATACTAATTGGTGGGAAGCTATGGTCAAGAACTACCCACCAGGACCTGGAGGCCAGCCTGCTTTCTGCTGACGTATGTGGAAAAGTACTGACGGATATAAGGTTGCAAACCAATTATAGAGGGCCACGTAGTAAAGAGCCCTATAGTTTGTGTAACCAATTGGATGTTGTGTATTTGATGATGTTCATAATGACCTGTTTGAGGGGAGGGCTTAGTTGCCCCACCTGATACTAGAGACCTTATCCCTCTCTAAGTATAGAATGTATAACTAGATGCTCCCTTAGATCCAATCACTTTCTCCAATAGGTTTTTTAGTTTGAAACTTAGGATGACATTAGTATCCGCGTAGGATGATGTCAGCAATGATGAGTGTTTGCTACATAAGATGAGAGAGAGTGAGAGGATCGAACAAATTGTCGATGTTCAATGTAACTCCCTGTTTTAGACAATTGCAAATAAAACATCTTTGATTTGCCAACTTCCTGAGTTAGTTTGATTAGTGATAATTGAGTATCTTCTGCATCCCCATCCATCTCAAAGTATTGCTAACTTGTCTTAAAGCGCTGGGTCGAGAACCCTGTTTCAAACATCTGGCAGTATTTCTGTGTCAAGCAGCATCAGAGTAAGAAGGACATTAAAACAGTTCAGCGTTTTTCCTATTGTAAGCTATTGCTGTTGGAAGCTTCCAATAAACCATCCTAAACATTTGCCACATCTAATTTGATTAAGCACTTCATCCAGTCTCATTAAAGCAATATAGAGGAACCCTATACAAAAGCTAATTTACATCAAAATATACAAACTCAAGACCTAAAATCTGCACACAGACATCTGCTGTAGAAAAGCATGTCTACATCACTTTCTTTCACTTCTATCGCTTCCTCCGTTCCAGTCAACTCCACACAACCTCATCGTATACTGCCTATAACAAATCTGTATGACTGCAATGAAAGCAAGTTATGAAAATGTGCATGGGTATGCTAAATATTTGCCTTAACTCCATGGAAGAACCAGTGTGCTCGGAAAACTGTCTTTGACAGCTGCCATTATTTATGTATCAAGTAGTAGTAGAGTATATTTAGTGCATTTCCTATTTTAAACTTTTGTAGATGGAAACTTCCAATCAACCATCCCAAAATTATAAAACCTCTAATTTGATTAAGCACCTCATCCAATTCCATTACAAACATGTGGCAATACCATCAATGTTGCCTGGGATATAAAAACTCTAGGGGTCTACATTGACTCTACACTCACCCTAACTAGAAAGGTTAATGCCATTGTCTCTTCTGCAGCATACACATCTATACTTATTAGATCCAGCAGACCATTTCTCTGCACAGACAATTGCATCAGGCTGGGCAGAGCATTGATGTTATCCAGGATTGATTACTGCAATTCACTCTTAGCAGGATCTAATTGTAGCAATGTCAACAAACTCCTAGTTGGGAAAAACAATGCAATCAATCAGGGCAGCACTGAAAATACCTAGATACAAAGAAATTTCTTCAACTAGGTGACACAGGTACTGTTTTCCTGTGCAAGACAGAATCAAATAAAAAATCCTATTACTTAGATTCAGGAGACCCCTTACTTTACAAAATAAAAAACAGAAAAAAAATCAAACGACAAACTGCGTCACAGAAACAGCATGTGTTGTGGGGCAAAGGGAGAGGGCAGGGGAGGTGAGGAGCCATCTGGTGACATTGGGGACCTGGCACAGATGAAGGAGGCACTTGGTGAGGGCCTGGGTGGACAGGAAAGCATGTTTTTTTCTGGCAGTTTTTCCAATATTCGTGGCTTTATCCGAGGCTATGAAAGACTACAGATAACCATCAGTAAGAATAGCTCTGTGCCCGTGGCTATCCATTTTGGGGTGGCTGGGTTTTTATTTCTTTTGAAAAGTTATTTTTATAGCTATAGTGACATTGGGGGTGAAAAATCACTGGCCATGGTCAGTGATACGGTAGGTATTAGGTAGTCTTATCTATGTTGGCTGTGTGTTTTCAGACTTTCTTACATGTGAGATTGTGGCGAAAAACAGAATCTTGTTATAAAAAATCAATATAAAAAGGAGCCACCCTGCTCTAGTTCTATATGCCCCATACAATATATTTTAGCCTGTGTGTTGTCACCCATACTGTTATATCTGTGTACTTGTACCAATTAAATGCCCCACATAGTTTACTGTCATGTATTATACTCTGCTTTCTTTATCTTCATCTACCTCACATAACTGCATGAGCATTTTTTACTGTATTGATCTTTTAACTTCTATAGTATTTTAAAACCCGTAGTGAGCCCCCCTTTAACAAAAAATGTGTAAGCGCGATATTAGAAAAAGCCAATGAACTGTGGTTATATTTAAAAATAACTGTATTGTATTTGTTAATTTATGTGATAAGTGGGGTACACTGGGGAAAGTATTTTAGTACATTTTTGGAGTACTGTTTTGATGTTATGAAGGAACACCACATTTGCTTCATCGGTTAGGAGTACTCCTTCATGTCTATAGAAATTTGGCATTCAGAACTGTATGTTGTTGTTTGAAATCCATAATTGCTTGTGGTCTCTCATGAATGTGGAAAACTACTTTATCATTATCCACTTTAAATAAATCCATGAGCAGTCATTTATTGTATTGACATATTTTAAGTACCATTGTTTCACTACTGTTTCTTTTGTCATTTATATTCCATGCTCAGATTTTTTTTTTAAAGAATCCTTATAGCCGCGGCTATAATAAGAGGGAGGGATTGGTGTTTCCCATGTTTTCCAAGTTTACAAAACCTACTGCATCCTTTCTAGTTCTTTGTCTTTAATACACTTATCCCATTCTCTCTTGTGTTCCATGTTTACTTAAGCTACCCCATTCACTCTATTGTAATTCCTTAGCATAATGTCCCTTGTTAGTTTTCACCCAGTTTATATGTGTATGTTCATTGATTATATTAACAGTTTTTATACTTGTATTGTACCTCTATTGTGTTAGTGAAATAATGATGCCAACGGACATTATGTTTGGAGAGAGGGTTTTGTTAATCGGCTAGTGTGGCTTCTTCTGGGAGAAGCCAATTGTGGCATAGACAACACATTACTCTCATACTGAAACATTGGGAGTAGTAAAATTGGAATAGGTGGAATTGACCATGTTGCACAAGTTGAGTGTTTATTCAATCTTGGTTTCCAAGCTTTGAAATGGAACATGTGAGGTCCATTTCTTAGTGTGTTTTTACAAAAGGTGCATATGATATTCTAACTTTTTTTAAATAGTGTTATTTATTCATGAAATATTTCAAACTATCAGCAGGTTATTATTTTGTGGGGTAAATAGACTGCTAAAAAAATTATAGTACTACTATTTATACCTGTGCGATTGTTTCACTTATTCTCCAAGTTTACTTATCCCACACTATTCTCTCTTATTCTACTAGTTTACTTAACCTTTCCCATCCTTTGTCCTGCATCCACCCAGTATGACGTGTTTTGTTTATTCTCACCAGTTTATATATCCCTGTTTGTTTATTGTAGTGGTCATTTTTATACTTTTTTAATATTGTTATATTTATTTTTATCCACGTTGGATTCTTTTGCCAATGACCCAATGAATAGTATGTGCAAAGAGAACAACAGTGCTGTATCACACATATTGTATCTTAATAGTGCATGTGATGCACTGCATACAAGATATCAGGGTCATAAAAATGTGTATTAAATTGTGTTTCTTAAAGAGTGTGTGTTCTTTAATTATGTTTTAGTTGTTTACAGATAGAACGATTTTCTTTTTTTTAAATAGATGAATAACCACGGCTACGGTATTGGCATATGTGGTGTTAAATTTTGGAAGCGCAGTTAACCACAGCAACGACTGGAAAGAATCGTAGCTGTGGGTTTGTTGGACTATAGACCTCAATGTGCAAAAAAGTACAATGTTTGTACCCGTAAGAGTCCTTTCTAAGAATGCTCTATTATGTATATATGTATGAAATCTAGGTGGCCTACTTTCCCAAGGTTTCATATTGTAACTAGGCTAGGAGAAAAGTCAATTAACTCTAGCTGCGGAAATGAGTAATGAGTCATTTAGAAAAGGTTTGTTAATGTCATTTCATTGTATTTGTGTATTTACATGTGATTGATTTTATTTCATTCATTTATTTATTCATATGTGATAAGTAGTCTTTAAAAGGACCATTTTGGAGTACACAGAATGTAGTATTTTAGCACATTTGATGTGCTCTCTTTATTATAATGTATCTTACATACATTTTTAAGTGCCATTGTATCACTACTGTCTCTTTTGTCATTCATATTCCATACTCAGATATATATGTATTTTTTTTAATATAATAATGGCAGCTACACAGCACCACCCGTTGTGCATCGTTGCTACACGTGGTTGAAAGTGGTACCCTGTGTATCCATGGCTACATACCAGCAAATGGCATGTCAATTGTTTATGGGTGTGTCTTAGCTGCGGGTAATACCAGCCGAACCTGCAAGGTTTCTCTATAATTGCAGCTATAACAAGCACGTGCGTGGGCATGCGCATGCTTTTTTGCCTTTTTGTTGTTGTTCTGATAGACGCGGCTGCTGTTTTAACCGCGTCTGTTGTACCCTAAATCGTCTGTGCAATAATCATATTCTTATGTGGCTGAAAGAGGTCAGATTGTATCTGTGTGTGTTATTTTGTGTGCTTAGCTGTCCTCTTTTTTTATTTGAAATTTTGAAGGTTGGCTTAGTTTGGTCTTCAGTTTGTAGAAAATGTACGTGTGTCTGCGGCTACAAGAATGATCTGTAGCCGCGTTGAATAGCGGCAACTACAAGAGTTGCCGGGCAGGGTTTTGTATGTGTTTCAGTGTTTCTAATTTGCTAGTGTTAATGTTGTAAATGTGTACTTCTTTATGATAGGGTGCAGGGAATGTGTGTCACCATTTTATTAGTTTTCTTACACTATAGTCCTCTTTTTCTGCTTTTGATTTTGGAAAGTATGAAACCCACAGTTGGGTCTACTTTTCTCCTTTTGATTGCAGAACTCACACTGTGCAGTTCATGTTACCTGTGAGAAAATGTGGTTGGCATGAATCAATTGTTTGTCATTGGTTTGTTGAAAGATGTATTTGATAATATGTTGATAATGGGGCTTAGTGATTTTTTGTATATCTTACTGTATTTGTCAATAATGAAGTGGTCCTGCTGTATATGTAGAGAATGGGTGGGAACAATTGTTGGAAGTTATTATTAGGAAAGAAAATGAATTTCAGTGAGGTGCATTATATTGTATCACTAAGTATTGTTCCTGCACTCAAAATAAAAGAATGATCACACAGCAGTAGACATGTGATTTTATTTACAATGCATTTATAATCAGTGATGGTGTGTAATAAAGTGATTTTTGGGAAGATCTGAAAATGTGTGTGCTTTAAAAGAGTTGTTAATAGTTTCCGGGTTGCCGTCAGACCTGTGACAATGTACCAACGCCTGAATTTCCGGTGCCACTGGCTCATTACGAGTCCGGCAGCCGGGAATTCAGGCACCAGTAAATTTGTAAATCCCCATTCCCATAGTAGTCTATGGGAATGGGGACATGGAAGCACTTGCGTGATGGCTTTGCTTAACATGACCACGGCACCAGGCAGGGTCAGACCTGTTGGGCACAGCTGCCCATAGTTTGCTGGTCCAGAACGAAGGGTGCTGGTGAGCTTACCGGAACCCATATTGCCATACTGCCAAAATTGGCACAAGGCCAATTGTCATATATGTAATATGTTTGATTGGTTTTAGTTTTAAATATACACTCATAAAGAATATAGGAATGGTATTAGTTGTGCAAACTCCTGTTATGTAAAAAAGAAATGGAATGGGGTTTCCAATGCAAATTGCCCTGATAAATGCAGGCGCACTATGGGTTCAGCAATGCAATTTCAGTACACACATAATATTTGGTCTATGGATTTGTTGTGCCTACTCTCTTCATGAGTTTATTTCTGTTTTATTTTTGTAAAATAAGGGGATAACAACATTGTCACTGAACTATTGTGTATATATTTGCAGTGGCAGCAATTGCTTTGGTGTTGTAAAATAGGTCTTGTGTAATTATGTTGGGCGCTATTACACACCATGTTGCAGTTGTCATATTTCAAACACATTACTTTGCAGTTCTGCATATTGGGTATGGGTAGGATGGGAGGAGGATGGGGGGAGGTGGCTGGAACAAAGGAAGCAATAGAGTTGGAAGAGTGTGACATAGATGTGCTTTTCTACAGCAGATACCTGTGCTCACTTTTTAGACCATGGGTTTGTAAATATTTATGGAAATTAGCCTTCCTATAGGGTTCCTCAACATTGCTGTAAGGGAATTGGATGAGGTACTGAATCAAATTAGAGGTCGTAAAACGGTGGGATGGTTTATTGAAAGTTTCCATTTCCAACACTGAATTTATTTAAAGTTCTTGTTACTCTATTAATTCTTGATACAGAAATACAGTCAGCTGTCAATTATAGTTTTCTGGGCACACTGATTCTTCCATTGAGTTAAGGTGAATATTTTGCATACCCATGTACATGTTCATAACTTTGTTACATTGATTTTTTCTCTCTTTGCTTAGCAGCTTTCCTGTAAGGTTTGAGCAAGTGATTTGCAAATTCCCCAAGAATGTGACAATGTCCAATGAAACTTAGACATATAACACAGATGATGAGGAATCTTTTCACAGTGGACACTTTCGAAAAGACCTCAGCGCCCCTTTGGTTCATGAACATTTTTTAATTGTCGCATGAACCTGGTAACAACGCAGTGTTAGTGGTTCCTCAACTCCGCTTTATAGAACAAAGTATCAGGTTTTGTTACGCTTTTTGAATTCATGCGCCAAAGCATAAAAGAAAGACTCCACTCAATATTAAGAAAAGATATTTGAAAATGCAAAGAGAAAAAGAAAGTAAAATAGATTGATCAATTCAGTGTGTCATAATCATGTTATCTCATGTCTAAAATATTGATTGTTGCAAATGGTAAGAAAAATTAAGAGAGCTGCTGTTACCGAATGGTAATGTCTTGATATTTTGAACCAAAGTCTTTCTGCAAGAGCAATTAAGTCATGGGGCCAAGCCCAGCCTGCCAAATAAACTTTGAATGATTAATCCTGTACCTGGTTCGTTATCACTTTAAATGTGCATGTTATGCTCAGAACGTTTGTTCAAAAATCGCTACTCCGCATCCAATATGTAGATTGCGCTAAATGGAATTCAGTTTACAAAAGGTTCTATGTGTAAAATGCCACATAACCATTTGATTTGTAAAAAGAGATAAACGTTTGATTATATCCCAAAGTGTACCTGGCAATTATTTTCCAAAAAGAGAGGCGTGAGGAATGCATATTAAAACAGTCTAACATTGTAAATCTTGCGTTATTAATATTCCCCATGGTCCCAGCAGTGAACACTGCCATTGTAACCTGTGGGGGGCTTTTTGTGCCGTGAGAACATGTACGCTCACTTTTTTGGCTCACCTATACGGTCATAGCTTCCTGCTCGTACAAAACTGTCCGTGTTCGTCTGCGGACCGAAAATGGATGCCTTTAGTGTTGTGTGTGCGGTCTACTTGGCAACCGCTGAAGTCCTTCCTTAGTTTTTAAACAAGCCGCCATCTTTTGGTCTGCAGTTCCTACATTAATTCTCCACTCAGGAGAGTGAGCCCATACTAATGTTAATTTTGTGCATCTATGTAACTTAAAAGAGCTTTCAGCTGAAAAAATGATGCGCGTTCTGGTTAGCAAATTAATAATGATTGCATTGGTTGATCAAACATGCTCGCCCAATGCTGTGTGTTTACTTAACTGTGCTAATGTACAATTGTAAGTGAAGGTTATACTTGATTTTGTCCTATGGTGTTAACCATAATAGAGCATTTTCCAAAAACGCAGCAGTCTAAATGTCTAATTGAAAAATGCTGTTATGTTATTCACTTATGAAAAAGAATGACGCCAGGTTTGAATTAAGCCAGAAATCCTTTCCCATGTTCTTGTGTTTAACACATATAAATATATGTTGGATATTTTAATGCTTAGATTAATTATCACTCTTGTAGCGATATTCATGTATGTACTGATGTACATTGGTATAATTAAGAGGTTTCAGAACAGGATAAGAACCAGTTTGCCTTTTCTGGTCACATAACATAATACTACATTCATCAAAGCAATATTTTTGGTACTAATATTAGAAAGAGACACAACTTAATTGATTGGCTGCATTGTTTTCACATTCTATTTGCACCTTGCTAGGTAGGATAATTTAATATTCTCATTAACAGTCACTCTTGACGTGATGGTGATGTAAGTGTTTGGGTACATTAGTACAATTAGGTCGTTTTCAAAACGGGGTAAGAACCAGTTGAAGTTTCTGATCACATAGCAAAAACACTACCATAGACATGATACATTTTGTTCATAAGAAAGAGGACATCTCGTTGTCTGAATTGAGGCCTCTTTACACTGTCCGAAATCTGCAAATTAGTTTTGCCTCCTCATGTCTCAATTTCATTTCTTGATCGCATCCTCTGGGTCCAAGGGTTACTTTTTTGAGTCCCAAGTATCTAATGTCCTTCTTATTGCTCAACTGGTGATTCTTTTGCCAGTGAGATGCCAATGGTAAATTTAAGTTCTGGCTGCCAATGCTCAAAATATGTTCCCAAATTCTCACTCTCAGTTCTCTGATAGTACTTTCGATATAATTTTGTTTGCATTGGCAAATGATTGCATAGATTACAAATTTGGTTTTACAGTTTATAAAGTCAGTGATATTGTAGTTGGTGCCAAATTTGTCTTCAAAGACTTCTGTGTTGCCTATTGCATATTGACACATGGAGCATGAGCTACATTTCCTGAAGCCCATGGGTAGTTGTGGTAACCATTATGCTGTTTTTGTGCGTTTCTTTTGTGGTAGAAAAGAAGGACTCGGGATGTTCTTCAGTGTTGCTGCTCTCCTAAATGTAACTGAGGGACTGTCTTCAATAAAATCCTTAATGTGAGGATCTAGTTTCAGAAGGTGCCAATTCCTTTTAAAGATCTTTCTCAGTGTTTCATTGTTGGCACAGTATGTTGTAATGAAACATATTCTTTCAGGTTCACAAACTGTCCGCTTGCTGGTAGTCAGTGATGCCTCTCTATGGGTTCCCTTGCTTGGTCACATGCTTTGTCTATGTTCTTTTTGGCATAACCTCTGGCTGAAAATTGTGCTGTAAGCAAGTTACATTCTTCATCAAAGGCTACTTTTGCCGTGCAGTTCCTTTTGTGCTTGTATGTATTCTCCTTTTGCAATATTTTTGATTACCGGATTGAAGTGACAGCTGGTAGCAAACAATATTGAGTTTGCCTCTGTTTGTTTCCTATAGGATTTAGTCATCAGTTGATTGTCAGCCACATAGACCCTTAAATCCAAATAATTCACCTTTGAAGTACTGGAAGTTCCAGTGAATTCTATTCCCTGTAAGTTTTGATTTGCTCTTTGTCTGAATGCTTCCAAATTTGCCTCATCTCTCTTCCAAATTAGCGAAACATCATCTATGTAACTAATCCATAGGAAAACACTCTCATCATAGTCTCCATCACTATATATATGATGATCCTCATACATAGCCATTACCAGATTTGCCAAAGCCGGGGCATATTTCACACCCATGGCTATGCCTCTGGTCTGTCTGTAGTACTCCTCATTAAATAGAAAGGTTAAAAGCAACATTTTTTAAGCATCAAGATAGATTGGTAGTTTGATGCTGTGTCCTGAGAAAAATTGTAATCTATGGCATCCAAAGCTGTGTCCTGTTTGAACGATTTGTAGAGTGCCTTCACATCCCACGTAGCCAGAACATACCCGTTTTGCCAAACGACTCCTGCTAGTTTGTTGATAGCTGAGGTTGTGTCCTTAAGAAACGACTTAGTTATACTGACTCTGGGTCTGAGTATATTGTCAATATATTCTGCCATGTTCATGGTAGCCCAACCGATTCCACTTAAAATCGGTCTCCCCTCTGGAATCAAATGAAAGGTTTTATGTACTTTGTGCAATAAATACATGGTCGGTAATACCGGATATTTGATTTCCAAAAATTGTTTTTCTTCATCAGTTAAACTTAGATATATACCTAGTGCTTATTGTATTCATATGTTGTAATGTGTCATCAGGATATGTAGTTGAAGATTTTTTAGCTAGTGAACAGCTCAAATAAAAAAATAATAATTTTTACCAAACTGGTGTTTCTTAAATAAGGGACTGACAAAGTGTGAAAGAAAGAATAAATATGAAAAATATTTTCTTAGGGTTTTCTTTGATGAACAATTTGCCAAATAATTTGTCCTTGCTGGTGCTGCCTTTGATGTTGCTAGTTTGCTGAAAATAGGATTAATGTATACTATGATGGCCTGTGTCCATTGTGATTGTGCTGTTGGTGTTATGTGGTAAGCATATGGCTTGTCAGACCATGTTGTAAGACCATGTTGTCAGAACTATAGGGTCCATGCCCCCTTTTTCTTTTACTTTATTAGCCAGGTGGAGTATCTTTATAATTGGTCCCAACACATCCAGTAATTTATCCTGGTATGATTTCCAAGATGCATCAAGCCCATGCACGTGAGCACTATTTTGTCTTTTTTAGGTGTTTCAGCAATTCCTTTTGGCAGATGTG
The DNA here is from genome assembly GCF_040938575.1 of Ambystoma mexicanum. NCBI lineage: Eukaryota > Metazoa > Chordata > Amphibia > Caudata > Ambystomatidae > Ambystoma > Ambystoma mexicanum. The sequence goes on from NC_090939.1 coordinate 552,920,331, forward strand.
TTCTTCGACACTCATTCTGTAGTTTTGTTCTGTCTTTTTTTTCCCCGGTGGTGTTCTCCAACTCATTATCAGGTACGCTGCTATTTTTGTTGGTGGCTTCCATTTTGATGACCAGGTATGAATGAGAGTGTCTGGGTCAAAGTTGTCTCCATTCTCCTTCTGATTTTACTGAGTCCTTCTTTTTTGAGAGCTTATTTGTACTTATATTCACTGGAAGAGGATGCGTTTCCACCTTCTGTTCACTTCATTGCTCCTGCCAGCTGTAATTTTCCTCGACTGAGCTGGGTGAGGATACTTTCTACCATGTGCTTTCTTTTATCCTCAATCACAGTGTTTTTTTGTGCTACTTTTCTCTTTCTGTGGTGTACTCAGAGGTTTGTGGCCATCATGTTCCCTCTGCAATTTATTTCTTCTCCTTTTCCTCTTCCATGGATGCATGTACTTCTGATCTTGTCCATGCCTTGGGAGACCTTTATCTAATTCTGCATGAGGGAATGGTGCTGTGAACTATGCGTCAAACTAGCACCTAATGCATTCTGGATGGTGCGGCCCATACGGGGCTGCAGATTTTTGTTGGCCTACATGTTGTCTTACTTGTGCATTGTAGTTGTGAGTGTCTGGATGTGCAAAATCAACCTCCACCAAATAAAGGTGCTGCCAGGAACAGCAAGAGTCTTGAAACACCTGTAGCAATGGAGAAACTACATTCAACGAGTCTTCAGAAATGCTAGGGAGGTTCAGAGAGGAGGCATTGTATTTTTAGAGTTGCACTTTTTGTTATTTTACATTTTCCTCACATTTTGCTCATTATGAGTCTGGCAGCCAGGAAGTCAGGCACCAGTAACTTTGTAAATCGCCATTCCCAAAGAGTCCAATAGGGTCAGACCTGTCGGGCACAGCAGCTCCGCAGGCAAACCCATAGTTTTCTGGTCCAGAAAAAAGGGTGCCAGTGAGCTTACCGGCACCCTTATTCCCAGACTGGCAATCTTGGCATGAGGCCAATTGTCTTTTTAGAGTTGTCATTTTTGTTATTTTTCATTTTCCTTACCAGTTAGACATTTTAACATATCTAATTTTCAGATCAGCAGCAGCAGCGATGATGATGCCATCTGTATAATGATGAGAACATGTACTCAAACCCTTAAACTGTACCTCTGAAACTGCACTTCTGTATTTCTGTATTACTATACTCCATTGCCCTTATATTCAAATGTATGCAACCTCGAACGTATGTAACTTCTATGTAACTAAAACTGACGCAAGTAACAGTGATGTGATGATGCTTTGCTGTATGTGCACAATACAAATGCATAAATAAATAAATAAATCTGGGTCCCCCATCCAGCACCAACCAGGAAGAAAGGCAAAGAAATAAAAACCCCTTTAGACATGGTCTACATTGCAAGAGCATTGCTCTAAAAGCAAGGCAGAGGATTTTCACTGCACAAAGTGGCCCTTCTAATGTTCTGTCACAAATAGCTGGTATGAATAGCTTGCACCGTGCCCGCTACCTCACTTACTAGTTTATCATTTCCCCCTTCCTCAGCTGCATTTGAGAAAAACAGTACAAATGATTTTTGGGTAAGAAGGATTGTGAGAATGCACCTAATCAGAGGAGTAAAATGGGAGCGTGATTCAGAAAATTTCTGGGAGGAACATCTATCAGAGATCTGTTCTTCTAATGGAATGTGTCCTCCCACAGATTCCTCATGTTTGATAAACTCCCATAGCAGGAAGTGTGACTGTGATGGGAGAATGGAATCACTTAAATGCTATGCCCTGAGTAAGTTGAAGCCTGACAGATGTCCTTCACTGGTACTCCTTTTGTAAGGCACAAGAGGCCGCTACTCCTCTGATAACGTGAGCCCTTAGTTTTCCAGGAGCTTCCTTGTCTGCTATAAAATGCAAAGTATGAACTATCTTGACAAAGTTGGCTTGGTTACTGACATTCATAGCCTGTGGCCAGTATAACTGATGTATTACCTTTTCCTTAGTGAAAATTGTAAATGGAGGCTTGCAAGACAGAGCTAGTAGTTTGTTAAGACCTGCAGACATCACAGCCACCAGGAATATTGTCTGCCAAGTCAAACGTCTGTGAGGACAGGACTGCAGTGGGTCAAAGGGAGCTCCAATTAAAAATGTAAGAACCACATTTAAATTCCAGATTGGTGCCATAAAGGGGACTGGTGGAATAGTGCTTTTTGATGCTTTTAGAAACTGAATCACAATAGGAATCGTAAAGTAGTAGCCTTGATCTGATGTTTGTTTGAATATAAAAAGCACAGCTAAGTATACTAAGACACCTGGAAAACCTGCTCAGCTAGGTGAAGCGAGAAAGAAAGGACACGATCTGTGTTACATGAGAACGAATCTATATCCTTCATCCTACAGCAGCTGCAAAGCCTATTCCAATGGTTCTGGAAGATCCTAATCTTTGTACCTCAGATGTTCAGAAATTAGGGTGAAGGTTCCATATGCTGGTGCTTGGATGGTAAAGGAGACCTCTTCCTGCGAGAGTGGTTGCACTCCCTGGGGAATATGAATTGGAAGGCAGAATGACTTAATCACTTTGCTTGTTAAATTATGTGAAGAGATACAGAATGTTACGGCTAGCCATGCTGTGCATTTGAATACAATATTTGAACTCCTTAGCTCTAGAAAGCCATTAACAAATGTTGCTCTTAACCAGTATGGTTTAATTACAGAGATGTTACATAATTGCTTGCCTTTTACAAAAAAGTAAACAAAAAGTAAGAAGAAAAAAAACTATATAAAAAAATAACCATATATAGGGGATCATATCTAGTAACACGGATATACCTATTTTTTCTACCTGTCAAGTATCAGCAAAGAAGGATCAGGAGCCTGACAAAAACATGAAAGACAAGCCCTTTTCGTCTATAGAAGATACTAAATTATTAGAAGATCTTTAATATTTTGTTTGTTATAATGAGGGCTGTCCCAACACATTACTGAATACCTTTATTAATAGAATAGACATCTGTAGGTGTAAGATGCTAGAAGCAGAAGCCCTTCATAATAATAAAGGGACTTTTAGACCTGATAATAGGGGTGGTCAAACTATGTATCTAAAAAGCACACTGATGACCATGAACAAAGATCCATCTCTGCCAAGATCAGCCACTGAGCAGGAGAGATACCACATCCTGGTGGCCCTACACTGCTTTCCTCAAGTATCTGCATCACCCACAATATGCGCTCCAGCTCTACTCAATGGCCCCTCTGATTGGGTGCACAAGCCTACAACTACCGACCTTGTAATTCGCCGGCAGGTGAAGCCGGCCAACCTGCAAGGATAACCTTTAAGGCCTATGCCTGTCTGGGCCTGTCCGAACATGCCCGAGGTGTCCAACCACTCCATTTGCAGTCCATGTCTCCCCTGCACAAGCTTGCCTCTATCTATGAAGGCGTAGCCTTGTCTACCCACCCCACTTCTAACTCCCCATCACCTCTCAAACCTTCAGTGCCCCATCCTCACCCGCAACCTGGTCCCCACAAAAAATGCTACTTCACACAAGGTAAAGAGTTCTGCTCCATGGAACTTTGCTATACATTTGCTGATCTCCACACTCCCTCAAGGCCTACTTCACCAGCCACCCACCCTTCTCCTTCTTAACACTTCTCCTAGCCACTCACACTACCAGAAAATCCACCTCTTAGCCCCTCTGCCACTACAGCAACCCCATCAAGTCACCAGCCTATACTCCGTCCATACTACACATGTTGATGCCCTCGCTACCTATCCCCAAACCTTCTCCCCCTCTTTTTGGCCATTGCTCACCACACTATCACTTCCAACCCACATGTACCACCACATAAACCCACTCATTCATTACCTTCCATCTACTTCCCCACCTCCGTTTCACTTAACGAGACCTCCACCAGAAATGCCCTGCACTCCCAACATCCAGCCTTAATTTTTTTTATTTAATGTGATATAGTTTTGAAAAACTTTACACATAAAAAAGATAGATATATTTCTAAAAACATATATAAAACAATATATACTCACAAAATTCTAAAATTCATACTGAATGATACATATTGGTTTTCCTAAAAGCATGTACAAGAGCGTAGACCTAAAAACTATCCATAATTAATACGCTACATAGTAAAAATAAACATAAAAACATCTCATATGTACTTTCTCTTTTTCCTGTTTCCCTTATACTAATATATTAATATTATCATTTCATTATTTAGCGGTTACTCCCCTCAATTGAAAAGTTAATGTACAACTCTTAAGGCATTAGCCACTCCTTACCTCCCTTACACTATTATTTATATGTAATTATTGTGTTGATATCATATTATATAATACATTCAGTCAGGATGTGCTTCGCAGTCTCAAGATAATCTTTATTGTGACAAATTTGACAGAAGCATTTGTGTTCCTCAACTGCACGTGCCACACCAACAGCTGCCAATACTGGTAAATAGTTAATTCCTAGCAGCAGAATACATGTTCTGAGACTGAGAGATGGACATAAATTCAGATATGGCTGGGTTTTCTTAAATGTATAATACGTCAGAGACAAATTATTAACTTTTCAGCCGGCCCAGCCAAAGAAGGTTTCGTTCCAGTCCCAGAGATCGATATGTTTCCCCAGCGAGATCTTCATGCTAGTATAGTCATCCCCCCAATTAGGGGTCCAGCCTATAGTATCAAACAATGCACGCATGTTCTTACTTAGGGGAGCTTTCTCCTTCTGCCTACATTCATCGACATCCACGCTTATTAGGCGGGGGTTTGAAGGAGCATTCATCATCTTAACATAAAGTTTCACTCTTTTTTTCAATACTAGGGATTTGAGTGACATGATTCCTAATTCCAATCTGATGATTTCCATTGGTATTCATTTAGGTAGGCCCAACAGTTTTCTCCAAAATCTGCTCTCCACCAATTGGAGCCATTTCAGCTCCATCTCAATGAGGGTTTCAAGTCCATATAGGACTGTGGGTGTCAGGCACTGGATAACATCCAGCCTTTAAGACCCATCTGTGCACCGGCACACACAGACTAGACAACCTCTGAAACCCCAACAAGGCTCTGACCACACCCACAGCCCTTATTCACTATTACCTACTGATCACCGGCAAGTCCAGACTCTCCAGACTTGCTTGAAACACCACCACCCACAGCCACCATCCCCTCCTATCCCCCACTCCACAACATTCTGGTCCACCCACAAATACTCCCAAAACCAATAAAATCACAGCACTCAAATTTGCCTTAAGCAATGCACAATCACATTGAGCTCCAACTGGACATCCTTTCTTTCACTGAATAATGGTTTCACAATGCAGTGGGTTCCCACCTATCATTGGCATACCCCCTGACTACACCATCCTCAAAGAAGACCACCCAACAATCCTGGTGCTGGGGTATTCATCGCTGCTAAAGCATCCTTTTCCATTAGAAAGATCCTCATCCCTTTCTAGCAGGGAATGACCTACTACTCGCTACAATCGTCCTCAACCCCCAAACCACTGTCAACCTCTGACCACACTATAGGAACCCTAACCCTCTGGGCTCCCTAGTACCAGAACCAAAACACTTCATTGAGTGGCCTAATCCCAGATCTAACTAATCCCAGAACAATTCCACCTGCTAGGAGTTCAACAATCCGGCTTTAGCCTCAAGCACAGCATGGAAACTGTCTTCCTCAACCAGAATATCGAACTAAATGAAACCTGTGACTCCGGCAACCTCGCAATCCTCCTCCTCCTTGATCTATGGGCCAAGTTCAAGCTTGTCAACCACAACATCTTGTGTCAGCACCTCTCCACTAACTTCCACTTTTCCAAGGAAGCAACCACGTGGATCATGTCCTTGCTCAGCAAACGCATCTCGGGAGTCTTCTCGGGAGATACTGCTGCTTACCCCATCCCGCACCACTCGAAGTACTGTAAGGATGCTGCATCTCACACACCCAATACAACACCTACACCAAGCCTCTATTCAACCACCTCAACACTCTCAGCATTCCCTACATTAACCTCGCCGATGACACCCTGCTTCTTCTCCCTATCTCTGGGAACTACTTGCACGACTCAATTACCATAAATGGGATTTACAGCATTATACAGAATTGTATGGCTACCCACAACCTTTGCATACTAATAGCCTATGATGTAGACCAACTAGAGGATTCAGTACTCTCTACTTCAATTGTCCATTTCACAATTGATTCTATCTTGAACTTTGTTCCATCATTTGATCTCGAATTTGGGAGATTAGGCTTTGATTGTACTGAAGGAAGCATTCCTCTGAATAACAACACTATCAATCATAATGTTAAGCTACCAATCACAAGTCTCTTACCTATGAATCCTAAGGAAGGAATGTCTAATTCTGCTAAGATATCAACAACCAGCCTTCTCATGAAACCCAAGGAAAACATTTTGATCGAAGCTGCGGGTAGTGGTGATAGGGTGTATTTACAAATATTGCCTAGAAGATGACTGTAACAGCTGGCAATGGTTACCATGGACTTTACAGCCCAACACTGCGCGTGGGCAGAAATCCTGCGGGTGAAACAGAATTTGCAAAATTTGTCAACAATTCCGCTTGGTTGAATGGCCATCTTTTTGGTTGTTTCTTTTTGCAGCAGCAAATTATTTTTACTGTAATGTTGTTTTTTTATGTGGTCTGAAACACACACAAAAAAGGAATCTTAACCAAAAAAATTTTAAGAGGGCAAAAAAACCTTTCCTGCACAAAAATGTGTTTTAAAAAAAATGAAATGAAAACATTTGACATTTTGAAAAAGTGAAATTTCAGCCAGGAAAAGCCCCCAAAATGACAATTCCCGAGGCAAAATTGCTGGATTGAGCACACTTTGCTGCCAGGAATCTGTGAATATTCTTCAGAACAGAATTAGCCATTTTTGCCCCCCTCCATCCCCAGCACACTAAGGAGACCCTAAGATACATTTTACTATTTTATCCTTGAACTATTTTATCCTTGAACACATGAAGACACGCACCCTTTTGCATGGCACAAAGAGTACTTTTGAAGTGCAAAGTGACTTTACTCCACAAAAATACACTTTGTACCACTCTGTGAATCAGAGCCAGTTCAATGTGTTTGTTGGCGATGACTTTGCAAAAGTGCAAATTCACTTTCCACTGCACTAAAGGTTCCATGAATCAGTCCCTAAATCTCTTTACACCAAGATTAGAGGGAGGCTCTAATGGGAAATGTGCATTACTAATATTATTGGATGCAAACCCTCAAACTATTTTGATAGGGATGCTAAATCAGATGGATGGACTTTTAATCATGGTGTTAAAGATATATAGATGATAATAAAAACAATTATAATTTGACTTCACCAGCACCAGATGGCCTTTGCAACTCTTTGTTAAAATTGAATCCCAGTTTGTGGGGTAGCTTGTTATTCAAACTATTATTGTATATTAGTCTATCAGGCAACTTCCCCTGGGTGAAAAGTATTATAGTACTTGTTTATAAACGAGCACTACAAAATAAACACAAGATTTATAGAATCTTGGCCATGGTTGATGCACAAGCCAAGATTTGTTCATGATTTTAATTGTGGAATTGACTCCTGGGTCAAAGATAAACATATAAGTCCATACAACCAGACATACTTTCACAAAGGAGCCAATACATTAGTTAATATTATGACTGTAAGTGCCATTGTAGAAAATGCATGGTGCAACTATCAACAATCAGTATATGTAGGACTGATCAATTTTAGTTCTGCCTTCAATGCAGTGATAAGAAATCTCCCTGGGCAGAAACTGCAAGTCTGGGAATATCCTGGCTGGTTTTTGGAAGCTGATTGTTGCATTACATGCTAAGACCTCTCTTTTTCATTTTGATAATTTTTTTTTTATTAAGGTATGTAGTATACAATCATAAAGTCATAACTTCATAAACATAATGCAGTGAAACCTTTACAATAGTATAGGTTAAACAATGGTAAAAGAAAGTGTTCCGAGAAAGCAGTTAATTGAGTACTCTGTGTATAATTAGGAGTTAAGCATTTGAAGAACAAATTTTCAATACAATTGAAAACATACGCGAAACAACCATAGCACCGTGTTGTGCTAAACTTAGTTTAGAACGATTTCTGCATTATGATGTCTTAAGTGGGGGAAGACAAACACAAGACTGACATTTGACAAACACGAGATGTGAGGGAGGGGGGAAAAAGAGGGGGGGTAGATATTAATGAAGAGAGGCACATTGGCATATATTACAGTAAATATTCAGTTGAGTGATGGGATCAATATTCACATGTAAAGATCTTGGGAGCATCAAAGGAGTATGAGATATTTGAGGATGTCACATTCCGTGCGTAGTTACATTAAAGTGATTCAGATAGCGAATGAAAAATGACCATTTAGCATTAAACTTGGGTATAGAATTAAGATTGTTTGCCATGCACATTTCCATCTTTTGCGTGAGACATATATTGTTCCACCAGCTTCTTATACACAGGGAACGAGAATCTTTCCAATTGGCAGTTATACTCTTCATAGCCAAACAAATAAAGAGATCATAGAGCCTGGAAGCATCATATGGCAAGTGGGTGGTAACTGCCAGGCTACCTAAAACAATATTCATAAATGAAAGTGGTATATCGGTGAAGAAAATAGAGTTAAGGTATTTCCATACTTGTTGCCAAAACTTAAGGGTATAGGGGCATGAGAAGAACATGTGCTCATACGATGCAGGGGTAGCTCCACAAGTCCAACAATTGTCATTGTCATTAATATTGGATAGAAATAATTTGGCTGGTGTAATGAAAGCTCTATGTATAAAGAAGAAAAAATGTTGGGAGTTATTTGCTGATGTTGAAATATATTTGATTCTAGAGAAGAGCTTGGACCATGTGTAATCGTCTAAAACATAGCCAAAGTCATCTTCCCATTTGTGGCGTATCGAGCACAACTTCAGAGATGATATTAGGATGTTGTAGAATTTTGAAGCCTTTGTGTCAGTGGGCATAGTAAGATGTAGCAATCTTGAGGCATCAGGAGTCAGAATATCATTGGAGGAGCTGTGGAGAGCGTCAAAGCAAGAATTAACTAATTCATTATAGAAGTTGTAATCTGTGTTGGGGATTGAGAATCGATTTTTAAGCTGCTGAAAGGAAAGGATAGATGATTTATTTATGATTTGTTGTATAAATCTAATACCCTTTTTCTTCCAGGATTTTCTATTTAGGGTTTTATTCTTAATCAGTATCTTATTGTTATGCCATAGGTAAGGAGAAAGGCATTTTTTTGGGGAGTCTGTCTGTGTGAATAAAAAGAGTTGGAGGGCTGATATTGTGGCTCTAATGGGTTCTGATATAGCCAGCGAGGAGTGCTTAAATATATAAATGAGATCGGTGATTTCTACAGGATACATTAACTGCTTCTCTATGGTACACCATGTGGCAATGTCTGACGTTATGGGGCAGGCAAACCAATATCTAGCTTGCTTCAAAAGAAAGGCAGTGTGGTATGCTTTGAAATCAGGAAACCTGACACCTCCTTTGTCATATGGTGCCTTCAATTTGATTAAGGCTATTCTTTTGCTTTTGCCCTCCCCCCATAGGAAATTTAGTAGGATAGAGTAAATTGATTTATAAAAGGAAGGAGATATCGGAACACATAAGAGTTGTAGATAATATAAAATTATTGGTGATAACATCATCTTGATCGTATCTAGTCGGCCCCACCAAGATAGATATAGGGGGGACCATCTGGATGTTAATTCCTTAAGTCTATCTAGTAATGATTGTGTGTTCTGTTTAATGGTGTCTTGGATGGTAGGAGCAAATCTAAGGCCTAGGTATTTAATAGAGGAACTGCACCATTTAAAACCAAAGGGGTCTATGTCATATTTAAAGCAGTAGGGATTGAGGGGCATAATTTCTGACTTATCTTTGTTAAGTTTGTACCCTGAAACTGAGCTAAATTGGGATAGTACTTCAAGTAAATATGGGAGGTGTGTTTTGGGGTTTTTGATGAGAATAAGGATGTCATCAGCGTAAGCAGCTATTTTAATATGGGATGTGCCACTTGCTATACCTGGAATATTGTTATTGGATCTGATTAGTTCTATTAATGGTTCTAAGGAGAGGATATATAGAATAGGTGAGAGGGGGCAACCTTGTCTAGTACCTCTGCTGAGGGAAAAAAATGGGGAGGTAAGACCATTAATACATATTGAAGATTTTGGGGATGAGTAAAGTAAACTGACTAGAGAAATGAACTTGTCACTGCAACCGTGCCAGCGGAGGGATTGGAACATGAAGTCCCAGCTGACTCGGTCAAAGGCTTTTTCAGCATCTAGTGCTATAACCGCTGCGCCCTGTTTATCTTTTTTATTTTTATTAGATAGATGGATAGCATTTAGAAGGAGTCTGGCATTGGAAGAGATGTTGCGCCCTTTAACATAGCCGACTTGTTCAGGTTTGACAAGAGAAGGAAGGGAGGATTCGATCCTGTTGGCTAAGATTTTTGCAAAGATTTTACTTTCTACGTTTATTAGAGAGATGGGCCGATAATTACCTGGTAATGACGGGTCCTTATCGGGTTTGGGGAATAGAATAAGCAAGGCTTCTGAGAAGGAACCTGAGGATGCTTCTTGGGATATAAAGTAGGAAAATAGATTTTGAAGCTTGCGTATGAGAGTTTGAGCTAACCTGTCATAGAATTCTGTGGAAAGGCCATCTGGACCTGGAGCCTTGCTTTTACCCAATCCTTTGATTGCTTTGGAAATCTCTGGAAGAGTAATTACAGAGTCTAAAGAGGATAAATCAGCTTGGGGGTAGGAGGATCTATTAATATTATCAAAAAAGGACGTGATGTTATTATGGGGAATGGAGTTCTCGGGAGTATATAGTTTGGTGTAGAAGTCTCTAAAACAATTTAGTATATCTTTGGGATGGTGATGCACATTGCCTGAAGAGTCTTTGATGTGGGATATGAAAAATTGTTCCTTTTTGGTTTTTAAGTAAGAGGCCAGTGTTTTTCCAGCTTTGTTGGATGTTTGATATATTTTCGTTTTGTATTTAAGAATTGTCCCTGCAGCAAGATTTGTGATCTCTTTATTAATTGAGAAGCGTAAAGTCAATACTTTGTGGAGATTGGTAGGGTTGGAAACACTATAGTAGTGTTGTTCGGCTGTAGTTAGCTGAGAATAAAGGTCATCTAAGTGTTTTTTGCGTAGAGCTTTCATTTTTCCAGAGTAAGCCATGATGTGACCTCTCAAGGCAGCTTTAAAGGCATCCCAATTATTCACTACTGAAGTGTCTCTGTCTTGATTATCTGCATAGAATTGTTGAACAAAAGACTCTACGGATAGGATGAATTGAGGGTCTTGTAAAAGAAAATTGTTAAGCTTCCACCGAGATGACGGTTTCCGAACATCAGAAAGACTGAAAGAGGTACAAACAGGGGCATGATCAGAAATAATTATATTTTCTATTTTGGAATCTATAATGGTACCTGTAAGGTTTTTAGTGGAAAAAATATAGTCAAGACGAGAGAGAGTATTATGTGGGGAAGAGTGGAAAGTATAGTCAAGTTGAGTAGGGTGAGATATTCTCCATGTATCAATAAGACCAGTTTCGGCTAAGCATCCTGAGAAGGATTTGTGTGTTTTATTATTTTTGAACAAGCAGCTAGATTTTCTATCCAGAAAAGGATCAAGGACTTGATTCATATCCCCACACATAATTAAATTGGTAAAGTTTTTTTGAAGTATCATATGTTTGATGGTGGTCCAAAACTTGGGATCTGGGTTGGTGGGGCCATAAATATTCAGAATGGTAACATCAGTAGAATCTATATTTAGTTTAGCCCAAACCCATCTGCCATCTGTGTCCGCACCTTGGTCGAGAACTTTATATGATAGTTTCTTGCTGATTAAAATAGCTACCCCATTTTTTTTAGCAACAGCAGGACTAGAAATGATTTCTTTGATCCAACGGGACTTCAGTTTCTGTGTTTCTCTAACAGATAAATGCGTTTCTTGTATACAAGCTATGGAGGGGTTTAGTTTGTTGAGATGCGAGATGACCTTACACCTTTTGATGGGATTATTGCAGCCTTTAATATTCCATGTGACACATTTAAAAATCATAATAACAGTTTAGATGTTATGATAGCATAGCGATAATATAAGACCATATACATGCAAATGTTAGGTGCTCTAGAACAGTGTCTGAAATAGCATTTGTGAACCATATAGATGCAAACAATGAGTGCCCAAGAACAATATTTTGAATACCAATTAATGAGAAAAGGACACATTAGGAAGACACATGAGGTAATAGGATGAGGGTTGGGGTGTCTGATCATAAACGGTTGCCTAATGGCTTGGAGATATGGAATAGAACACTGATCAGACTGGAAAAAAAAAAGGATGCTAGGGGAGATTCAATTAGTAGGGAAGGGTGACACCCGCTGAGTCGTCAAAAGGGAAGTAGAGCGACTCAGGATGGAAGATGGACGTCACGAGGCCACCCGTCCCACGTCATATATATAGGAGATAATCATGGCATTAAATTTGTAATAGTAAGGAGAGAAAGGGAGTAAAACGTTCATGTAACGAAAGAGGTGGAGGTACTTGCAGGCGAGGTAGTGTCCATGTTATCGGTTTTGATGGATCGTATAAATGCTTTTAGGTCTGCTGGTTCTTCAAACATTCTGGTACGGCCTTCATGTGTGATTTTGAAAGAACAAGGGTGGTATAGCCCATAACGTATGTTGAGCTGTTTCAAGGCTGGGCGAAAGGATAAGAATACTTTCCTGCGCTGGGCCGTGCTTTTAGCGACATCCTGTGAGATGAAAATCTTAGAGCCATTCCATATAAGGGATTTACGTTCCTTTGCTGCAGATATAATGAGCTGAAGTTGGGAGTATTCCAGAAGATAAAAGATCATTGTTCTGGACGAAAGTCGAGGAGAGGTGGAAGTAGATAGTTGGCCGACTCTATGAGCACGTTGAATATTAAGTGTTAGATTAGGGGGTAAGTGAAGCAGCTTTGCTAAAAATGTTTGCAAAAAGACAATGGTATTAGTTCCCTCTGATCCCTCTGGCAGCCCTGAGATGCGGAGGTTATTACGTCTGCTGCGATTTTCCAAATCTTCATTGTGTTTTTGAAGTTCTTTTATTGCCTTTTCCAGTTGTGTTACTTTAGATGTAGTTTCTTCCACTAGACCCACTCTCTTCTCCACCTCTTCCATTCTATTCTCAAAACCTCTCCATCTGTCGTCCAACTGTTGTAATTTTAAATTTGTAGTCTCTATGAAGGGTTTGAGTGATCTAATCTCTGCCAAAATGGTCTCCAAAGCAGGGTCCGAAATGCCCAACGGAGGAGGTGAGTCACTTTTGGGTCTCTTGAGGTTGGCGGTGAGAGTATTAGGTTCTTTGGTGGTTGAGGTATTATTTTTTTTGTTGGCCGCCATGATATTGGCTGCAAAATATGGATATATGAGCGATTGAAAAGAGCTTGGTTAGCAATATTAATGATGCAAGATTAAGAGTTGCAGAAAGTTGTAGCATGTACAGCAATAGTAGGTTCCGTTGCAAATAGAAACTATTTTGAGAAGAGCTTGTGATGGTAAGCACATATGTATAGAGTCCTTAAATAGAACTTCGTGGGGTTCTATGTACCAAAGTTTACAATTATTACGTCCATATTATTTAGGTAGTACTACTCCTGATAGAGGAGGTTAATAGAAGCACTGTTGAATAATAAGGCGTAAACTTAGGTGTGAGTTGAGAGTGCTACAAGCCTTGTAGTGGTAGGATGCTTCCTGTTAATATGGGTATCCAATTATAGTTAGGTTCAATTTACGGTTGAAGTTATACCCAGTTCCATGCTTATTCCATCATGTTAAATGCGTGGTTCATTCATAGTTCAGGAGACCAAATATGTGCTCGCTATCAGAGCCAGAGGCGAGCGAGAATAGGGTTGTGTCTCATAAGTGGCAATGTGTGGTAGATATTCTGTGAAGTATAACGGTATTCCTTTCTATGTCCCTTTCGTTTTTTTTTTTGTTTTTTTTTCTGAGTCTTAGAAATTACGTAGATGCGATGTTCTATATTTTTTGCATGGAGGGGTTTAACCAAAATATGGTTTCTTATGAAGCCACGAAGGGCTTATTAATCCTTTCTTTTTTTTTTTTTTTTTCTTTCTTTTCAAGAATGTGATGCTGTTGCACGCCGGCACCAGAGGCGGCCGCTTTGAGGCAGAGAGGGTGGACCAGGCCGCAGCCGGCGCGTCACGTTACACGTGACGCGGACACTTACTTCAGAGTGGGCGGATGCCTGAAGGCGGCTGCGGCGGTCCCCGGAGCTGGAATGCCGGAGCTGGTGAGGCGGCGCGGCCGAGCATGGAGCAGCGCTGAATTTCGCTCGACGGTATGTGGAGGAGGTCCGGAGCTCGGGGCAGGAAGATAAAGGTAAGTTATGAGGGTAAAGAATATGGGGAAATGCCTTTTTTTTTAAACTGTGGGACGGAGCTGCCAGGTCACGCCGCCATCTTCGTTGGCGTCAGGCCACGCCCCCCCGCTAAGACCTCTCTTAAAGTAAAGATTCTGCAATATTTGAAGGTCACAGATTCCATATCCACCTAAGTAGGTCTAAAACAGGGTTTTGTATTAGCACTTACATTATTCATTCTCTTTTTGGCTGATCTGACCATTAAATTGCTTTCCGATAAAGTATTCCCACCAGAACGCGTTCATTGGCTCAGCTATGCTGATGATTTGATCCTTATGGATTGTACCCATAAGGGATTTTAACATCGGCTTAACCTTCTTGACATCCATACCCAGATAAATTACATTATGATAAATACTACTAAAACCAAGATCATGATCTTTCAACTTGGACGTAGGCATGTATGTTGTAAGCACATCTGGAGATTTAAAGATAAATTGGTGCAGAAAGTTGCAAAGTTCAATTATTTTGCGGTAGCTATTGATCACAAGCTTAACTGTCACACTCAATTAGAGAAAACTAAATGTATGTATGCCGGCAGCTGGGAGCTGTTAGAGAATTTGCTGGAAATCACAGGGGTTACTCCATGAACTGGTTAAACACTTAATGTAATGTAGACATTGTGTTAGCAATGATGTAAAGAACCGAAGTTTGGGGCATAAATCATAGAAACATAGAAAAGAATTTAAGAAGCTAGAACATTCCTGTCTAAGGTTTCTAACTAGGCTACCTGGCAGTTTCTCAGTCAAATTTCAGTATGCTGAATTAGGATTACATAGTGTTTGCTCTGTTATGATCCAATGTCGAATTCATTTATATTGATCAATTCTGCTCACAATACTGCAATAAATACAATTATAGCAGCGCTCGCTGCTGCGATCTGAGCTTGATCTGCAGGTTGCAGGTTCAAATCCCGGCAAGGCTAAATCAGCCTTACATCCTTCCGAGGTCGATAAATGAGTACCAATTTCGGTTGGGTGATATTGTATGTACATATGTGCTCTGTAAAGCGCTTTGGATTAATGTGATATATAAATAACACATCATTATCATTAATTAGGAGTGGATTTCCAACTGATATAATTGGCCATAGGGCTCCTACTATGAATTGACTGATGATGGAGTCTAGTGGTTGTAAAAATGATCCTTTGAACACCAGTTATACACATATTAAAACATTGATAAAGAGGGGTATTATTGAGTATGATAGGGAACACATTACCATAGATCTGGCCACTGAATTACATAGTGGTGACTACAACCTGTATATCCCTAAACTGAAGAAAATCCCAAAATACCTGCTTGAGTTTCCCAATAACATGATACAGCAGCACGATAGGTGCATTGAGTTTAACACTGTTGAAAATGTGTAAGTGTTTGGTTCCAGAAAAAAGATCAACAGGGCTTTAAGAACCTGTGGAATCTGTGGCACGGCAATAAGTATTACACATCGAAAGTATCTAATATCTAGTATTACATTGTGAAAGATTAAAGTCCATTTGCAGAAGACATTTCCTGACATAGGGTACCTTTTATATTATATCCAGCTCCTATGATGTACCAAACGTTGGCATGAAATTAAGCAAATATTCGTTGCATTTTAGTTTATACGGAGTTTACCTTTCAACGCATCTTTCGTTTCTTTTTGCCTTTTTGTTATATGTATGTATAAAAAAGTCTTATTTGACTGGATTATACTAAAAAAATAAAATATATAAGGTACTTAGTAAAGCATTGTTGCAGTAAAAAATAAAGGTTCACAGCAGTGCACCGGAAGAACAATGCATTGCCAAGAGTCTGCCCTATACACATCACAAAAGTAACTCAAATGTTTATATTCTTTAAAGAAAAGATGCAAAGTGCCCTAGAAGCACTCCACCTAAGGTGGTGTTGTACTTCAATATTGAAACAAATTGTATAATCAATGGTAGAATGCAGAAGGTGGCCCTGCACTACAAGCCTCGGGGAATATCCAGGGCACCCCAAACACAATTATCTGAATAGGTTTGTGTGGCTAAAAAGCCCCCGCTCATCCAAAAAATCTGCTCGATTCCTAATCAAATAACAGAGATGTCGTGGGCCCTATTGTAGTCACTGGGTTGTAGATGGAAATGGAGAGATCTTGGCTAACAACAATAAAGCAACTCTCTTATCTAAAAAAAAAAGACATCTGTTTAAATAAATACGTCTTTGTACGTGTTTTGTAAATTCAAATGAAACATAGAGAAACCATATGGCCCACATAAGAGCCAGTATGTTTCCTAACAAAGCATTTTTTTTAAAAATGATTTTACTTTTGATTTAAAACTGTATATCATAGACCCAGGATGCTTTGCTTAGAGTTTGAAACTACAGGACAAAGCTAGGGAGTTGCCAAGAGAGGCAAGTTTACCGATACTAGAACACAACTATTTTTTTTAAAACACATAATACTTTGCTGATTCATGGAATTTGTGCGCCGAAAAACAGCGATTTGTGCGCCATTCTGCCCGCACATCCCTGTTTAACAAATGGGGATTTGCGGGCAGAATGGCGCACAAATCCCTGTTTTTCGGTGCACAAATTCCATGAATCATCCTTGATATGCCAGTTAGCACAGTAATAATATATTTAAAGCAAGTTATGCTGCTTGAGCATAGATGTCCTCTGGAGAATGGGGAGTTTCTTTGCCAAGCAGAGTGGTGTTTTGGATATACCGCTTTGTAGGTGATGCGGCTAACCATGAGCATATCTGATTGAAGGGGTAGCCACTCACACTTCTTAAAAATGGGGTGATGTGTTTGAATTTTCTGAGTCCCGTGATGATGCCTGCTGCAACATACTGGATGTGTTTCATAGAGGCCAATACTGCATCTTGGGTTCCGGAGAGTAGCACATTGCCTCTGTCAAGCTGGGAGAAAATCAGGTCTTGCACACCTGTCCTGAATATTGGGGTATGGATGAAATTCTAGCCTTTGTTGAGGAGCAAAATTGTCCACCATATTGCTTGGGCTTTCTTGACAATGTGTAGATTGAATGAAAGTTCACACTGAATATTCATGATGAGAGATTTGCACTGCATGAGTGTTGAGACATGGATCCACTGAGCTTTATATCAGCCAACCAGTTTTGAACTTGATCCTGCTTGGTGTGGTTACATAGGAGAATGAATTTGCTCTTTGTAGGGTTGAGCTTCAAGTAGGTGCTTGACTTCCAGTCTTGGATGAGTGACAGAGAGGGCTTGAACAATGGAGGTTGGTAATTGATCTTCAGGTAAAGCTGTGTCATTTGCATATTGGTTTCTGTTGATGTTGGTGAGGATTTCCCGTAGAGGTTCCATGGAGAAGGTGACAATGACGGGGGACATGATGGAGCCATGTAGAACGCTGTAGTTTACTGGTGGCACTGGGATCTTTTGGGGCCTATCTTGAACATTTGGTGTTTGTTGGAGAGGTATGAGGCAAACCATTGCAGGGCTGTCCTGTCAAAGACAATGAGTGGGGCAATGATGTTGAGAAGGGCTTAATGGTCAACAGTATAGAAGGTAACCAAGAGGTTGAGGATGAGACAGCAGCTGTCCCGTTCCTACAGGATGTTTGGAAAGTCATTGCTACGCTGAATGGTGGTGCTCTCTGCGCTGTGCCATGGTCGGCATTTGTATTGGTAGTCTTGTAGATGGTTTTATTGAGTAGCCCATTGTTTCTAATGTCATTACATAAAAGTCATACCAAAGCAGAAGCTCCATTTGAGCCTAGTTATCATTATTGCATTGATGCAACCAATGTTCAAACCTTAACCATTTCAAATGTGAGTCATTTGAAAAGAAATACAGTGCAATGAAAAGAAAGTTGTGAAAACGGGCCTTCATTCTGCCTGCCAGCGCTATGCATCAATCAAAGGCAGTATATAAACAAATAGAATGATGGTTTGTACCTAAGAAACTTGAAAGACTAGCAAGCACCTCTGAAAATGCCTTTCACACGTGCTTATTTCAAATATACATAATTCATTTATAACAACTTCACTCTTATCACAGCACATCGGCTACACCAATTATCACTTCAATCTGTTGAATTTCTCAGGATAACATTTGCATCTCAGCAGCTTGGAATGGCATTACTTGCTTGAAAATCTAAGTGTAATGAAGTTTGGTCCCTCCCGTGTAATGCTGCATGCACTGGATTTTCTAACACATTTTTTAGACAAATTGAATTGAATATTAATCAGGAATTTAGCATGCCATGAATATTTCTTGTTGCATTTCTCGTGGAGTAGATGATTTGCTAACCAACTTAAGTGAAGGGCGTGCAGTGGTGGAGGGAGTCTATCGAGGGACTGCAATTATCGCCTTGTCAGATTCCAATGATTATCTTGGTGAGAGCATTTCCATGACGGATCGGCCCTTATCTGCTGCATGATTTAACATGTGCCTGCCTTTGCTTATCGTCTGCCTCTATCTGCAGGCATTACACCTCTGAGAGTACAGTATCTCACTGTCAGGGCGCAATGTTTACCATAGCTGATCCTGTTGAGCGATTTAAGAAGCACTTCATTTTGTCATAAATGGGCTTCTTAAACGGAAGAAAGGAGCGGCTGCTCGCAACACATGAGCCTTTATAAATCAGGCGTAGGGCTTCGACTACAGCTACGCAGCATGAACTGAGGAGGACATCAAAGCAAGGGCGGATGATGTAGCTGACGGGAGTCTTATCTTAAAAGACGCAATTCTAGGCGGTAAATCAGTCTGGGTCAAGAAGGCCTGAGATGGCAAAGCATGGCTCGAGGTCTGGGGATTGTCATAGGCAGAATCGTGATGGTTTGCTTCTTGAGGAGAAACGTGGACACATAACGTAATTTAATTATAGCACATTTAAGAAAAGAACAAAACAAAGCATTCTGTTTTACTACACTCAGCATTACGACTGTCAATTCAGCCGTGCCTTTAACATGCGGTTTATTGACCCTCTCATAGCACGTTTTCCAAATAATTTTTTGTTAATGAAATGCACTCATGAATATCTGTTGTGCTGTGTTTATTTTTCTTAACAAATTACTACAGCACATGTAAACCCGCTTTACCATAGCTTACGAGTCCAGGTCGCAACAAAGTGTGTGAATTGACAGATTTATTTTTTCATAACTAAGCAGATGTTCGATGCATTCTGCCGATTATGTGCAATAAGAGTGAACCAAGGAATGCTATCAATGGCGACAATGATTTAAATCAATTTAACCTTCATGATTGAGGGAAATGATACCACTTGTCTCATGTTTATCAATATGCCAGTATTTAGGGCTGCGTGACGCATTGTTAAGTCTCTATAACATGTGCCGTAGAACGTTGATTAAGATGGTTGTAATCAATTTTCGTTTTCCAACACGCATTGATAAAGGGATTAAACGCACCCCTTTTGAAAAGTGTCATTGAAAAACGAATGGCCGCCCAGCAACGCTGATTACAAGGCGCTTGTATCTCTGGTGGCCCCTGCTTGCAAATATATAAACCCCGGTCAGATAATGGTGTTTATTTCACAGGGAATCGAAGTCATAGATCTGTGAGCCAAGAAGGGAATCTTTCTTAAATTCGTATTTAATGGCCTAAGGACATCTAGCTTCTAGGTATGAAAATGCTTACATGCTGATTCGATCCTTTTAGGATTTGCATCTGTATTCTGAAAATCACACGTGATGGGCGGTAATACAGCAACATTGCACTGATGCATGTGCAATTAGCTCTAGGGCAGGAATTGACTCAGTGCACAAAATATATTCTTTCAATGAATGTAAGACTGTCCCCTAGTGAGCAAACACCTCACTAGGCATATTACTGAGCTTTTAAATGGTCTTGCAGGAGCTGTGTGAATGTCTGGATTTTACTTTCCACTGAGCAATCAAAACTGCATTTTATATACGGTGATGCTAAGTAGCTATCTAGCAGGTAGCTCTTTAACAGCATGTACTACCAAGAGCTCATTGATTGCTATTAGTGTATTAGAGCAACAGTAATAATAGAACATGAAATAACACAATCTAAGATAAGAGCACCCCCCCATTAGTAACCACGTCCATCTTTTCAAGGTTCATCTTAAGTGAGTCGCTTTTGTCAATTAAACATACCACTATAATATCAGTCGAAGACAAATGTCCTAATGTATGGGTATGGCCATGACCTACCTGGAATGAAAGCACATTCATTGAGAAGGGGAGGATGCACGTGTGTGGTTCTGGTCCTTTCCTCCAGGCTAGCTTTCTCATTCACCTCATGGCCTCGTCTGCTTGCAGACCTTCCTAAGTGTGAGCCCAGCAGGCCCCATTTAACAACATCAAGACATGATTCTACAGTATTTTGGGGCTACAGCTTGAGCAGAAAGGAGGGAAACTACCAATTTACAATCCATCTACTCTTGAGTCAAATCTAGGCGCTGAATAAACAAACATGTTGTGTGACAAATTTCTGTTTCTTTGGTGTTATTAGATTTTCAACCCCAGCATTGTATGCGGTACCTCTAGTGTCCTCGTGCCTGTCAGCAGTCAAGAGAAGAGACCTCACAGCATCATAAGGGCTCTGTTACCTGTGGCATTCAGTGCTTCAGCGTTAGTCTCGTATGTGTATTGCAAATTGGTAAAGCAAAGTGCAGTACGCTTTTAAGATGCCCACTTGGAAGATATCCACAGTGTGTAGATGTGTGCATGCAACTAGGTCTCGACCTAAGGTAAGTCTGCTCTAAAGCCTAATCAGGTGACACTAGCAGCTCAAATGATAGGTGATTTTTTTATTTCTGAATTTATGAATGAGCGAGTATGCAAAACATCTGGCAATCATATCAACAATCTTAGATTGTGCAGGCCCTTCCCAGCAGCATCAATGGCTTAATCGCAATCCTTTGAGTGCAGTCAGTCTAAGATTCATGGAGTGTTTCTTTGGCAAATTGGTGTCTGGTGGTTTTGTGCCTTAGATACATAATTGTTGGACAACAATATGGCCACATATCCACTAATTCAGAACAGTTCAGTTCCAGTAAAACTATCTTACTGCTAGTAATCAATAGTAAACTGCATAATAATGACTAGTAACGCATGTAAGTGAGCCAAGATGATATACGATGATCTGTCAAAGGGTATGATGTTATCTCTTCTCACCTACATGTTATGACTTTCAGAGAAAGACGTATGTCACATAATCCTGGATGCTGCATAGGGATTTCACTATATCCTTCATATGTATGTTTCCCATTAAACACCAGATGAATGCGTTTAATGTTAAACCAACGTATAATGAACAATAATAGTGACATAGGGTTCACGTTAAGCTTCAGAACCTGATTTCAGGCTACTAGTATACTCGTTGTGCAATTGTCAAAGGATGATGACGCATTGTCTACAAATTACGTTTTTGTTTAAAAGACAAAAAAGTACTAAATGACATATTGATTGACCTTTATTTAAAAGAGAGCTTTATTAATTAACTAATATGTTGACTCATCCATCATTTTCTTTAAATGTACAATTACATACGAGGAGGGAAAATGTGATTCAAACAGCTGCTGTACCCAGAAGGGGCTCTGTCAAACCTCAGTTGATTATTCTTGGAATTCTGTCATAGGGCAGATATGTCTGTCTGAATCAGTGGTCTGTGTGTACGAAAAGAAGTAGTGGCACAATGTTCCCTGCTGGTCTGCACCCACTCCCCACAAACCCCATCACCATGCCCCATTCCAAACACAATGCCAACTCCCAAACCCACACATCTGCTTTTTAAGGGAACTTTCAGTGCAGTGCACTGAAAGTACAAGTTTCAACTTCTCCCTACACTTTTATTTTAAAATGAAACCATTCTGGAACGGTTTCCTTTTAAAATAAAAGAATGGGAACAGTAAAACTTACTTTAAAAAGGTAGAAGAGCTCCGCTCCCAACAGCCCCCACTCGCTTCGACCACTGGTCTGAATAGGGCTTTTAACAACAGAGGGTTCGCCTGACATCCAACCTGTATAGGTGTCTGAGGTTTCTATAATGTCACCAGTCTTCATTTTAAAGAAAGAGAATGGTACCAACCATGGCTTGTAGATTACCTGTAATTATTTTGTATTTATTCGCATGGTGCTGGAGCCTCTCTTAAAGGACATTAGCCAGCTCAAAGAATAAGTAGGCATTATTTTTTATTCAGAAACGTAGCATTAAACTGTGCATATTTAAAAGGAGACACATTGTGAAAACAAAGAGAAAATATCGAGGCTGAGTACCCCAAAAGGAAATACACCGAACACGGGTTACAAAGGAACATACAAAGATCTTTATTTTATACTGAACAGTTTCAAAGGACAAAGCAACAGATAGCTATCGGCCCTCAGTACAACACAGCGCACTCCAGCGTGGTTCGGTGTGCTCAGTGAGTGGGGCTGTACATTAGAATAGTCGCACCTTTTATACCTTTGAAAACATGTTGTCCAGCCCCACTGTGGGTTAATATTCATTAATACATTACGGATCTAGGGTTTGTGCCGAGGTCACACATCTGTATGTTTAGGGTTTGCCTTTAATACATTTGCCAACAAGCCTAAACGATACCAGTGTATTTTAGGATTTCTCATAGAGCCTTCTCAAACATTAATACAATGTAGTTTAAACAAGTGTTCTCAGTTCAGTATTTGGATAGATTGTTCGTAACATATGCTCGCGGATTTAGCTTCATTGGCACAAGTAATCCTTTATACACTGGTCAGCGAAGGACAAGGTCTCAGTTCATGACCCTAACAAGTGGCCTGCAGGCAAGTTACACATTAGTTTATACATAGAGGTCAAGACGGCCATGTTACTTTTTCGGAGTGACACTGTCCACCATTTTAGCTCACAGGGTGACTTTGCAGAGAGAACCTAAAATGGCGGATTGACCTAAAATGGCGACTTACATTCATTCTAAGGTTGGGACCTTGCAACACGGATTTCTTCACAAGTAGCTTTTGAGCAGCTTGGCGTAGGCCAATATACATATATTCATCACCGTAGAAGGCACAATATAATTTCCCATTTGACAACATAACAACATAATTAATATTACCAACAAAAGAAAATCACAGAAATAAAATACATAAAATGGATCCTATCGAAAATTAGCTTGAAACACACTGCAAGCAGTTTAGTGGTGTAAAACACTAGGATCCTGGCTGTCTTGGCTGTCAGGGTGATTTGAGTCCCAATCAAAGAGCTCAGGGACAAGATGGAACCTTGGTCTCATGCTCACAATCAAAGAGGGAGGCTGGTACAAAACTTCCAAGGTCTTCCAACACAGTGAGGTCCTGGATACCGCTGTGACTGGCAGAGAAGCTGGTCCTGTTCCAGCAACATATCACCCCCAATGGTCCCTGGAGATGATTAGTGGACAGAGCTTGCTTTTGCCTTTGGAACACCTGCCTACACCTCACAACTGGAGGATTTTAGACAGGACTGCTTTCCCAGCTAGGTCCAAGGAAATGTTCAAGACAATTCATATTAGTGGTGGGAGACCCCTTCTTTTATAAGCAAAAGTCCCCAGGTGATTGGAGTCAAGCTAGCCTGCTATAGGGGTCAAATGTCTGTTCTTGAAATGTGTGGACATTACCCTTATTATGTTATACCCAAAGTGCTTTGCCTCAGAGGAAGTGGAGGGGACAGGAAACAGAAAGAGAGGCAGAGAGAATCAAGATGACATAACCCTCCCAAAACTGTACAGATTACTCTATGACTACTAACCACATCCCTTTTCTTCTCAATAGGATCAAAGGACTTTAGAAATGCAGCATCCTGTTGTGAGGCCTGGCTCTCTGTGAATGGGTGTGTCTCTTTGGCGTCCTATGGAGTGGCTGTCCCAGGGAGAAGTGTGTTACTTGTCCTTAGAAACGAACAAATATAGGCATCAATCAGGCTACCTTCCTGCCAGTAGAGCAAGGTCCACTGAATACACTCAACCCTTGGTCAGCTGACTGGGCCCACCTGGCTGACACTAGTGCAATATGAATTTAATGTGGCTGGGATAACTCTGAGAGATGCTGGCCATGTTACCCCAACTCGGGTATAACTTATGTTTGCCGTCTTATGTACCAGTAGGACAACATCTTCAGAGTAATATAGTTTATGGAACAGGGGTGCATATTCTAAAAGCAGACCCTTTGCTGCAGAGACTGTGGTGTCACTGCAATTGTCAAGAGGGCACATGTGACCTCTGAACCTGCTCTGTGCCACTGGTAGAGCAGGTGCTGTGAATCAGGATACTGTTGCAGCAAGGCAAAAGTATACACTACGCTTATGGCATGGAGCTTATTAAAGGGGAATCTGATTAGCAGATTTCCCTTTGAGCAATGGAATTATATGTGTAATTTTTTTAATTTAATAGACATCAAAAGAGCCTGGGCTTTCCCTCCCTTGCCAGGTGGCGATTCACCACAATTAGGTGTACTCTTTGGGCTGTTTCAACAAAGAGGGCTGGTTCTGAGAAATCCAAAGTTAATATGGGGAGTGAATGATGCTTACATCTGGAAATTCAACCATAAAGTCAACATAAATCATCTTCATTGGCCAACATGGATCGGCCCCAACCTAATGAAATAGGTTCATCCTGTGAGCCATGAAATATAATATCACAAACATTGAAGGAACCAATAACTTTATCAAATGCACATTTTTAATGTGCAAATACATTTTTTTAAATTAAACATTTTTAAAAATACAGTGCAACACTATCACACAAATTAGACTGGACTTATAGCACCCCAAAGAAGTACATTCAAATCATATAATTTACACACAATATACATCAAAATACTTGGTACTAGTGTATTTTAAAATGCAGAAATACTGCCAAGTGAACAATGCCATCATACAGCAGTAAGTTCCTATTATTTTAGATTTTTTCCAGAGGAAAATAGTTTGTTGTGTGTGTTATGCAGACTTAGTGGAGAGAAGTTCATATGAAACACACAGTATACCTCTGCATATAGAAAAAATAGCCTAACAGATCTTGTTCCACTGACACACTTGGGGAACCTCTTCAAGAGACAGGCGTGTCATCATTGTTAAAGTTACTGTAAGACATACATTAAAAGGTGGAAGAGCAGGGTTGCAATTATAAACAGGAGAGTTCCATTGGCCTTAATTTAGTATGATGGGCAAAGCAAAGAAGGAAAGCTTACCTCTTGTGTAGGGTCTATCTGTGCCCTAGACAAGTTGAGTAGCAGGTAAGAATGCTCTAGGATTAACCATACTGTCCGTGTCTCAGAATTAGCTCCAAAGGATATAGAGAAGAAATATTATACCAACATAATGCAGTAATGTTCATCCTATGGCAATTTTATATATCATGCCATCTGGATTGGACCCTTTACTGAGTCTAATTCTAAGTGAGTTTATGGAACACTAGTCCATCCGGTTATACAGAATTCATAGGTCAAACTCCTTACCAATCATGTAGATAGTGTAAGAGGATTCAATTCAACACTACAGCTAAGTCAATGCCTAGTCTGGGATACTGAATGGAAACCCTTATTGATATATCTTTATGTCCAGTTCATGCGTTCTGGATGACTACCCCTATATAACACCCCTCTCTTGGAATCCCCCTGACCCCACTGAGCCAAGAAGTAGTTCTGTTTTGCAAGTTTAAAATGTTTATTTGATAATTTAAACAATAGATATATATATCACACTTTATAATAAATTAATAATTGAATATCACACTTAATCTGAGCAGTAATCAATAATGGATAGTCTGGCACTAGCACACTTGTGAATAGGAACAGAAGAATAAGGTGGTAGAGAATGCTTTATATAAGTTCAGATGGATGTAATGTTGAATGAAAAAGGCAATACAGAAAATACTCAATATGATTTCAACAAAACAATGTAATCACTTTTCTCTGGCAATTCACCCCCCCTTTTTATGCAATGCAAGGAAATGGAAGGAAAGCACACAGTTCTCAGAAATGCAATCAAATGTAATTCAGTTCACCCCAGCAAGCTTAGACTACAGAAGTTTGAAACACAGGCCCAAAATGCTTTTATATGTGCTGGCAATGAAGTGGAAAATATGCTAAAATGCTTTTAATTCCCTCTAGAGGTTCAGGGTGAGTGGTATCAAGTTAATATTAGTCCAGGCTCACTCTAGCAATGATTCAGGGATGGTTCTTAAGAGGCAAACGAATTTTTAGCAAGGAAAGCAAGGAAGCTGCTGTTTTCACACGTGGAGAAATTGGCAAATCGATTGCGGCAAAATTGTATGGAATAGGAATGCGGTTCTAGGTTCGTTGAAAAGCCAAGATTCTAAGCTTTCAGAGGAAAGTTACTGCAAGTCTCTAAGACAAACGGTCACGGAGATATGAGCGATATGGTAAAGGTCGTTTTTCAGATTTGAAATTTTAAAGTTCAAAGTGACAAGTGACAGCTAGCAGCTAGAAATGACAGGTGACAGCTTTACAAAATAACAGGTGACAGTTAGGAGGCAGTTCTACTTAGATTAAAATAAATTGAATTATATTATTTTAACTAAGAGATTGGTTCTGCACAGTTCTGCTAGGTACTCACAATATATTTAGAAATAGAATGGGCCTCGCCACGGATCTGGTCAGGTTTTCTTCACTCGCCACGGACGGTCTCTGCGCACAGCGGTCTGGGTCAGCTCTCTGGTTCTGATCAGGTCTGTGGGTCCGGATACAGCGGTCTCCGGTTCAGCTGGTCTCTCTCTGGATACAACACTGCTCTCTGGCAAATGGCAAGAGTTCTTGCAAAGAATTCAAACAGCTCGCCTGGCTGTGATAATGGCAATGATTTGAGGCCTGCTAAAGAGGGATTTAGCTTGTAGTTGACCTCTCTGCTACAAATTCCGAAGTAAAGTCTTGGTCTCTGAAGGTGGATAGATTGAAGTTTCTATGTTGGCTCTCTGGAGGTTGATGGAGGTAAAGTATGGATTTTCCCGGCAGAGCGTCCTGCAGCAGATGGAATAGAATGTCCCTATCTGTCCTGACTGTCTGCTTTTATGTGTTTTGAAAGTGGGTGTGTGAGCAGCATCACTAGCCAGCCCCTCTCCACTTGTCATTGGCCACTTCATCCTCTTCCCCTTGATTGGGGGAATGAAGTGAAGTGTCATCATGATGAGGTCTGTTTATGATACAGAGAACCCACCCCTGTCAAATTACACACAATCTATATTTTGACACAAAAGACATATTTGCACAGGGACACATTTGTTTAAAATTACATGCACCCATCACATATCACAGAAGGTATACTCTGTCCAAATCTGCTCTTCCTGAGAGCTTGCATTGAGAAATGGCAACATATTTCACTTTTTGGTCAATTTACCAATATCAGATTCTTACTCAAATTTACCCAAATGTGTGCAAGGCATGCAGGCATTAATTGATGAGGTATCAGACTTTTCCCATGCAGACATTTTAAGTAATACCCTCTTAACTGCTAGTTTGCCCCCAGATCATGCCACCGGTTCTAAAAACCTCTTAAAATGTGGGCAGAAAAATCACAAGAATGATGGTATCATTTAAATAATTATGACAAGTCCGTACTATGAGTTATTCATCTTTTTCTAAAACCATATTCTGGCTACAGGGGTGTGTCTTTTCAGGTCACATGGTACAGAAACCAGTCTTTCCACTTTCTTCAAGCTCAGCCTCTGTCTCCAGTTTCTCCCCCTCCCAGTTTCTGCCAAGCCAGCTTGCTCTCACATGCAGTGCTCCTCCCCTTTCCTTCCAGGAGGAAGCCACATTTACGGCCCCCATAATAAAACATTTGCCTGGGCCCTGGAAGGCCCATTGTTCAAGAGGAAGCCATTTATGGCCACTTCAATAAACCCTCTGCCTGGGTCCTATGTTTAGTCTCTAGCAGTTCCTTGGTAATTCAATCAGAGAAGTGTCATATCCCTTTTGGTGGGAACAGCAAAAGGCAGCTAGGCCTGGGAACACAGCAGTTGTGCAAGTCTCAACTCCTGTCGGGGGTAGCTGGTGGGCAGAATTCAGTTCCTTAAGCCAGGCCCCAGCTAATGTCACTTTTAGTTACCCAGTTTTCTGCATTCAAATAAAACTACCAATTTTTACATATGCAGCTAAAATGCTGATTCTAAGTTTAAACTATGACATATAAACCTTCAAGTCACTTCAGAATATAACTTTACATTGGATCCACCTCTCAGTAAGTCTTTCTTTGGCCTGCTTTGGGTTCATCTATTCAGTTTTAACCAAAAAAAAAAAAAAGTCTGGTGTTGTTTTAAACCGCCGGCTTTCTGATAGTGGTGAGTACTGGTAATGCAACCATTTTGGGGATTTTTCTTGGATTAATGCATTCCAAACAGGAATGGTTCTTACATGGTAGTAAATCCTTGCTTAACATTGTTTTGATGGGGCTCCTTACAGTAAGATGGTTATGTGGAACCCCACAAAAGGGTTGAATCTTTAAAGTGGTCCAATGAGTCACGATTTCAGCAACTTTTTGACATCAATAACAGTGGATTTTGTTAACAAAGATCTTTCTTTACACTGGTGGGTGGCAAGTGAGGTAACCATTTTGGTGTGCGCACAAACTGCGTGGTTCTCTTGGATTCTGGCGCACTTGTGGGCTTTTTGGCCATCTTGGATTTTCTAAGCCCACAGCACCAAATGTTGCAGCATGATAGCTCAAACGTGGGTCAGGACACCCAACAGATCCCCCCACGTGACTGCCCTTTGAATTTGAGTCGATGGGGAGTCGGGTGCACAAAGGTTTTGACCCACGCACTGGTCTGTCCGCATAATCTTCTTCCAATTCTGCAAATGGCACAGTTCAGCATCTTTTCCTCCATCCGGTACTGATCGATCGGTTCTCCTCGCCGGTCCTGATGGGAATATTGGGCGGTACCCTGGGCCCCCCGCATCTCTGCTCCCGGTCTCCGGATCATCCTCCTTGGCCCGTCTCCAGGTTTTCTTTCTCCTAGGACGACAAAGGAAGAGCGGCAATACCTATTCATGGACATTTCTCCCCCACCATTGATATAGCGGGGTGGCATATACATTTATAGTCAAAACATATGAACATGCACATTTCTTTTTGCATTCAAAAACAAAAACACCCACATTGAGAAACTCAGAATTTGATAGGCGATATGTAGGATATTTTAAGTTAGAACTGAATTAATCTGAGACAGTAACCTCTAGGATTCCATAGGATTCCTCCAGTTGTTGCAGAGTGTGTCTGGGATGGCAACACTTCAACTGGTTAATGTGGACCCACTTGTCTTCCCCCTCTGCCAAACCGCCTTTGGGGATGCGGATCTTGTAGGCCACAGGGGAGATTTTGTCTATAATCTCAAAGGGTCCCTTCCATGTAGGCAAACATTTTCGCTGTTTGGCCTGGTTCCTTTGGAAATTGTGTAGATAGACCCGGTCCCCCACCTGATATTCCTTCCTGGAAGTCTTCAGGTCATAGTGGGTCTTCATACTCTCAGCTGATCTTTCTAGATTCCGCTGAGCATAGGCAAAAGCATGTTGAAGGTGAGGTGTTTCCTTAAATTCTCCACATACTCATGAGTTGTGGAGGCATTTATTAGTGTCTGCTCTTGGGTCCTCTAGAGCAAATGCTCAGGAAGCACCATCTTGCGCCCAGTCATCAACTCAAATGGTGACATTTTGGTTGCAGATGAAGGGGTAGATCTGATGGCCATTAGGACCAGAGGTAATCGGATATCCCAACTTGGCCCAGAATCTGCCACAAACTTCTTTAATATGCTCACAATGGTTCGGTTATATCTCTCTACTGCCCCAGAAGAAGCTGGCCGGTAAGCAATATGCAACTTCCTTTTGACCCCCAGTATCTCCCACATCTTTGTCATCACTTCACTGGTGAAGTGGCTACCTCTGTCCGACTCAATCCTTTGAGGTAGACCAAAATAGGAAAAGATGTGGTTAATCATCAAGGCAGCAGCAGTTTCTGCCTTGCAATTTGGGGCTGGGAGACATTCCACCCACTTGGTAAACAAGCATGTCACAGTCAACATGTACTTATTCCCCCTAGCAGAGCGAATCACGGGGCCTACAAAGTCGATTTGTAAATCATACCATGGCAGTGTCATTCCCCTCTTTTGGAGGGGTGCACGGTGCGTGAGGGATGATGGCTGAAATTGTGCACACACAAGAAACCCCTTCAAGTATTGGTCAAGGTCCTGCCCCATGTGTGGCCAGTATGCAACCTCTCTGAAGATTTCCAGTGTTGTGTGAAACCCCCTATGACCGGCGGTGGCCGCATCATGGGCGTGACTTAACATCAGGTTTCGGAATGAGGTAGGAACCACCCACTGATCGTGGCCAGCTTTGGATTTCCTTACCAACAAACCGTCTTGGATCCGGAACATTTTTGGACATTTCATCAACACCCTTAGGTCCTCTTTCCCAATATAATCGGTATCCGTCAGGGGAAAGTTCTCAGGGTCCTCAAGGTGTTGGTAAAACTTACCAATAATTGGATCCCCCTTCTGAGCGGTAATCAAATCAGCATCAGGGGTCTCCTTACTCCATTGTGCAATTGAAAGAACATTGTGAGCATTTGTCTGGGACCTAGTGATAGCAGTGACCTGGATTTCCCCCAACAGGGACTCAATCTCAATTAGATCCCCTTGGATGCCCCCGGTTTTGGCCAGCTGATCAGCTAAGTCATTTCCAGTTTTGTCTGGTCCCTCTACTTTGGAATGACCCTTGATCTTTTTCCAATAGATGGTCATCTCATTCGAGGTGACCAGATCATCAATGTTTTGGATCAACTTCCCATGTTTCAAGGGTTTGTTATTAGCACATAACATGCCTCTGGTTTTCCAATTAACCAGGTGCTCCACGAACCCGTTCCGTACATAATCCGAATCTGTGATTATGACCAGTTCGTGGAGTTGATGCTGGACAGCAGTGAAGATGGCCTGATGCACAGCCATCAATTCTGCCACCTGACTACTTCGGGGACCAATTTTGTATCCAGCGGAGGGTTCTGGGGACTCATTCACCCATGCATTCCCTACGCCGGCCACCAGTTCTTTCTCCCCGTCGTTGTCAACATGGTAAGAGCATCCATCCACATAGACAGTGGGCATTCCCTCACACTTGTCCTCTTCAAAGACTTTGTGTGGGGAATTAAGGTATGCCTCCGTGTTGTCCTTTATTTTTAGACTTTCGTCCTCGAGACAGTTTTCTCGGGCACAACCTTGCGCGAGGGGACTCTTCTTGTTTTGGCCATATCTGACCTCCATAGGAAAGCCTTGCATTGACAGAATCCAGGAAGTAATTCGGGAATTACTCACATTTCCGGCCCGGATTCTGTCACTTTGGAGATATTGCAGAGGCTGGTGTGGAGTCTCCACTATGATGTGTTCCCCCTGGATAAACGGGCGGTAATTCTTCAATGCCCACACCGTTGCCAGGAGTGCCTTCTCACAATCGTTGAATTTTTCCTCCACAGAGGATAACGTTTTGCTCGCATAGGAGATTACTTTATTGACCTTGTCATGCTTTTGGTATAATACTGCCGTCAAGCACGTATTAGAGAACCCCGTCTCCAGGAAGAACTCCTTGTTTCTGACAGGGTAAGCTAGGCAAGGCGCTTGTGAGAGGCTTCTCTTGAGTTGTTTTACCGCCTTGGCTTGTTCTGGACCCCATTCCCACTTGACCCCCCCCCTTCAGGAGATGAATCAGGGGTCTGGTGATCTCTGCGTAGCCCTCAATGAACTTTCTGCTGTAATTAGTCAGTCCAAGGATGTTCCTTAGTTCCCGCAGAGTTGTGGGGTCTTTCAGTTTCTGAAGTGCTTCCTCTTTCTTTTCCTGGGGACAGAGACCCTGAGGAGTAATCTCATGCCCCAAGAAATTAACACGGGTTCTACACCACTGTGCTTTCTGAAAGGAAAGTTTTGCTCCGGCGGCCCTCAACTGGGTCAGAACATAACAGATCTCCGCTATGTGTTCCTCCACAGATGAACTTTTGATGAGGACATTGTATTTGTATTTTATTTATTTCTATAGCGCACCAGGCCCAGGGGCAACCGGGCGCTTAACTTAGTTACAACAAGATGAAAGCATGACAAGGCAATGTGACAGAGTATTACAGGTGAATTTACAGAATATACATTCAAGCGAATATCGATAAGGCAGTGATTTACAGGATAGTTAATAAGGGATGCAGAGTAGGTCAAAGTGCAAGTAGGGCAGTAAACTGGTGTTAGCTGTCTTGGGCGGATAGCCAAGCTTTGGTAAGGTGTTTGAATTTCAGGAAGGAAGGTTCTGCTCTAAGGTCATTGGGGAGTGAGTTCCAAAGTTTGGCTGCCAGGATGGGGAAGCTGGTTCCACCTGATCTTTGGAGATTAAAACGCGGGATGACAAGGCAGTTGGCTTGGGCCGCTCTGCGAGGTCTGGTGGAATTGTGGAAAGAGAATCTGTTTGCCAGGTAGCGAGGGGCTTGGTTGTGGAGGCATTTGTGTGTGAGAGCCAGGGACTTCAAGGAGATGCGATGTGGGATAGAGAGCCAGTGCAGGTTGCGCCTGGTGTCAGATATATGCTGGCGCCTAGGAATGTTAAGGGCCTCTCTGATCGCATTGTTTTGGACAATTTGTAGCTTGTTTAGATTGCGGAGATTAGTACCTAGATAGAGGGCATTACAGTAGTCGACCTTGGATAGTACGAGGGTCCTGGCCAAGGTTACGCAGTTGGCTGTGGTTAGGAACGGGCGACAGGCGGTGATGAGCTTGCAAGTATACGCTGCTGCAGATGAGACTGCGTTGGACTGTCTAGTCAAGGATAGGGTTGAGTCAATGTAAATCCCTAGGGTTTTCGTGTCCTTAGCAATAGGGATGGTGTTCCCATCAATGGTGAAAGACTTGAAAGCAGGGTCAAGTTTAGTGAGTTTTTGTGGTGAACCAAGAATGAGGAGCTCTGTCTTTTCATCATTTAGGCAGAGGCCGTGTTGGGCCATCCACGCTTGGATGACCTGGTAGATGGCGTTGATGGCGAGGGAGTCAGTTGTGTAGTCTCCTGTGATGGGGATTAGTATCTGGGTGTCGTCAGCGTAATTAGTATACGTGACGCCCAAATGGTCCAGAATATCAAAAAGGGGTTTGGTAAACACGTTATATAACGTGGGTGAGACACAAGACCCTTGAGGCACACCACAAGAAACCGGAGCGGGTGGTGCGGCCGCAAGTGGGGAAAACACGCGCATTGATCTATTATCAAGGAAGGACCTGATCCAAGTAGAGGCATTTTCTGAGAAATGTGCGGCTGATTTGAGGTGATGGCAGAGAATTTTGTGATTGACAAGATCAAAAGCAGCAGAGAGGTCCAGGAGAAGTAATAACGCCAGTTTGCCTTTGTCTTTGAGATCTTCGATCTGCGTTTTTAAATCGATAAGGGCGGTCTCAGTGCCATGGCGAGGCCGGAACCCTGACTGCCTGAGTCCCAGAAGTTTATTTGATTCAAGGTATTCCTGAATTTGTAGGTAGGCCGCGCGGTCAAGGATTTTTAGTAAAAAAGGTACAGTGGTAATTGGTCTGTAGTTTGTGGGTATGCTGGGATCCAGGGTAGGTTTTTTCAGAAGCGGGATGACCCACGCATCCTTAAGATTGTCCGGTACAATCCCAGAGCTAAAGGAGGAGTTGATGAGCGTAGTGATGAATGGTGCTAGGTCGTGAGCTGCTTCCTTAATAATAGGTGCAGGACAAAGGTCACCCTGACAATTGGACGGTTTAAGGCTAGTGATGATCTTTTCCACTTCGAGAATGGAGAGTGGAGAGAAGCTAAAAGGAGTCAGAGAGTCTGTGATAGAGAGGTTTATGGTAGGTATAGGGATCTGTAGAGGGTTAGATTGAAGGCTAGATTGTTTGTTGTTGATTTTAATTTGGAATCATCTACATAAGCCAGGTTACCCCTCGCACCCAGGTCGGGCATGGCCTTATGTAGGAAAATGTTGAATTCATTGCCGGAGTTGAGGTATCCGAAGGGAGTCCGGGTCCATGTGTATTGCTGGCCCCCAAAGGTAAAAGCCAGCTTGTATTGGTCCTCCCTACTGACAGGCACAGTCCAGTATCCATTGGTCAGGTCTATTGCAGTGAATACCTGTGACCCCTGGATCTGGGCCAGCCCTTGGTCAATGTAGGGCAGAGGCCATCGGGAAGTATGGACCCGTTTGTTGAGCTCCCTGAGGTCGGCGCAGAGTCTCCACTGGCCGTTTGGCTTCAATATTCCCAGCACCTGATTATTGAAGGTGCTGTGGACTGGACGGATTATTCCCCGGGACCCAAGGTTCTTAATTATTTCAGTAAGGGACTCCATTGATGCGAGAGGCAAGCGATATTGCTTCACAAACACTGGAGTCATGCCAGGGTCCGTGGGGATTGTTGTTGTGTGGATGTCGGTGCGGCCACAGTCATATGAGTCTACCGCAAAGAGATCTTGGAAATCCAAGAAAACTTGTTTCAACTTTTGCTTTTGTTCCAGAGTCACACAGGCATCAGCTAGGTTGACTCTCTCTTCCACCATCTGCCTGAAGCCTGGAAAGACTTCTGGTTTGGCTA
Organism: Ambystoma mexicanum; assembly: GCF_040938575.1. NCBI lineage: Eukaryota > Metazoa > Chordata > Amphibia > Caudata > Ambystomatidae > Ambystoma > Ambystoma mexicanum. Next base: position 552,955,361 of record NC_090939.1, read on the forward strand.
TCTCAGCGGCCTCCTCCAGCTGGGTGGAGAAGTCCCTGGTCAGAGCGCTGATTTGGACTGGAGGCCTCAGGTGGGAAAGGCAACCCTCATGGACCTGGAAAATTACCTCATTCCTCCTGAAGTCACAAGTCACATCGTCCTTACCATAAGGGCAAGAAGTGTACACCAGGAAGTTCCCCCCATGCCGGGTAAAAATCCTGTCTGGTGTTGTATTGTCATCACTGTCACTGTCAAAGCAGTCCTTGGGGATTGGCCCTAACAGTTCATTACCTAAATTTATGGAAAAATGTCGGTCATCAACCGCCATTCCAATAATGGTGCCTGCGGCTAGAGTAATACTCTTTAAGTCGCTGTTATCCACCTCTATTGGAATGGTGTCATGTTCTATGTTGACTAATGGAGTTGGGTTTACCCCCATCCCTTGCTGTTGGAGAGAAGCGTTTAGATGTATGTAAACATCAGGGTTTTGCAGATATTGTCCTCTTTTAACTTTCACTTCCAGGGAGAATTGTCGGGTCCTTTCTGGGATGGTGACTTCCTCTTTAATCTGAATTTCAACTGCATAAGGTAGCAATTGAGCTGACCTAAATGCTTTTTCCGGATCATCAAAGCCCATGGGATTATCCGCTAATCGGGACCAAGCTTTGAAGTTTATTAGGTCCAAACTAATGGCAAAGCGATTGAGAATGTCACTGCCTATGTAAAAAGCGGCAGTGACGTCTCGCACGACCCAACAATTATGGACTATGCTCTTGTTGCCAATGGAGATTTTGAGCATACACCTGCTTGGCAGGAGATGTTTGGAATTGGGTGCTTCCAGGTCCATTTTCCATTTGTCTATCAGTTTGAATGTGGGAATGGCTGGATCTTTTGGGAGTTGGCGGAACATGGCATCGCTGATGAAGCTCTTACCGTTGTTCACACACACTCGAGCGAGAACAGAGTCCTTCCCATCATTTAACTGAACAGGGATGAACAACTGCTCTCCAATTTGCTGAATCTCAGCCAGGCTCTGAGCTGATTTCACATCTTTCTGGACTATAGGAGTGGGAGTTTCTGATTGTGGATTAGTAAAGAATTTCAGGGTGTTTCCTTCCAGTGTGGAATACCACCTTAAACTGGAAGGAAGGTTGATTTTCAGAAATAGAGAGGACCCCCCATCACCAGTCTGTTGTCCTACTGCTATTACTGTCACGTCTGGAATTTGGTTGTTCTGGAAGTGAAATTCTACTTGTTCAGATTTTTGTTCAACCATGTGGCAGGTGCCGTTTAAACTAACATGATTGAGACTCTGTTTTAATTTTATGGGTCGGCTAGTCTGGGTCCAGAGGACCTTGTTTACGCAATCTATTAGGGGTGACAACATTCTCAGGAGGTCATTCCCTAGTAAACAAGGGGTGCCCTCTGGAGTCACAACTATGACCGGGTGTTTCAACTTGTGTCGGCCAATTTTAATGTCCAAATCTGCCGTCCCCTCGACAGGAATTTCCTTCCCGTCAAAGTTCTGGAGTTGTCCAGGAAGTGAGGTGAGAGGAATTTGGTAATTCCCTCCCCTTCCTGCATTCAGTTCATCAAAGGCCCTTCTGGACAGAAGGGTAGCTTGAGATTCTGTGTCCACCAGCGCTGAAATCGTACCCTGCCCCTGTACTTGTACCGGGGAATAATATCTTCCCTCCTTCTCCTCAAGGGGGCACAGATAATGCACATTTTTGGACAACTGGTGGGCTAACTTTCTGGTTTTGGACATTGCTAGAGAAGAGATTTGGGCAGAATTCTGTGGAGAGTCTTGGGAATCTGAAAGAAAAATTTGGCAACTGGAGATCAGAGCCATTGTGGGTTCCCCTGGCTCCGGTTCTGGGCCGCCCCCCCCTTTTTGGAGGCAGTCATCAGGATGGGTTTGAACCAGGGGATTTTCTTGCTGTTGGTTCTGGGATGAGATGGTGGGCGGCGGTAGCTCAGTCTCCACATCTCCCCAGTCTGGATTTGCATCCCTAGGGACCCATTTTTCTTTGGGAGGAGTTCCCCCCTCTCTGAAGGAGAAGATCCTTTTACCAGGATCCTCTGAGGATCCCTCTCCCTCAAATTGGAAGATCTATACCTCCTCCTCAAACTGAGTCTGTTTGGGTCTTTTGTTTCTCCTACCCCCCTCTGCTCCTTAGGAGGCAGACTTTCAGGGGCAAGAGATTTTGTTTCCGGTTCCTGGGTTTCCAGGGGCTGTTTACAAGTGAGGAAGGAAGCTTCCTCCAAGGCTTTACACCCCCCCTCCCCTTGTGCCTCCTCCCTGGGAACCGGTGAGTTATCGGGGTGCTGCCCCCGTCATTGTTCTGGAGCACTAGGTCCAGAGCTGGGTGCGTTCTGCGCCGGCATGCCGATCTGAGGGTTCTGCTGAGCCCTCAGTATGTGACCCAGATCCCACGCCATGTTTTGAACCTGGCGCTCTAACTGGGAAACCCGCTCAGGCTGATACGGGGCCCTGTTTTCTCCCCTGGGCTGATCCCTGGAAGGGTAGCTATCCCTTCTTTTGTAGTACCCCTGGTTGGGAAGATTTGGATACCCCTCCACCCTTGGCCTCCCCTCTCCCGGATTCGGTTGTCTGGGCTCAGGGAATTGGGTAAAGAAGGGTGGAGGATTTTGGGGCTGGAAGTTGGGTGGATACCTGGGGAAGAAGTTCTGCCCAGGGTTTGGTGAGTTTCTGCCCTCCTGTGAGAAGTTGGGAGGGAAGTTCTCTGGGTTAGGTGCTTGGCCGGATCCCCCCCCTTGGGCTGGAGGAGTCCACACATAACCCAGGATGGGTCTGTTTCCCTTGTAACGGGGGCTTACATAATCAGGAGAGCAAGGGACCCCATTTGTGGGGCTGCCTCCCTGGCTCCCTGTCTGTGACTGGCCCGAGGACCTTCTGGGCCTAGCATTATTAGGTGCAGGTAGGTTTTTAGGCACCCCCATCTCCAACTCTAAAACGGGGGTGACCTTTACCTCTGCCACCTTGGCAGCAGCAGGGGAGTTGTTGGCTTTGGGGTTTTTGGGCGCATTATTTTTATTTTCTATTGGCTTCTGCACCTCATAGATCCGGGTCACCTGTTCAATGACCCAGTCTAAAGATCTTTTCTCGTGAAAATCCCTCACGAGCTGGGTCATTATGTATTTGGGCAAGGCATGGAAAAACGTATTAATAAATTCTCTGCTATCCGTGCGCACCCTTCTTGTGGTCTGTGCAAAAGCATGCTTTAACTCCTGCACAAATTCTTGTGGGGCCTGATCCTCCCCACATTGTAAATTGTAGGCTGCCTTGCGAGCCTCTTGAGGATTTCTATGAGTAGAAAAATGTTTCAAGATGGCCGCCTTATAGGTGGACCATCTTAAATGATTTTGGTCCTCCAGCCTCGCAAAGAAACTGGAGTATTCCGGGGAGAAGGTCCACTTTACATATTGAATACAGCTTTGGCTGTCTTTCAAATGGAAAGTCTCCATCATTTGCTCAAACAACTCTAAGTGCTCCCAAACAGAATACTTGGCGTTCTTATGATAAGGCTTGATGACGCTCCTGATTGCTTTAATCTGCTTTAAGGGGTCCTTTAGCAAGGCCCTTTTTGTCTTATTGGCCCTTTTGGTCTGGGTAACCCTGGTCCATTCATCTTCTGACTCAGAGGCACTGCTCCCAGAGGTTCCCGTCTGTTCTTCCAGGTTTTCCCGGATTCTGCGAGCCTGGGAATGGCTGGCAGAATGTGGGGACCTGGTCTCCTGTGTCCTGTACCGCTCAGAGGAGTCTTCAGATCCCTCCTTGCTGCCAGGATTTGATGGGTACCCCCCCCCACTGACCTAACTGGGCAGAGGTTTTCAGGATGCCCTTAATGGGCCTACTCACCTGGGTTCCCCATCAAATTGCACTGTGCTTGGGTTCCCATACCCGGATGCCCGCCCCTCCATTCCTGGGTGGTACTGGCCTATGAGCCCCATGCTTCTGGCTGGATAGTAATCTGCCATCCCTGTGGCCCTGTGCTCATGTGCGCCAGGGGACATGGGGGTGGCAGAGTCCAGGGACTGAGAGAAATAAAGGCCTCTGGTACTAGGGCTCCTGGGGTTATGCTCAGGAGTTTCTCTTTCCCAGCGAACCTCATCTCTATCTGCCCCTGCTCCCTGTTGCAATGCAAGAGCCTGCGCCTTCAGTTCCTCAGTTAAGGCTTTACTAGACTCTATCAGTCTCTCCTGCATCGCTACCTGTTGTTGGAGTCTATCATTGTGCTGGCAGAGAGCCTCATTCTCTCTCTGCGTTTCCTGATTGGTCCTGGAGCACTGGGCCGGTCTTTGCTGCAGGAGGGTTACCTCCTGAGCTGTGTCCCTATTGGCCTGCTCCTGTCTTGCCAGAGCCTCCTCCACCCTCCTGGTGTGCTCTAGCAAGTCCTGGTGTTCTTTTTGGAGGTCACCCAGTCCCTGGTGGGCCAGGTGATTTTCTTCCATTTTTCTCCTTAAGTGGCAGACCTCCTGGCCTAAGGTGTCCCTTTCCTGACCAAGAGCTTGAATTTGTGACGCCAGGTCCTCCCTTTGCCTTTGGAAGGCACCAGCTTTCTGGCGCTCCTGATCAAACTCTGCCTGGGTATCCAGGTCTTTCAGGATCAGTTTATTGCTCTCCTCTTTCTCTCTGTCTAGTTGGATTTGCAGGGTGGCTACCTGCTCTGTGCATGCCCTGTTGAAATTGATCTGTTGCTCCAGCTTTTTCTGGCTCTGCAGTAGGGAGTCCAAACTGTCTTGGCGTTCCTTCTGCAAAGCCAGAAATCTGGTATCCTGGTCTGTCTTTTCCTGTTGCAGTATATCCATGTCCTCTTTTATTTTAATGATATACTGCCTACTATCATTTTCTGACTCCTGGCTCCCCTGCAGCCTCTGCTCAGAAGAGACCAGGTCAGATTGGACCTTCTCTAACGCCATCTGTCGCTTGTTCGCCAGATTTTGGCTTTCCGTACATTTATCCTGCATGTCTCCCATATATAGGTACAGGTATGCCGCTCTCCTAACCATCTTTTCTTGTTCATCCTTAGCTTTAGGAGCCATGTATAGTTCACTCAGGGCCACATGTAGGGGACCCTGATCTCCCCATATATCTGACCCTGTTTCAGTGACCTGTTGCGTGATGGCCTGCATCCAGACCATGCGGTCCTGGTGAGTCCACTCACCTCTCACAAATAACTTATGTAAGAAGTGCTCTCTGGCTATTTTCATGTCTACTAAGGTCGTCATTCTAGAGATTGGTCTCTGTCCTGATTTACAGAAATTAGTATTTTATTTTTGCAAAACAGACCTTTTTCTTAGAGCGTTCCTTTGAGGAGTGCTTTACAGCGAAACACAGCGTGGTGATCCGACCGGATATGTGTATCTGGTCAGCTGGCACACTGTATTAATCTGCACAAGTGATAGATCTAACCCAAACGTCCGGCCCGAGCCCCCAATTTGTAAGAGGATTCAATTCAAAACTACAGCTAAGTCAATGCCTAGTCTGGGATACTGAATGGAAACCCTTATTGATATATCTTTATGTCCAGTTCATGCGTTCTGGATGACTACCCCTATATAACACCCCTCTCTTGGAATCCCCCTGACCCCACTGAGCCAAGAAGTAGTTCTGTTTTGCAAGTTTAAAATGTTTATTTGATAATTTAAACAATAGATATATATATCACACTTTATAATAAATTAATAATTGAATATCACACTTAATCTGAGCAGTAATCAATAATGGATAGTCTGGCACTAGCACACTTGTGAATAGGAACAGAAGAATAAGGTGGTAGAGAATGCTTTATATAAATTCAGATGGATGTAATGTTGAATGAAAAATGCAATACAGAAAATACTCAATATGATTTCAACAAAACAATGTAATCACTTTTCTCTGGCAATTCACCCCCCCCCCTTTCATGCAATGCAAGGAAATGGAAGGAAAGCACACAGTTCTCAGAAATGCAATCAAATGTAATTCAGTTCACCCCAGCAAGCTTAGACTACAGAAGTTTGAAACACAGGCCCAAAATGCTTTTATATGTGCTGGCAATGAAGTGGAAAATATGCTAAAATGCTTTTAATTCCCTCTAGAGGTTCAGGGTGAGTGGTATCAAGTTAATATTAGTCCAGGCTCACTCTAGCAATGATTCAGGGATGGTTCCTAAGAGGCAAACGAATTTTTAGCAAGGAAAGCAAGGAAGCTGCTGTTTTCACACGTGGAGAAATTTGCAAATCGCGGCAAATTCACGAGTGCGTTTTTCGCGATTGCGGCAAAAGTGCATGGAATAGGAATGCGGTCCTAGGTTCGTTGAAAAGCCAAGATTCTAAGCTTTCAGAGGAAAGTTACTGCAAGTCTCTAAGACAAACGTTCACGGAGATATGAGCGATATGGTAAAGGTCGTTTTTCAGATTTGAAATTTTAAAGTTCGAAGTGACAAGTGACAGCTAGCAGCTTGAAATGACAGGTGACAGCTTTACAAAATGACAGGTGACAGTTAGGAGGCAGTTCTACTTAGATTAAAATAGATTGAATTATATTATTTTAACTAAGAGATTGGTTCTGCACAGTTCTGCTAGGTACTCACAATATATTTAGAAATAGAATGGGCCTCGCCACAGATCTGGTCAGGTTTTCTTCACTCGCCACGGACGGTCTCTGCGCACAGCGGTCTGGGTCAGCTCTCTGGTTCTGATCAGGTCTGTGGGTCCGGATACAGCGGTCTCCGGTTCAGCTGGTCTCTCTCTGGATACAACACTGCTCTCTGGCAAATGGCAAGAGTTCTTGCAAAGAATTCAAACAGCTCGCCTGGCTGTGATAATGGCAATGATTTGAGGCCTGCTAAAGAGGGATTTAGCTTGTAGTTGACCTCTCTGCTACAAATTCTGAAGTAAAGTCTTGGTCTCTGAAGGTGGATAGATTGAAGTCTCTATGTTGGCTCTCTGGAGGTTGATGGAGGTAAAGTATGGATTTTCCCGGCAGAGCGTCCTGCAGCAGATGGAATAGAATGTCCCTATCTGTCCTGACTGTCTGCTTTTATGTGTTTTGAAAGTGGGTGTGTGAGCAGCATCACTAGCCAGCCCCTCTCCACTTGTCATTGGCCACTTCATCCTCTTCCCCTTGATTGGGGGAATGAAATGAAGTGTCATCATGATGAGGTCTGTTTATGATACAGAGAACCCACCCCTGTCAAATTACACACAATCTATATTTTGACCAAAAAGACATATTTGCACAGGGACACATTTGTTTAAAATTACATGCACCCATCACATATCACAGGAGGTATACTCTGTCCAAATCTGCTCTTCCAGAGAGCTTGCATTGAGAAATGGCAACATATTTCACTTTTTGGTCAAGTTACCAATATCAGATTCTTACTCAAATGTACCCAAATGTGTGCAAGGCATGCAGGCATTAATTGATGAAGTATCAGACTTTTCCCATGCAGACATTTTAAGTAATACCCTCTTAACTGCTAGTTTGCCCCCAGATCATGCCACCGGTTCTAAAAACCTCTTAAAATGTGGGCAGAAAAATCACAAGAATTATGGTATCATTTAAATAATTATGACAAGTCTGTACTATGAGTTATTCATCTTTTTCTAAAACCATATTCTGGCTACAGGGGTGTGTCTTTAAAGGTCACATGGTACAGAAACCAGTCTTTCCACTTTCTTCAAGCTCAGCCTCTGTCTCCAGTTTCTCCCCCTCCCAGTTTCTGCCAAGCCAGCTTGCTCTCACATGCAGTGCTCCTCCCCTTTCCTTCCAGGAGGAAGCCACATTTACGGCCCCCATAATAAAACATTTGCCTGGGCCCTGGAAGGCCCATTGTTCAAGAGGAAGCCATTTATGGCCACTTCAATAAACCCTCTGCCTGGGTCCTATGTTTAGTCTCTAGCAGTTCCTTGGTAATTCAATCAGAGAAGTGTCATATCCCTTTTGGTGGGAACAGCAAAAGGCAGCTAGGCCTGGGAACACAGCAGTTGTGCAAGTCTCAACTCCTGTCGGGGGTAGCTGGTGGGCAGAATTCAGTTCCTTAAGCCAGGCCCCAGCTAATGTCACTTTTAGTTACCCAGTTTTCTGCATTCAAATAAAACTACCAATTTTTACATATGCAGCTAAAATGCTGATTCTAAGTTTAAACTATGACATTTAAACAATTACAACCTATGTGACACTCAAAGTAGGTCACTCATTTCTTTTAAACATTTAGATTTTTAGTGTCTTTCAGTCCAAATTTACTTAAACTGCTGAAATCCACAGCTCAGCCAGTCTTGTTATAAACCTTCAAGTCACTTCAGAATATAACTTTACATTGGATCCACCTCTCAGTAAGTCTTTCTTTGGCCTGCTTTGGGTTCATCTATTCAGTTTTAACCAAAAAAAAAAAAAAAGTCTGGTGTTGTTTTAAACCGCCGCCTTTCTGATAGTGGTGAGTACTGGTAATGCAACCATTTTGGGGATTTTTCTTGGATTAATGCATTCCAAACAGGAATGGTTCTTACATGGTAGTAAATCCTTGCTTAACATTGTTTTGATGGGGCTCCTTACAGTAAGATGGTTATGTGGAACCCCACAAAAGGGTTGAATCTTTAAAGTGGCCCAATGAGTCACGATTTCAGCAACTTTTTGACATCAATAACAGTGGATTGTGTTAACAAAGATCTTTCTTTACACTGGTGGGTGGCAAGTGAGGTAACCATTTTGGTGTGCGCACAAACTGCGTGGTTCTCCTGGATTCTGGCGCACTTGTGGGCTTTTTGGCCATCTTGGATTTTCTAAGCCCACAGCACCAAATGTTGCAGCATGATAGCTCAAACGTGGGTCAGGACACCCAACAATAGTATCTACATGTTATCAAGATTCCGAGGTATTCAATGGAATGTAGTGCTTAAGCTCCATCATGGCTTGAGAAAAAGCCACATGACTTAGGAGCATATGACGTCCACACAAAATAGTGTATGTCGAAACATACCATTTAAGACTAACGCTAAATGGCATCTCCTAATTAAGACATCTCCGTAATGTGATAAAATGGACATATCAGGTGTCTAAAAGACTCTAGACAATTAATATACAATTCAGGCCAAAAACACAAAGTGGGTATAATGACCCTTTGTGTGTGAGGACCATAACACATATGTACTCCTATGATGCAATTAAAGCTAGTTAATGAGCCATTGTGTGTGGGATGTTTCAATGAAATCATTATGTGTGTTTTACTTGTATGATTGGTATTGCTGCTGGTTTCATTTTTTGTTAGGGGTAAGTAGGAGTTTTATTCCATATCCGTCCGTGGTCTCCTGCAGAAGCATTTGTCTTTTCATCACAATATCTGCTTGTAATAGGTGTTCAGGTTCAATATAAATTGGGTCACAATTGGGACACAAAGGTCAGCCTGAAATCATGTCATATGAGCATTTGTTAGATGAAGTTTCTGTTATAAATGGCCAACACAAAACAGCCGTACTGGTAAGAAAGCTTGTGAACTCATGACCTAACTGTGCTTCTCCTACCTTGCCAACACTCCTATTGGCAGTGATTCTTTTTCAATGCTACATTCAGTTAAACATTGTGTATTGACAGAACGTGTCCTTACTACACAAAAAATAAAGATTGTATATAGAGGATATAGAGGATACTTCTTCAGAAACTAAACCAATGCCCCTAATAATGGGGATAACGCCAACAAGATTAAAACCACTATCAACCTTTTTTACCTCAAACGCAATTGCCAGTCCAGCAATTGTAGCTTTTGAAAATAAGATTCTGTCAGAGACTAAGACCCTATTAAGCTCAAATAATTACCATCAAGAAATTTGAGAAAAGATGAAAGAGAGGCCTTTATAGGATTACAGACCAATCCCCTCTTTATAATAAAACAAGCTGACAAAGAAGGGGGGATAGTTCTAGGGTATAGAAAGGCATACAAAACAGAAGCATTAAAACAGCTGGAAAACCAACCATTCTACAAGAAACTAAAGAGCGATCCAACCAAATTCCTGAAGGGAGAAATAGCCAGTCTGATGGCACATGCTTTCCTTCAGGGCTGGGTTGATGCAGATGAACCAACTCTCCATAAAAGCTACAACCTGATGATTCCAGCATTTGAAATTCTTTGAAAAATCCATAAAAATAGTTATTTTTCTCCGGGCAGTCTAATTGTCTCTGAAATAGCTTTTGTCATAGAACCTCTGTTCATATATTCAGACATCTTTTTAAGACCATTTGTGAGAGAAATGCTTTAATTTATAAAGGACACTACCACTATGATTAACATTCAGAAGTAAAGATCAGCACAGATGATATACTTTTCTTCTTAGATGCCAGCATTTCACAAATGTAGAGTATACTGGTACTGGGGGAATATTTAGACAGGAGGTGCAAAACACTTGACCGAGTTCCGACACAATTTTTCCTAGAATGCATTAGAATTATTTCCTCTCGTATGGTCAATTCTACAACCAACAACATGGCACAAGCATGAGGGTAATGTTTGCACCTGATATAGCTAATCTTTATATGGATAATTTGGAACAGAAGTTCATTTACAACATCAAAAATCCCTTTGGTGAGATGATTGGATGGTGGTATCACTATATAGATGAGGTTTTTCTTATTTGGAAGGGCACACAACAACTAGTATCTTTTTGACATGGTTTGAATGGACACGAACCTTACATCACCTTTACTATGACATACAACAATACAAAAATGGCTTTCCTTGACCTATTAATTGAAAGATCAGGCACATGAAGTCTAACCACAATTTTATTTAGGAAACCAACTGATAAGAATACACTTCTTCAATATGACTGTTTTCATCCTCTAAGCCTGACAAATAATCCACCAATTGACCAATTTTTAAGAATACGCAGAAACTGTACGGAAGTTGCAAAATTTGAAAAACAAAGCAAATATCTTCAAACATGCATTAAAGAACATGGCTATGCAAATAGGGTGGTAAGACTAGCATGTAAGACAGCACAACATACTCCTCGAAAACAGTGACTCACTTCACATGCTAAAATGAAACTTGATAAAATGACTTCCGTTACCACTTTTAGTCTGATAAGCAATGGACTCAGAAAACTCATCCTGAAACATTGGCAATGTATGCATACACCAGATTTCCAACCAGAGAAGCCCAAATTTGGGTTTAAATGACAACGTAATATAAAAGACTCATTGGTACACACCTACAAAACAAGAAAGGTACAATAGGACAACAAAATGCACTATGGCATCGCCCCCCAGTAGTAGGTCACTTTAGTTTTGGTAAATGCTCAGTCTGCTCTCTGACAAAGGATATCACATCTATTAACTTGTATGGGCTAGAATGGCAGCTCAAGTCCTTCGTAAATTACAAAACTGAATGGGCCATTTATATTATTAATTGCCCCTGTAATCCCATCTATGTGGGCAAGATTAAAAGAAAGGTCAGACAAATCAAGCATAACATTGAGGATAAACCGATGGTAGCACTCTTTAAAAGACATTACCATAAACCATATGAAATATTTTGGGCCATGATACAAACCATCAAAGTGCCAATAAGAGGAGGGGGCAGAAATCTCATTTTGAGAAAAATTAAACAAAAACTGATTTTTAGACTGGACTCGATGGAAAAAGACTTGGACACCAACATTGAGTGGGGTCTGTTTATGGGATAATGCTTGGAACTCATATATGTGAGCTATGGACTAGAGCGATATAAGCTGATTGAATAACCCATTGTTGGAAGCAATGAAATACTTTAGCTCATTAATCCACCAGAAACCTCTGGGAAAAGTAGGGATACATTCTTCCATTTGAAGTCCATGGGCCTCATTACAACATAGGAGCCGGCGGAATGAACGGTGCTGCTAAGGGACTGGCACCGTTCATTCCAGGCCACCACATTACAAGGTCTGCAGTGGGTCCCGCTCTGGACACCTGGCCAGACCAGACATGCAGAGCGGGACCCGCTAGCAGACCAGGATGCTAACAACGGGCCCGTCATTAACAGGCCCGTTGTTAGCACCCTCCCCATTCCAATTGAGCCCTATAGGGGCTCAAATTGGAATGGGGATGTACCGGGTCCGGGTCCCGCAAAAGGGAATTACCAGGCCCTCCAAGGTCAGAATGGTCCGGGAAGTCCCCTTTTGAAGGACCCGGTACCCGGTTTGTGGGTAGCCATGCCGCTAAAAACGGTATGGCTACCTCCAAACTCGTAATGATGCCCCATGTCTTTAAAACTCACCTGTTGGAAAGTCATTTTTTGCAATTCATTTATTGAAATTCCGTTTTCCTAAATTTATATTTTTGAAATTCGTTTTTTGAAACCCATTATTGTAAGTTATTTGAAATTCTTTTTTGAAATTAACTTAACTTTTTTTTAAAAAATCATCATTTAAAGAAATCATTTTTGTGAAACTCACTCTCTTTTAAATTGCATCTGTAATGACATCCATCACTTGTGTGAAACATGCCAATGTAAAAATGAATAATGGATGTTGAGGGGTTCAGTACATTCGCTTTTGAAAACACATAACTATTACTTCCTCTTAGACCAAGGAGTTTGTGAACAGAGAGAGGTCAGACAAAAAAAATGATACGATAATATATGTAGAGCTCACATTACTCATGATAATATTGTGAGCATAACCCAAAGGGGTTTTCAGCAAAGTTTAACTGTGCAGGGTGTTGATACTAGCCCCTGTCTCTGAAAGAAACTTAGTAAGCAAACAAAAAATACGTGTGTCCGCTATCCTCACCCAACATGGTGCCGGCTAGCACAGCAAAAACACGTGATGTGCTGCATTTGGCACGCAGCGCACTACTCACTTGAGTCTTCATAACAAGAGCAAGCATGACTTGAGAGAGTCGGATGATGCTGCAGAGTTCAAGCAAGGTGGCTTGAAGCAGCCATACATAAAAGGGAAAGGGAAAAAAATAAACCTTCTACGTACACTGCTGTTTTCCTATAGTTTCTTATAATGAAAAAATGGTACGTTGTGAACTAGCGGTTCCATGTAATAATGTCCCTGCAAAAATGTTTCCTGACAAAAAAGTGAGTGGGCCTCATTCCAAGTTTGCTGGTACATTAACAACGGTAGTGGTAAGCTTGCTGGTACCGTTGTTACCATACCGGCAAACTAGGAGATCTGCTCGTGGGTGCCTTCCCGCCTGCCAGGACTGGCCTACTGGGCAGACCGGCAACCGCAAGCAGAGCATGTCGTATGCACTTGCACCATTCTGAATGGGCTCAATGGGAATGGGGAGCATTTTTTTCTAGCGACCAGCAATGGGCAAATATCGGGTCCGATGGGGCCGTAGTGAACCGGTGATTGCCCATTTCTGAGCGCCGGAAAAAAATGTATACCAGCGGCAGCCGTGCCTGTTATACCAGCATGGCTACCGCCGGTATTGTAATGAGGCCCACTGTTTTTTGCAGAGACATTATGACATTGAACATAAGGGGGACACCCCCGGAGCCCCAGGTTTTTACAAGATTAGCAGGGGACATCCCTGCAACCCATCCCCATATATAATGCCATCATATTTATTGTCGCCAATGGCTTTTCATGGCGAAATGATGGATGGGGACATTATGTATGGGGATATTATTACGTGATACCGAACTAGCATATCACACATTGCGACAACAAATATTTTAAAAGAAGTTTCCCCGCCATGCTAAGAAAGGAATAAAGAGTCATTTTAACAGTGTCATAAACAGCTGGTGTGCTTGGAAAATACTGAATAGATTAAAGCAAATGGACAAACGTGTAAAGACACGTGATGGCACAATAATAGTCAATGATTATAGTGTTTGGTATACTGGATATTGATCCTGTATTTATTTTGATAGCCTGATAAGCAAAACATTCTCCGTATTTACAGGAGTATAATAAGTATACTAAGTAGAATAAAAATATCCATTTGGCGGTCTCAGGAAATCGTAACATTTAAAAAGCATTCACAGTGCTCAGTGCCACAAAGAAGGTCTGGTTTTAAAGACAGCAGCTTCACATATAGATGTCCCGATGATCCAAATTGGAAAATAATGTGGTAAAAAGTAGGATATTTGTCTTCTTATTTAGGTGAATTCCAATAGAAGACATTGGTACACTCTGCCCACCTTCATCCCTTTTTCAAGCATAAGGTTAGTAGTGATCACTTTAGAGTGAGCTATATCACAATATGTTTTGTGTTGCCATTTGCAGGAAATCTAATAGTCTGACAAAGTTTTATAATTTTTGTATTTTAGTGTGTCAATTCTGAAAAAAGTGGGGTTCATTGATGCCGTTGTATAAATAAGAAGTACTGTCCTGAAGAAAGCCCAGTCAACATCCGTCAGAAACGTTTGAACATACGTATTCAGACAAAAGGGCTGAAACAAGTGTAGGCAAATCAGACAACTTGAGTGACAAATTGTCTATTATTTCCAGTAAGGGATCCTGTGTATTTCAAGTGGATCCTGTTTTTTTTTCACATGTTATTATCTTAATTGAATTTGGAAAATAAGAATATTAGAAGAACTGTTTTCTCTAAAATGGATGTCTTATAAATGATTAAATCACACCACTTACTAATCCTATGACACAAACGTGATTATATGTTTGTAAATGTCATTTTTTAGTATGAATGAATATTGATTTTGAATCATTATTTTTATGTATGAATACGACTATTCAGTTTTACTTGACTATGTGGAAATATTATGAATACATTGATATATTTCTAAGAAATGATTTCTGGAATACACAATGCTTAATTGAATGTAGGATTGAAAAACGTATCTGCCTTGTTGGTAAGGCAGGGGTCATCAGTTGTTGTGTTTTTGAAAATAATTTAAGTCTCTTCCCTTTGTACAACCGATCCCCCAAAACCACAAAAAGTTGGGAAGTACCCATTATAAACACACTAACTGTGCTTCTGCCAAAATATCACTTATAAAGACGTCATTATGGCCAGTATGTGACAGTTAAAGTAATATTCCGAAAAAAGGAAGCACCAGCTGGTTTCTGATGACATCACATAATCAATTGACTCCCTTTTAAAGGCAAACACACTGTTCATGATAATATGCTCTATGTGCAAATGCCTGGATGGATCAGCATCCTCTACCTTAAGAATAGAATTTTTCAGCACACATTTACATACACCCTAAAGACTGGTCTCATATAACCACCTTTGAAAATAATTACTCCTGACCCAGATGACCTGGCCAACTACTGGCACACCCTGAACCTCCCGTTTCGTGTCAATCCGCAAAATCTTGAAAAAAGTAGTCGCTACAAAACTACTCACCAGAATCAAACAGCTATACCTCCAAAACAACTAACATTCGTGCTGCTGCCCCAAGTAGAGTATTGAGGCAGCCATTATTCAGGTTGTTGGTGGTTTCCTTCACATGAAGGATAAGGGAGACTCTTGCTCTGCTCTGCCTCTTTGACTGTTCACCTGCATTGAACACCATCTTCCATTGCATCCAATGCTCACTCCTCACAGACAGGATGGGAGTCTCTGCACTGTCCTGCATTGGTTTACCTATCACCTCTTGGGCAGACACCAGGCCTTCCAAATGAAAACTTGATATTCTAATTAGCTCCCAGTCTCCTGTGGAGTCCCCCAAGACTCCATCCTCTCACAGATCCTTTTTAACCTTTGCATGGAGGCTCTGGGCACACCCATTAAAGATCTCCAAATAGCCATCCACAATACGCTGATGACACTCAGTTGTACATGAGAGTAAAACGCCCACAGGACATGAGTCGTCTGTGATTTCTTAGCTTTCATCCAGTCCCAGATGTCAACTGCCTACCTCAAATGTATCCCCTCCAAGACCTAATTCGTCATCATCGGTCCCCCTGCTAAACAACAACTCATGCAACAATGGCTCAATGACATGCGCCTAGACAGACTTGACCCACAACTCTCAGACTTAGCAACATTTTACAATTCACCATCAACAGAAGCCTGAAATCTTTTTAAAAAAAGGCCCAAATGGTCTGGCTCCAAATCTCTGCCCTTGACAACATCAAACACTTTGTTCTGCTAGAGCACTTCTGGACAAGGGCTCCAAACTGCTCACGTGGCTCCCCTAAATGCAATTCCTTATTACGGGTAGGCAGAAATATGACTGAATCACCCCTTCCTAGACAAACTATATTGGTTTCCTCTCCAGGTCAAGACACTGTTCAAGACTGCATGTATCATCTACAAAGCAGCCATGAATAGCACACCACTACAGTTGGCAGCTAAGCTTCACATATCTGGTGGCAGGTACTCCTTGTGCAGAAAATCGTTCGATTACCGAGCTCCAATAAAAACTCATCCACAAAGTGTTCACTTGTCACAAACCCACTTTCCAGGTCTCGATTCCGGTATCTGTTCAGAATGCCCTCACAATTCTAAAATTTTACAAATCTCTCAAAATTTGTCTTTTCAACAACACCAGACCAAGGACCAATCAATGGACACACAGTCTGATATACAAACAACAATTCACGGTACTGCTCTACTGTTTAAAATATAGCCCTCTACACAGTTAGTAGTGGCTGTTTGCTTTGGTTTTCAGTGTCTGTCTGGGAACGGGCACCCTGCCAGGTCTGCCTTAACATATACAAATATATTTTTTCTCACCGGGTCAAATAGTCTTTCTGGTCCTGACAAAGGTATAGAATTCCATCTATTGCCGAAACATGTGTGATGTGCCTCCCTTCATGCTGCAAGTTTACAAGTATCTACTTCTGCTGAAATTGGCTTGGCAGATGTGCTTCAGCTCTGTGTTGATTTACTAAGCGCACAATATACAGGGGAACACCAATATACGTAGACATGTGATGTTTAGCGACATAGTTGCTCTTTTCATCTGTGTGCAACCAGGGCCTGAGTCAACCTCAGGAATATAATGTATACTCTAAATAGTTTACAGATACTGATGATCTCTTATTAAGACTTAATTGTTAGGTTTGTCCTTTTGTTAATTTGTTTTCCTCTTTTTATTGTTGATTACAGCATTGTTGATATATTGTTGTTGTTTTATTGAAGTCATTTAATTTCATATCCATTTCTGTGATGTATTAAATAATGAATACATTAATTTAGCATCTGTTCATGATTTTTTTCAGTAACAATTTGTTTGTTTTCTATGTAGGAATGATTGACTCGTTCCTAGTATAGATCTGATATTAAAGTGAGAGATGAGGCTAGGGCCCACCTCATATGCAGCAAATAATACTATAATTAGTTGCTAATTATTGCTGATGGGAACACACCCCCTCTTCATAGTTAGTAAAATCCTTACTCCAGTTCCCATCAGAGAGGGAGTTAGCCCTTTTGTGGTATAACTGCTGTTGAAAGATGCCAGTGCAAATGCTGGTTGGCCACACCCTGTACAGCACTCAGCTGCTCTCATGCTAGGTCTGAACTTTACAACTAGCCACTACTATGGTGATAGGTCAACTGTTGCTTGTGCTCAGACCACATGTACAATTCATGGGGACTGGCAGTTCTCTGTCTTAGCTGCAGTCTATGACAGAGCTTCTCCTGATATGTATAGAGCACTGCCTCTCTCATGCAAGCTAGAGCCCACAATAAGACACCTATTCTAACAAGCCCATCCCCACAGAAAGTCAATACCACTTTCACAATATTCAACCAAGTTTGTGTTCCTTTGCACACAAATTAAGCAACACTTTAAGGTAACCAGCATGTAATTGTTTTCAGCAATCTGTGATCACATGCTTTGTTAATCTGTTTTGATATGAGCATCACAATTAGTTTTGTAGCGTATAAAATACAAAATCAATAACATACACTAAAACGTAAATACCTTGGCCTATGCAGTGTAAATGGTTGCCACAGCTGTCTGTCGGTAGGTTTGCCTACCAAACGGTGGTCTATCCTTTCCATTAATTCAATTTCACACCACCACTAGAATTCCTCTACTGAAAACTGTTAGTTTGGTGGGTCCACCAGCCTACAGCACCAGGGAAAGCCAAACAGGTGGTAAATACAATATGATGCTGGCCTGAAAGCTAATGAAACACCTCCCCCTACACCAATAGCTACACATGTTGATATTGTGTAGCTGCCAATGAAAAAGCGAAATCGACATATTTTTAGGTCCCTTTGTCTCCCCTTCCCAAATAGCATTCAGCTTGTCTAAAAGCAAATAGATATTGGTATGAGAACCTATGGGTAGAACTGAAATGCTTGGCATTTGATGTGTCTCTGGGGAATCATCCCCCTGAATAAGACAGCCAAAGAAACCCTCACATTTTCGTATGGGAACCGCACATGGCCCATATCTGCCTAGCAAAGGCATTTTCATCTGGTCTTCCAAGGAGAGCCCGGCAGAATTAGATGGGCAGGTTGGAAAATTGGAATTTCACCCCTTTATCTCACACTCCAATCAGTTTGCGGCTACCTTTTGCAGTAGTACTCCATCCAGGTTTTATTGCCAGATGGACAAATTACCCTTTGATTATGTTGGAGGTACGTCTTCATTAATCAGAGTCCTCATCTTTCATTTGAACCAAAAAGCATTAGTTGTCTAAAGCACTTGAGTACCTGGCCCAATCAATAATGCTGACCTCATTTTTTCAAACCCATGCACCCAAGTGTCTTGTTAGGATCATTATACTAAACATTTAAGAGTATTATTTATGAAGGCCTCTCATTACATCAAAAACAGTGTTTTATCAAAATAATTAGAAAAACTTGCCTCATTCAGAATGGATACAACTGGCATGGAGGGATGCTCAGAGCAATGCCACTGGTTATAATCCTTCCCATTCATTCTCCACAGCACTCAATTTTAAAGATGTCACCTAAAGTAGGACATATTGGACAAGGTGTTGGTCCCAGACTGCTCTATGTATATATATACATGTATGAATGTAGGTGATTTATATAGCATGAACCTAGCTAGAAATCAACAGAGTGCTGAACAGCTATGGTTAGTAGTACATAGAGGGGTGAGAATTGTCTATGGTCTCCATTTTCTGGTGAACAGTTCATTGAAGAGCAGGGTATTCTGATCTTTCCTGAACCACTTGAGGGAGGGAGCCAGCCTAATGTCCACAGGACATTTGTTCCAGAGCACGCGGGAATATCAGGAGAATGCTTGTTGTCTCCTCCTTTTTGGACTTTTGTATATTCCATGTGGGCCATATCTTGGCTCCTGGTTTTGCGCTGACCTCCTGAGATGGTCATATTTTCAGTTAGGTATGACAGTGTCTTGGATAGTCGAGCTGTGTAGCTGAGCCAGGCCATCTTGAAGGCAATCCTTAACTAGTGTAGTACCTTAACAGTGGGGCAACTCAATCCTACAACCAGGCATATTTTGGAGTGCTAGACATCTTTCAGAGCAGTCAGAGTAGCATTTGGTACACCAGTCAGGGTGGCATAAGGGGTAGAGCAATAAGGACTCGAGACGGATCAGAAGCCTGAAGCAGGTAAGAAGCTGTTGATTTGGCACAGGAGTGTGACCTGGTACAGTGCTGTTTGTCTCTTCTTGGTGATGTGTGCTTGGAGGGAGAAGTTGCAAGTGATGGTGATGCTGAGGGACATTACACATGAAGTGATTTGGGGTGGTGGAAGTGACTGTCAAGAGCCATCTGTGTCAGCCAGTTTTGAACTTGTCTCTGTTTGGTGGCACCACCATGGATAATGAACGGTTTTGGTAGGCTTGAGTTACAAGAAGGTATTGGCATCCAAGCGTTAATGGCAGAGAGGCAGTGTTTGAACTGATGAATATCATTCAGGTAGGTGATCTTCAGATATAGGTGTGGTCATCAGCATACTGGCAAATGGGGATGCTTAATTTGACCAGGAACCACCCTTGGTGCCTCTATATGGAGGTTATAGAGGAGAGGATAGAACATTATTAGACTCTGCAAGTCACAGGGTGTTGTTGAGATCTGCAGATTCACATCTGGATGACCGTCTGTCTGTTGATGAGGTATGACGGAAACCATATGCACCTAGCTGTTGCTAGAGACCCAGGACACAACTCACTGATGATGCATGATGAGGCTGAAAGACATCTGGGTTGCTTGTAGTGTCATTCTGACATTATTTATTTATTTATTTTATTTATTTATAGCATTTGTTGCACGCTCAAACCCAGGGGTATCACAGCGTAGTTTTACAGGTATACTCGGTCTTAATCATAGTTGTTACAGGTACAGTACATTGAAATGGTTCTGTTACAGAGACGAAAACATGACAAAGAGAGCTTTGTTGCATGGAGAGTAATCTAGTTACAGGTAAAATGCTTAGTTACCTGGTAGACACGAAGAGTTGTTGTATTACTATGTGGCTGTCATTACATTAATACTTGCTAAATAGCCAGGTTTTGAGGAGTTTCTTGAATTTGTTTAGGGAGGGCTCATTACTGATATTACCTGGCAGTGAATTCCAGATTCTCAGAGCCGCTATGGGAAAACTAGAGCTGTCTGTTCTGGAGTTCTTGAATTTAAGGATGTGTAAATGTGTGTTAGCATTGTATCTCAGAGTTCTGGTTGTGATTTTAAGGCTAAGGATTTTGTTGAGATAGTGTCATGTCCCGGCCCTGGAAGGAGTGGCATCAATGGGCTTCTGCTTATCGTAGGTCTTGATTGCCATTCAGAAGCATCAGGCGCGGTCTAGCCTTCCACCAAGATGGCAGCCATTCACAGCGTTTCTATAACAAGGCACAGAAGCTTGCGTGCTGTGTGTTGTATCGCTCCTTGGTAACTGTTGGCGTTCTGTTACCTCTTACCGTTCGCCGCCCTTCCAGTAGCGAGTTTTCGCCTACCTTCCTCACGGATGTTTTTGTTCGCCGCTGCTCTCTCTCTCATCACTCCTCGTCCTCCGCTCTGAGAACTATTCCAGTTGAGTCTCTACCCTTCTCACGGCACACTTCTGGGTTTACTGTGAGTTTCCACCTGTTCCTGTGCTCCTGCACGCTCTGCAGCCATTCTGGCATTCTCACTCTAGCATATTTTTCCTCACTCATTCATTCTTTCCTCACCTTCTTTTCTACTTACCTAAATTATCCTCATGGTTGAATCCATCTGGGACACTAAACAAATTCAAAGTTGCTGCAGCACGCCTCCGCCTGCCTCTTGAGAGACCTACCTTATTCCAAGCGGAATCGTCCTCCAGTGCTGCCAGAGTCTATCAGGGTTTTTTGGTGCCAAAGAAGCTTTTCCCCTGAATCTGAGGCGGGCTTTCTGGGGGTCCCTTTTGGTTAGGAACTTGTTTTCTGCAAAGGTGGCCTCCAGCGGAGCCCATCCTTACTTGCACGATAAGAGGGTAAAGGTAAAGAAGAAGACCAAGAAGGCAACTTCCCGGAGGAGAGAGACCTCACAGACACGGAATTCTTCATCTGAAGAGTCAGGTGAGGAGGGGTCACGGGAGAGTTCAACAGACAATCTCCGTCACGACAGATAGCTGGGGCCGTCACCTGTAACACATTTCTGTGTAAGGGTAAGAGTTTTGTGGAGTATCCTGGCTTGGATACGTAACCGATGTGCCTCTCTCCTGTTCTGGGATATATGTTCGCTTTTTTTATACCTAGTGCTGGTCTTAAGGCTTTATTCTGGAGTAGTTGCATTTTGCTTAAATTTTTATCGGAGGTACCTAATAGGAGTAGATTTCAATAGCCAATCTTGGCTAAAAGGAGGCGCTCTGGCGAGGGTGATGCAGTTTTGTTGTGTGAGGAAGGGTCGACTCAATGCAATAAGTTTGGCAGTATAGGCAGTGGATAAGTAGAGGACACTGATGTGTTTGCATATAGTAAGACTGAGGCCAGATAGACCCCTAAGGTTTTTACTTGGTTGGAGATCGGAATAGGGGTACCGTCAATGACAATAGCTGTGTATTGTGGGTGAAGTTTGGCTAGTATGGTGGGAGCTTCAACTATAAGGATCTCTGTTTTTTCTCTGCTTAGGCAGAGACTGTTAGCTGCCATTCAGTTCTGGATGACGGAATACATTTAATTCACACAAATGGTCCTGTTCGAGGTTTCCTGTTATTGGGATAAGTATTTGTGTATCGTCAGCAAAGTTGGTATATATTACTCCCATTGCGTCCAATGCTGCAAATAGTAATTTAGTGTATGCATTGTAGAGCGTTGCGGAAAGGCAGGAGACTTTAGGCACTACTAGCAGGGCTGAAATGGGGTCTGCTGCTACTGTGGAAGTACGGTCAGCGAGAAGCGATTTAATCCAGGCAGTGGCTTCCTTGGAGAAGTGGAAGTTGTTTGCTAAAGTTAGACAAAGTTTATTATGATCTACTAGATCGAATGCCGCGGAGAGGTCAAGTAGTAGCAGAATGCATATTTTCCCTAAGTCCCTCACCGCGTCCAATTTTATCTATAATTTTGAGTAGGTAGGGGACTGTGGTAATGGGTCTATAGTTGGTGGGGATGGCGGGATCTAGTGATGGTTTCTTGAGGAGGGGGGTGACAGAAGCTTCTTTGATGTTGGTTGGGATGGTATTAGTGACAAAGGATGAGTTAACAAAATTAGTAATGGTGGGTGCTAGAGTGGGGGTGCAATCCTTAACTAGTTTGGCAGGAAAGTTGTCTCCTTTACAGTTAGAGGGTTTGAGAGAGGCTATCCTTTTTAGTACTTGGTCTACGGTCACTGGGGTGAAGTGAAATTTCAGTATATTTGTTGTAGAATCTGTTAATAGGGGTGGGGCTGGCTCAGAGGTGATTCCTAGTATATTTTTTTGCGAGTCCATTTTATTTGGTAAGGTATTTATTTTGGCGGCTAGTGCGTCTTGGATGGTGGTACACCATGCTTTGCTTACTTTGGCTGTACTGGGGGGGAGGAACGGGTGTTTCCAGTTCTTTGATAATGGCAAATAGCTCTTTGCTATTTGAGGTGGCATTAGAGATGCGCAAGTTTAGTGAGTTCGCTTTCTGGGTATACATTTCCAGTTTATAGGATTTAGCTATTAATTGGAGTTCTTTATTGGAATCACTGGTGTTTTTTTTTTTCTGCAGAGGTGTTCAAGTGCCCTCTTTTCCTTTTAAGTTCAATGAGATGGTCATTGAACCATGTGTTGCTGCGCTTATGTTTAGGTCGTTTAAATCTGAGAGGGGCTATTTCGTCAATAGCTGATTTCAGGCATGTATGATAATGTAGAGAGATCATATGCAGGTTTGGATCTATTGGTGGTTGGGTGTTAATTAATTTATTGAGCAGTGGAGTTACATTTTTAGGGGTGAGCTTCCTCGTGTTTCTCATCAGGGTGAGTAGTGCCGAGTTGGCCATTGGGGAGGGGTCCCTCATTGTGATGATATTAAATCTGATGAGGAAGTAATCAGTCCATAGCATTTCTGTGATGTATTTGGATCCAGTCAAGGATTCATCCTTTTAAGTGGGTTTGGGCATTGACAATCTGTTTAAACTGCATTTCTAAAAATGCATTGTAGAAGGCTGTTGCTTTGCAGTCGGATTGGTCATTGTATCCCAGATTAATGTCTCCTAAGTGGATACATTTAGTGTTGGGTTTGAGCAGAGGAAAAATGAGCAGGGAAGTTCTGTATTGGGGTTATTGGTAGAGCTAGGAGCTCTGTACATTATTAAGAAGCTAGTGGTGGTTTTAGGGTCTATGGCTAGCTTAAGGGCTAGGAGTTTGAAACCTGGTAAAGTTTCAGTTTTGCATTCTCTAAACTGGAGTGAAGTTTTGGAGATGATGGCAACTCCGCCTCCGGTGGCGTCTTGACGGTCTGATCTAAGTACTGTATTGTCTGGTGGTAAGGTTAGTGTGAACAGTGGGCCTGAAGCTGGGTAAATCCAGGTTTCGGTTGTTACTAAAAAGTCCAATTTATATTCAAGGATGAGGTCATGTATGTCAATGTCGTGTGCGCCTAAGGATCTGACATCAGTTATTAGTGTGGAGCAGCTAGGTTGGATTACATGCAATGGTGGGGTAGGTGGGGTGCAGCATTGCATTTTCTGGTGATTTTATTTGCGTTTGAGGTGAGTTGGTGAGCTGCCATTATTAGTTTTATGGTGTTGGTCACTTGGTGGCTGGCTATGTCTCTGAGGAAGTGGTAGATGGTGGGATTATTGGTAGTGCGCAGGATAGTCTTATTTTTCTTATGGTTCCTCCTATCGGTCTGGTGCATGGGGGAATGGGGGAGGTGTGTACATTCTGGAGGATAGTCTGCAGTGGCGGGCTATACCTAGAAGAGGCATAGAGGTTTGTGTTATAGTGGTGATGGGTGGCATCGAGGTGAAGGTGTGCTAGACCTGCACCTAACTGAATGAATGCACCATTGGAGCATGGTGTAAGATCGATTCTATTAGCATTAGATTGGATAGGTATAGTGCATAGGTAGTGATGTGTGGCAACTGCAGTTTTGTTGGTGAGATGGGATTGGTGTTTGTCATATGGTAGTAATACTAATAGGGATAATAGTGTAAATAAGGTTGCGCCTGTGGATTTGGCAATTCTGTTCTGCGTTTGGCTAGTCATTTCTATTGGCATAACTACTTTACCTGGGATGGGCTCTAGAGCAGGCAGTAGATAGGCTGGCACATTGAAAATGAAATACAGTACAAGCATAATAGAACACCAACAGCAGTATGTAATACTGAGCAATGCAAGACTGAGCAATACAATTAATACGACGTTTGGATAGAGAACCGAGGCATACCCAAGCAATCACACGTTAGTCTGACATGAGTATCGTGGCATGATGTGACCTAGCTGCTCTGAATTGCATATATTTTATTATAGTCCCATTTCTTATGGCAATGCACTCCATAGAGAAAGAGTGATATCAACTGGTTAAAAATCATCATTAAAACAAATAAATCCATCTACTTACTTCACAATTTCTTATTTTAGTATGCATCAAAAGATTGGAGCATATTACAACTATTCAACTGCAACGTTCCAATTAACATCCTGATTTTGATGGTAGCACAAAATGATGTAGATGTAGAAAATCAAGCAGAGGTAAACTCTGAGCATCAGGGCCATTTTGGACCTGACTTCCGATTTGCAGCGCAATGCAAAGTGGGAAATCTGCACCATGACATTTCTCGCTCAGTGTCAGGGTTCTGTAATCCTCTCCCTCCACTATACTAATGTGGAAAATGAGACATAGATCCCATACAATTAGGCCAGCACCTATGGGTTTGTAAAGAGCAGCTATAGCCGACGTGGATCACCAGCAATGGTGGGCGCCATTATCGATCACCAATGCGTGTGCGTGGATGCACCTTGGTAATTAATATGAAGTCACAACATGATTGGAAACCTGGTGAACACCTAGATTTCTGTTCATAACACTGCATCATGCGGGTAAAGGCAATTATCGCTCAGAAGAAGCCCAGACTATGAGAGCTGGAATATGTATCAGCCCCCAGTACCCTAATTCTTCTTCAACTGAAGTGTGTGTTCCACACTGTTGGACCTGTCTTCCTGGGAGAAGTTCAGGAGTACAAGAGACATTGTAGCTTATATCTAATGAGTTAGAATCATATGCTAATAGTCCATTTCGTTGCCTGTGTTTTTTTCTTTCTGTTACAGCATTGCCAGCATTCACACAATGCATTAGCTTGTGTACAGCTACCAGCAGACACATGAGTGCAGCATCAGTATTGAAGCATCTTCTCCAGCTTCGTGCATAGTGAAGAGAGGGTTATTCTCCTTGTAATAGCAGTTGTGCATGATTTCAAATCTAGTGCTACACAGCACCAGGTAGCCATACGTGGCAGTCAAACGTATATAAATGGTAAAAGCAATCCCAAATCACAAACAATAATACAATCAGTAAAGCCCAAAAAATTAGGATTTTGAAAAAACTCTTTCTATGTATTAAAATGGTTGACTAATGGAAAGACTATCCAAAGAGGTGTAAGATAAACGCATTAATTCAAGGGGTTCCTGCCAACTTGCTTTAAAATAGCTTAAACAATTTGAGCCTGATTCACTGAAAACTCAGCATTGAACCTGCAAAGTCCCCGCACCAAAAAGGAATCTGTGCGGCTCTATGCACAAAGTTACCAATGCGCGGTCCACGTATTAATGGATTCAAAATAGAAAAGTAACCTAACCCGCAGAGAAAACTCACCTGCACGAGGAATGCCCACAACATGCTCCCATGAAAACTAAAACTATACCCATAGTCCAACCTTTTCGCAAACCTCTGCGTCCACCTGTGTTCCAGCATCCAGCACCCCAGCAGCATTGTGGTCCCTCGCAAGTAAAGGTTGCACTCCAGCAAAAACTGTGCAAGCTTCCTCATAGGTCAAGGCTGCACCCCTGCAAAACCACACAAGCTCCATTGTAAGTCAAGCCTGGACCTTTGTGAAACCATTCAAGCTCCCTCGTAAGTCAAGGCTGCACCTGTGTGAAACCCTGCAAGCACATTCGTAAGTCAAGGCTGCACCCCAGCGACACCGCATGAGGTCGCTCGTACATCAAGTCTGCACCTCTGCAAAACCACAAAAGCTCCCTCATAAGTCAAGTCTGCACCCTTGCACAACCATGCAAGCTCCCTCCTAAATCAAGGGGGCACCTCTGCAAATCCCTGCAAGCTCCCACCTATGTCAAGGCTGCACCCCTGCAAAACTGTGTAAGCTCCCTCGTAAGGCAAGGCTGCACCCCATTGAAACCATGCAAGCTCCCTCGTAAATAACGGCTGCACCCCTGCCAAACTGCAAACCGTCCTGCCTACTCCCAAGGCACCCAAACCACTGCCATACACCCCTACTGCACAGCATCCTCCACAAGCCCAAACACAACCGACCAGCCCCCCTCATTTCTGACACTACTCCAGGGAGCCCGGGAGCCCCTCAAGCCCAGACACCACTGAGCCCCCCCCTCACATCCGCCAATACTCCCAGGCAACCCCCTGACAGTCTGCCCCCTACCAGTCCAATGCTTAGTTGCAACTCACCTGAACATCTGTGGTCTTCCCCCAATATGATGCAGACCTCCAACATGTCCATCACCAGCACGATCAAAGGATAGCACTGATGAGCAATCTGGGACCGGAACATCTCCTTACACTCCTGAATCTGCAGTACCTCAACTGGACAGCACAATATTGCGCCAACAACAACGTGGCCACCCCATCCACATGTGACATGTGAATGCAATGGAAAGTGGCATGTGCATATTGGCCATGGGTCATTGAAAAGGCATACAAGCACAGCAAGTCAATGCGTGTGCAGGACATAAGCGCACAGAATAAAACATTGGGCAGATCCACGAAAAATATCTTGCATTAAAGTATGAGCATAAGTGTCCTGGGTGCCATGGGTGGCAACGTCCCTGTCAGGGACGATAAAAAGACAGGTCTGTGCATGGGTTATGGGAGGTCAGTCAGAGAGTGCATGACTGAGTGAGACAGGACATGTGTGCTGCCACGCAGAATCAGCAAACACGGGACACAACTGCATTCCAGTGGCTGAGGTGGAGTATGACATGGGAGCAGGCAGTGTGTGACTGCATATGCTGGTGGATGTGTAAGCATGACATGGGAGTAACACAGCAATGACATTAGAAATGGGCAAGTGATGTATTCAGGCCACTGAGCAACAGTGAGTCCACCTATGACCACAGCATCCACAATGCAAAATACACACTACATTGAATAGAGGGTGGGCACATACGCAATCACAAGCATGTTCAAAGGGGACACATGAACAACAGTGCACCTGAAATGAAAATAATGCAATATCGTGCAAATACACATGAACAGGTGGCAATCCATTCCCAATGATAGCCAACCAAAGAATTCATAATACATCCACACATCACTGCAACCATACCATATGCACATCATCACTAACACAACAGAAGGCTCCACCCAACCACAGTAAGACACTGATGCCAAACATCCAGTGATGCTGCACAAGTAATGGAAAATGAAAATCATTCAGTGCAGGCTGCAGTCGTCTGATGGCCCCACCCCCAAATGTCAGGCACATGTGCATCCCTCCACCCGCATACCACCAGCATCAACATGACAAACACACAGGCATGCCACAATACACATGACATGCAATGAAGAGATGCAATATGCAGAATTGAAACAATCAAATGTTCAGACAGACAAATGAACTGCATGAAGCGTGGAATGAACTCATAGAAATCCAATACTAAACATACCGATGTACTTTAAAAACTGAGGAGGAATGT
The DNA here is from genome assembly GCF_040938575.1 of Ambystoma mexicanum. Lineage (NCBI taxonomy): Eukaryota > Metazoa > Chordata > Amphibia > Caudata > Ambystomatidae > Ambystoma > Ambystoma mexicanum. The sequence goes on from NC_090939.1 coordinate 552,983,508, forward strand.
TCCAGAAGTCTCGGGTAAAAGAAGAAAACAGAAATTAACCCAATTCCTAAACAACTATGTACATTAAAAACTGGGAAGGAATGTCACTGAAGTCCTGGTGAAAAGAAAAAAACAGGAATGAAACCTATACCTAAAGAACTATATAAAAATGCAGCTTGCAAGTCCTCCTCGCCAATTTCCGACAACATGTCGACCAGGGCTGATTCACAGGTCACGTTCTCTTCCCTCAGGTGGGCCTCTGTTGTTGCCTGGAAGGCTTTCAGGGTTGTTTTTCAACTGATTTTCTGCATTCCATGTCGACCTGCAATGCACCTCAGGGGTGCCGGCCCACCTACATGCCCGATGCAGCACCACCTCAGCCCTTGCTACCTTCACCTGTGCTTGCCATCCCCGCTGCCTCTCTGCCAGAATCTGCCTCTCATTTTGCCGGAACATGGAAGAAACGGCCGTCAAGTCCCCCATATGGTCCTCCTGCATAATATTTGCCTCAGCATCCTTGAGGTGGTTTGCACTGTAACATGCTGCCTCCTCGGATTTGCCATCTGCTGACGCCGTGCCCAGTGAATGCTCTGTTGTTACTCCCTCAGACGTGATGACATTTTTCGGGGCTGTACGGCACCTGCACTTCTCCGCTGTGCCTGCTGACCTTCCATTGCCTGAGTCTGTGTTGGTGCCTGGTGTCGGGGTGATTATCCCGGGGTCGGCTGAGCCGTCCGCGGACCTCTGGGCTGGGAGGCCCCAACTCCTCCTGTGCTTCCCAAAAATGAATATGAGACACACACAAGGAGCAAGGTGGTTCTGCTGTTTATTATAACAACGGCAGGGATGGGTCTAGGATCGTACGCGTCCGTCCAGACTCTCGAAATTCGTGGGGCTCGCAGGACCTTTTTACCGCAGTATGACACGCTGCTTGCGTCACCTGGGAAAGTTAGCGAAAAAACCTATTGCCACTTCGGATTGGTTCCTCGAGTGGTAGGGTCAGTATAGTATACATATAGAGAACAATATTAGTGGTTAAGGATGAGTCAGGTGGCATACTTGGGCTGTCCCTTCTATTCGATACTTGAAAATTGTTACACAAAGACCCCTAATGATTGGCTAATGTTAGTGGCATCAGTGATGAGTCCCCTCATGTTCTGATTGGTCCTCCCGTGAGCCCCCAAGTCTGGGACCATCGTCGTTCCCGGCTCGCGGGGTACCTGTCACTAGCAACAATGTGTAACTATGTGTTTGTGCAAACAATGTGCAGGTTTGTTCATGGGCCTGAGAGCAGGCCATTCCCATCGCTGTAGGTGTCCATCTTGTCATTTCACGGTTGCAACCTGTGTCCCAGACGTGGGACCCAGGCGACTTCTTTCTCGTGGGTCTGGCACCTTGTCAGGTCGGCCTGGTCACGTGTGGAGAGACCGTAGCTGAAGCGGAATTCTGCACATTTAAAGTTGTATTTTGCTTCTGTGTGCTTGGCTTTGCTTACAGGTGTGACCTTGGAGCCGGCTGGTAGCATACGAGTTGCAACATCGCGCCCTTGGCTATGAGCTCTCGCTGGGCTCCTTCTGCGTGATCAGCACTTGTACTCTTGCTCATTCAGTGTTCATGGCGGTTCTTGCTTGCGGCCTACTTGGACCTAGTTCATGGGTGGTGATGCATAATGCACGGTACCTATGTCGCGGTTTGACAAGGCCTCATAAGCAATATTATGTCTACATTATGTTCTCATCACAATGCGAGAGGTGGGAGAAGCGTCAGCAAGTTTATGCGCGAGTCCTTCAGGCGTCTTGCGTTTCTGCATTACTATAAAGGGGCCTATGTGAAAAATAATAAAGATGCACGTCAGTGGGTGTATCCGTCACCTACGTCATAGCACTGAATATATTCTTCATGTAGGCTGGTGCGTGAGTGACCAGTGTGCATGGTGGCACGTGTGTACTTGGCAGTTGGCTAGGTCATTGTGGCATCTCTAACGATGTGGGTGCTCCTTGTTAATGTCTTAGTCGAGTTCATCCATGCCGCAGGTGTCGGCTTGAGTGGGACAGGCTGGTGGGCATATCCTTATGTCCTTGAACCAGGGTATTTTGTCATCTGGTAGACAGGCGAACTCATCTCGTGGTGGATGGCTGGGCCGCAATCCTCTAAGCCATGGTCGCGATGAGATTGGGGGGAGCTTGTTCTCCCATTTTCCCACTTCAGTCGTCCGTCTGGTCGACTTGTCGACCACAAACATATCCTTTTCTTTATCTCCTCTTACTCTCCATATTTTAGTTATTCCACCCAAGTGTCCATAGTGGTTGACATGGTCTTCAAATGACCAGTACATATAAACACAGCTCCCTCCTGGTTTGCAGTATACACATCTTCCAAGATAGCTCCTCGGGTTTCTTGGGTTCTCCAACTTTACAGATGGTGGGTCCAAGTGGTTGGTGATGATCTGTTTGTGCAGTTTCTCTCTTTCCTTTATTATCATTTCGGTGTGCTGGTCATCATCAGTTGGCATCAAGGGCTGCATGCCAACCATTTAGATCATTTCGTCTGTAGTGTGTGCCTTCCTGGCCTTCCAGAACCTTATTACAATCAACACTGCTGCAGCAAATATTATGCATCCAACTATTACCTTCAGCCCGTCTGACAGTCATGATGGCATCCATGACCATAACAATGAAAACCAGCTATTATCCTTCTTCACTCCTTTACTTTCTTCCATCATTTTGGAGTGCATCTGGGCCAGTTGTGATACTGCATCAGTAAGTGTTCCATTATTTGCATCGTTAGCAGGAATAAATGTGCAGCATGATTGTCCTATTTTTGCACAAACTCCTCCTTCCATTGCTGTGAGAAGATCCAGTACATATCCGTTCTGCAGTGCTACCATTCTTACCGCTCGCAGCTCCTCTTTTATGGCGTTGAATCCGTTTACTGTTGAATTAATCGTCATCATTAGTTCCCATCGGGTGATCTGGAGCCATTTAGTGTTCGCATATGCTTGTAGTCCTGGGTGTATTATTGACGAGAAGAACATTGCAGCCCTGCTGAATAATCTATGTTCTGGTGGAATGGAGGTGAGTGCTGTTTCCGACCTTCCCCACAGGTAGTTTCCTATCAGGGGTTCTCCTTGTCTTTGCATTCTTGTTAGGATGTTATTGTTGTTGTTGTTGTTGTTCTCTCCCTCTTGTGATTGTACGGACCTTCTCTTCCTCTTGTTACCTTTGTCCATTTTGGGGAAATTGGATATTTTCACATGTTTTGGGGCAACACTAGTGATGGTACATTGATGTGTACCATTGTGCATATTCCATTCCACAACGGAGGCAAGGTGTGGTATGCCTTATCTCCGCAGGCCCAATAGTGATCCATTATTACTGCCGTTCCAGCACCCCCCTCTGGTAGTTCTAACACACTTCCGCAGTTGGTGTTATATCCCACCTCCACATCTCCTTTGTGTTGGTAGCATAACTTGGGTGCGGTCAGCGGTAGTAAGCTTATTGGGTCTTCATCCTTCTCCATCCATGTCAGCATGGGTACATATTTTCCCCATGTCATCCAGCATCTGTCGTTGTGTTCCTGTATGGTGGTAATATTTTCTCTTGTTATCATGTTGCATTTTTCATGTATATCTTCCCTGTTATTGTTATCAGTGGCCTTTCCCAACATCCCTGTACACCAGGAACTTCAGTGGCGTACCAATCACATGGCAGGTATTCTAGCGTTACTTTCTTTGTTTCTCCTTTATCAGGGCCACTCGTCATGTATCTGAATGCCTCAGCGTGTAAACTGCTCTTATGGTAGCTCAAATATGACTTGAGGAAGTTGTTTTTGTATGGGTATGTGTCCCTTGTCTCCCACTGCATCCTCACCACCGTTCCTTGGAATCGTCCTCTCGTTTGGAATAGTGCCAGATATATTATACATCGCGCTGTCTTTTCCTGTATTTTTGTGGCAACGAATGTCCTTGAAGTGCTCATGGCATATGGGATCAAAGAGCACACATAACAGCTATCTTCTGTTGTCTGCTTACCAATTTGGGTCATGTGCTGGTACCACATGCTGTTTGAGACGTGTGCTGAATCTGTTATGTAATTATCGATACCTTTGTTATCAGTAAATGTGCTGTGTTTAACTCTACTTCCCTTATCCTTAGGGTTGCTGGTGCCACCTGACGTCATACCTGTTGCAGCCGGAATTGAATGGAGCATGTTAGTCCTGGGTTCAGCCATAATATTGATAGCATAACTTTTCTGCCATACAGAGGCAGCCAACAGACCAGTGATGTCCAATACTCCTATCAATTTTATTACAACAGCTAGTCTCACTGGCATTTTGCTCTTACCTTGCTGTAGTCCGGCAGCTTATTCTTGCGACGTTAAAGGTGCCCGCCTGAAAATTCCTCAATATGCTTGTTATTATTGTTAGTTATTGTTATTAAGCTCCCCCTATCAAGTAATCGTTCAGTGCCCAGGCGAAGAGCTGTTCCCACACTAATCTTAGAGATCTATCTCTTAGAGCCGGTAAGTGCTCGTGAAGATGGGGAAATGATTGTTTTATGGCCAAAACAAATGCAGTGCAATATACACGTACTCTTCTTCTTTTTAGGTACTCTGGCCTTCTTATATGATATACAAATTGGTGTGATAGGGCTTCAGGGGTGTTATCATCTGTGGTCAGCATCTACTCCTGGGCAGAGCACACTGTTAGTTACTTTATTTTCTAAGCAGTACAATTATATACGGTACCTGCATGTGCAAGAGAAAAAATAGAGTAAACAAAAAAGTGTTTTATGTGTGTGGAATATCCAAGTTTGTTATACAACGTCCTTCAATCGGTGGTGGCCTTGGAGGGAAGGGGGCTGGGGCTCGTTTGGGCAGAAGTTTGTTTACTTTGTGATCTCGTGACCATGGGGTGGGCTGTGGGCAAGCGTCCAAAGTCTATGGCAGTGGTTGCGTCTGGGGAATCTGGGGGGTGGTCAAGTGTAGTGACACTATTGTCCTCAGCTGTGGTCGATGTATCCTTCTCTGAAGCCAACGCTGTTGATGTTGTTGTTCTTCCAATGGCCATGTCGTTAACGCTAGGGCGGGTCTGGAGTTTGTAGATCTTTACATCGTGTAGGTGATTCCAGGCATGCTTATCCTGCAGTTTCACCGCTCTGGGAGTCACCTCCTCTACCAAGTGAGGTTCGGTAAAGCGTGGGGCGTTCCACTTTCTATTAAAGTTGCGAAGTAGCACATGGTCACCTTCAGCAATAGTGCATAGTCCTTCCTTTCCCAGTTCCTTGCTGGTGTTTTCTTGTTGAGAACTCTTCGACCCACCCCGCGTGCGCTCGAGCTGTTGAAATACAAAGGCGACACTAGTAATCAAAGAAGACACATATTGATACATTTCGTCACCAAGAACAGTTGCAGTGTTTTCATAGTCCGTAAATGCTCTTGATGTTGCCGTTAGAGGAAGGCGCATTTGACGTCCTGTCACCACCTCGTGGGGAGTGAGGTGGTGATCAGACCCTGGCCTATTCCTGAGCTCAAACAGAGCCAGCGGAAAGCAGTACAACCAGCTCTTTTTAGTTGTCTGTTGAATTTTTGCAATCTCTTCTTTCAATAGGCCGTTCAGGAGTTCACATATACCGTTGGCCTGAGGGTGGTATGCACATGCAAATTTATGTTTAATACCCAGCAAGGATGTGATGTGTTGAAACATTTCAATAGCAAAGTGTGGGACGTTGTCCGACCGCAGCACTTCGCAAACACCCCACCTGAGGAAGACCTCTTTCACTAAAAATGTAGCTGCTCTGAACGCATCCGCGTATGAGCAGGGTCCGGCCTCGATCCACCTGGAGAATGGACATACCACTACAATCATATACCTATGTCCTTGACATACATTGATCATATCAACGTAGTCAATATGAAGGTGTAGGAAGGGTCCCTCGGGCTGGGGTATAGTACCTTTTATCACTTGCAGCGTGTGACCGGCCGTAAACTGTTGGCATGTGAGGCAGTTGCTGATGAAATTGGTGACATGAGAATTTAACTCCCTAATTTGTGCTGCAATCACTTCCTTTCCTGTATGTGCTGGATGGGCCAGGGCGGTGTTCAACAGTGCCAATGGCATGACCACTTTTCCGGTATTATTTTGACACCACAGTGCGTCTGTTGTGGACATCGTACATCCTCTTTTTACCCATAGTTCCTTTTCTGTCATTGGAGCGGCTGCCTGTAATTCCATTATCTGTGTTGCGGGGAGATGAGTGTACCCTTCTTTCATCATCATCTGTTTTGCCATTCCCCTCCCTCTCCCTCTCCCTCTCTCTGATTCTGGAGGGTTCCATATTTCACCAAAGTATGCCGCATGCTTGGCATGCGCATCTGCTGTTTCATTCCCTTTTGAGATATGGTCGTCTCCATTAGTGTGTGCCGGGCATTTAACCAAAGCTATATCTTGGGTGTCATTAATTACTTAATTAATTCTGCTAGTATGAGGGCATGTTGCACTGGGGTGCTATCAGCTCTTCTAAACCCTCTTCTCTGCCATTTCATCAGCCCCGAGTGGACGGTTGATGTGACATATGCGCTATCAGAATATATGGTAACTCTTTTGTCAACACTTTCCTTCAACGCCAAAATCAGGCCAACCAATTCCCCTGCTTGAGCCGAAAAATGCTGTGGTAACTGCACACATTTCACCGGGACATACATCAAAATCTTCTGTCATTTTTACAACTGCTGCCCCAGTTCTCCTTATCCCATCACTTTGGTCTATTGTTGATGAACCATCAATGTACAAAATCTCCCCCCCTTTAAGTGCATCCTCCGCAACTTTTCTTGTGCATGAGTATGTTTCAATAGTCTGTGTGCAATCGTGAGCATAATCACCTTCCTCAATAATTTCTGCTATAAATCTGGCTGGGTTTACTGTACTGCATTTGACAATTGACAATTCGGGTCTAGATAAGATGTTCTCATAACCTGACGCCCTCTGTGTGGTTAGTGGGGACCTAGGCTTATTCAATATTGCAAATAGCGCATGCTCCACAAATAGTGTGGTGGGGCACCCCATTGTAATCGATGATGATTTCTCCACCGCAAATGCAGCTGCGGCGAGACCCTGTTCGCAAGGGAAATGTCCTAGCATAACAGGGTCCAAGTGACCGCTGTAGAACGCTATTGGCTTGTGTCCCATGCTGGTTTTCTGAGTCAATACTGCTTTCATTACTGCTGAGTTGCAATGTGAAAAGATGAAGAATTGCCGTTCGTAATCTAGGGTGGCTAGTACAGGAGCTGTGGATATGGTGTGTTTTAACTCATCAAATGCCTCCTTCATTTCTCTTGTCCATCCCAATGTCTTGCCCCCCCCTTGTGTGCTTCTCTCAATGCCTCAAGTAGGGGTCCTATGTATGAGCTGTAGTCAAAAACCCATGCTCTACAGTAGTTTCATAAGCCCAGGAACTGCTGCAGTTCCCTCACTGTTTGTGGTTGTGGCGTGTTGGATGGCTTGTGCTCTTTGTGGTGCAATCTTTCTTCGTGCTAGGATATTAATTGACCAATGTATACCTGTTCCTGACAGTACTGTAACTTTTCCTTGTCTACCTTGTACCCTTTTTCAGCCAACACTGTCAGCATTTTCACTGGGTCCTCCCTGCACCTTTCCTCAGTTGTGCTGCAAATTATTATATCATCAACATATTGCAGCACCGTACTTTCCAATTCAATGTTCCCCAAATCCATCTGTATTACTCTGTTGAAAATTGAGGGTGACTCGCAGTACCCTTGCGGTAACCTGGTATGTTAAACACCAAGACCCTCCTTTAGCCATGCGCACTGGGTACAGGGCCGTGTTACATGGTGATTCTGATGGTACCAATATGCTATTATTTATCAGGGCCATTATGGTTTCGTATATACCCTCATATGCCTCTTTTGATAGCGGGTATTGCTTCACTCTAGGTAGTATTGCACCCTTTTTCAGCTTTATTTTTACTCCTCCAATACTTTTAATGCAGCCCACGTCATAGGGACTGGTGGTCCACAGTGATGCTGGAACCTTAGCCATATCTTCCACGTAGAATGGTACTGGGGTAGATGCGGGTGCTTCGAGTGCCATGACCATTTTCTGTGCCACTTGCTTGTATGTCACTCTTAGCCAGATATCTACACTCATCAAAAATTCCATCTCTCCTTCTCCCCTGTCTTCTGAAAAGAGCTCTTCATCGGACACCTGGGTGAGCCTGCATCCCTCAGCCAGGGCTATCACTGCTCTCCATGCTCTCCCTTCCCTGTCTTGGGCATGTTCTGCCGATGTAATCTGCAGTTGCTATGATACTCTCAATGCTCACCGAAATCACCTTCCCTTCTGGTTCACTAGCTGGTGTCTCAGGCCTGAACAAATATGCTGTTGGCCTCCTCCAAATATTTCCTTCTATTCCTGGCATCCATGCAAATGCCATGTCTGTTCCGTACTGGAACAGCTCGCCATCCACATTCTCAGCTCGAGCTACTGTCTGGCCACAGTACGTTTGTAGTATTTGTCGTGCAGTAAGCATGTTTATCCCTGGTGTGGAGCAAATTATGCCATTCTCCGTGAAGGAGATTGTCATATTTAACCTGCTTATTATGTCCCTTCCAAGTATGTTCAATGGCGACTCCCTTGAGTACAGGAGTGGGACAGACATGTCATAATCTCCTATAGATAAGAAGATGTTATCAGTAAAGGGAACCAACCCTCTAGCCCCAGAAAATCCTTGGGTGTTCATGGCCTCACCTGAAATTTTAAATCTACCCTCCCTTATGCAAGACCTGGTTGCCCCAGTGTCAACAAGGAATGATCATTTTTTGTCACCTATCGTTACCTCAATGCGTGGTTCCTCCACACTATTAGGTGTTATCGACATGATGGAACGCACCAAGGATGTCTGTGGGCTGTCCTATTGTGGGTACAGTGACTGACCGCTTCCTATGTAAGGGTTGTGTCCCAAGATAGTCACCTTCCCCAACTGTGTTTGTTGTAACTGTGTATCGATGGGGGTTAACTCATGGTCCTGTATTTGAGTGAGCTGTTGCACTGGTTGTACTTGGTGTTGTTGTGTTATTGCCACCTGTTGTTGCGGTGGTGAGTATGTCTGCAACGGATGTTGTGTTGCTAATTGCTGCTGTGTGCTGCTCTGTTGTGTTCCCTGTGGTTGTTGGTAACCCTGCTGCTCCCTCATATGCCCTTGTGGTCCTTGTTCCCCCCATGCTGGTGGGGAGGGTCTCATTCTACACGTACGCGACATGTGTCCTAACATTCCACAAACCCAACATACAGGTGGTTCCCTGGTCTGCCATGGGAAACTTCCTGCATTATCTTGGTACCCTGGTTGCCCATTGGGGTAGAAACTCCGAAATCCTCCCCCTTGCTGTTGTGCAGGTTGGCCATATCCCCTCCCTCTCATCATTCCTCCCCTTCCCCTGATGTTGTTATAATATCCATTTCCCGGTAGCATATACCTTCCTCCTGTGGGAGCCGTGTATGGTGGGGTTGGTGGCATCTGTTGTGTGATAAGTCGTGGTGGTTGTGGTAGTGGTGCTATTTGTAGTTGTGAGGGATCCTGTGCAGCCACCACTTGCGTGGGGTGTGGTGTCATTGTTGTTGGTGTAGTTATTAGTGCTCCTTCCATGGTATACTTAGTTTTTTCTGCACATGCCTCTTCCGTTTTCCTATCTTCTTCCTTTTGTTTCATCTTTTTTTGCCACATCCTACAATGGTGTACTATTGTTAATTGTATTTCCGGTCAGGCCTTAGCTTCCATCCCCACTATCTTCTTCAATTGTTTTTGTACTGCCTCCGGAAGCCCTTGTATTAGTATGTGGTAAAAGATTGCCGGTGTCTTGTCCCATTGCTCTCTAGTTTCCATGCGCCACTTCTCCTGAATCTCCTGGATATAATCAACAGGATCTTCGTTCTTGCGCATCTTGTGTGATGTAATTGCTCCTATATCTGAGGTGTCTGGATACTGTACCCTCAGAGCTTGCCATAATGCATGCCTGCAGTTCGCAAATGGCGCCCCGTCATGTGATGTGTTTGTTATTGTGACGCCCGGGAAGCCTGCCCTCTTCCAGATGTCGTCTGCCGCATCCCCTAATATTGATATTAATAGGCCCTTCACGTCCCCTACTGCTAGTTTCTGTCCTGCAGTGTGTTTTTCCATCTCGTATATCAATTTTCCCGCTCCTCCACTTAGTGATGGGAGCCTGCACTTTATATTTTCCTTATCGGCATGCTTACAAGGGACGTAATGTGGTTTAACCCCTCCCCTCTCCAACAGTGGCATTAGATTGTGCCCCACCTGTCCCCCCAGTTGTCATGGGGTGGAGTCCGTATACTCCCCCTCTTCCTCTGTGTCGACCAGATCATCTGCCATGTCCATATTACCGCTGCTTGTTGTAGCTTCTCCTTCATTTCTCCCCTTTCTCCTATTGCTTTCTTTATTTACTGCAGGTGTGTGTGTCCGTTCTTCCTGCCTGCGTCCCGGGAGGTCTCTAAGCCTGTCGGCGCATGGGATGTGTTCAGGAGCGGGTGTGGGTGGGCATGTTGGGCAAAATGATGCGGGTGTAACTGCACGTGTTTGCCTTCCTGCCACTTCTCGTTCTTGCTCCTCACTTTCCTTCACTTCTTCCTTCTTTCCGGAAGCCCATGGTGATTCACTGTTTATGCGTGTGATGTACAATTTGTCTAAGCTTTCCCTACCGCTGCTTCTTCCTTCTCCCCCCACTCCCTCTTCTTCTTCGCTGGAGAATTCATCCAGGAGCGACAACCCCCAATCTGTCCTTTTCCCCCTTATTGTCACCGTTTTTAAGTCTATTAAATCCGTTCCTTCCTGTTCTACTTTACCAATTGCTGCCCTTTGCGCTGATGTTGTGGCTACTTCTGCATCCCGACGTACATATGTTCTTACCCCACTCACCCCTTTCCTTTCTCTTCTTTCCTCATCCCTCTTCTCCACTATTTCACCACCTATTTCCTCTCTTTTCTTTTTCAATTCCTCCATCACCTCATTACCTACCTTCTCTAATGTCCTTTCTTCCTCTCTCCTCCTTTCCCATTTCTCTCTCTCCCTTTCTAATATGCTTTCTATCACTTTACCTTCTTCGTATTTCCTGGTGCTCTTGGACAGTATTTTCTTCTTCCATAGTTCCATTTCCTTTTCTTTCTCTTCTTCCTCTCTTTTCCTGTCACGCTGTGCTGTCCGGGATACCCTTTCTGCTATTCCCTTCATTCTCTCAGCTTCCCTCTTCCTTTCTTCAGTTTGTTCCCTCATTCTCTCTAACTCATCCCTACTTTCCTTCCTCTCCCGCCTTCTCCCTCGTGCCTTTCTCGAGCTGTTTGATCAGTGCATTTGCTCATTCCTTAATTCAGCCAATCGTTCCTCCAACATCTCCTCCTCTTCTTGTGACAGCTCCCCTTCTCTCGTGTTACCTTCCTCCCCTCTTATTCCAGTGCTACCCTCGTCGTCCTTGTTCATTCTCCGTACTACCTCCTTCTCTTCTCCCGTTAATGTCCCTCGTAATTTTAACAGCACCTGCGCTGCTACCCACTCGTCGTGTCCTATATTTGGGATGGGTTCTTCGCTGTTCTTCCCTTCCCTTGCACGCACCTTCGTACAAGTTGAGCCTACCGTGCTTGTCACCTCCTCCCCCCGGTTAGCTACCTGTGGCTGTATATGGTGGTGGGCTGTACATGGGGTTTGAATATCCCTCAGCTGCCGTTAGTTGTTTCCTTGCTGCTTCTCGTAGTTCCGTCACAGGATATAACCCCCCTTCCTCCTTCCTCACTACTTTCGCTAGGGGCATGTTGTCGGTCCCTTCCTTTTTTACTTCTACTTCACTTACGGTGCCAGGCTTTTCGTCCCCCTTTCTATCTTTTCCCGTGCACTGTGCGCTACCAATCTCCTTTTCCCCCTTTCCCTCTTCGTCCTTAATCTTCTTCCCCTCCTTCGTTTCCTTGCTCCCCTTTGCTTCTGCCGTCCCTTCCACAGTGAACATCCCGGTTGGCCCTGGTCGGGACCCCTGGAACATCCTCCATAAGTTAAACACCTCCACGTGATGCGCCAACTTCTTCCCTTTGTACGTGCTATATATGTGTGTCAGTAGTGAGTGTTGGATGTACGGGTCGAAACTGCCGTTAGGCGGCCAGGGTGTCGTTATTTTGATATCTGTCCCTTGCGTCCATTGTATGCTGTATTTGATCAGTTTTTCCCTATGGGGTGATAGTGTTTTACAAATATGCTGGAGGGGGGTAGTCAGGGTATTCCCCCACCCTCCCGATTGTAGCCTGTATGACATGGTTACACTGTGTTTTTAGCTCCCTTCAGTACAGTTGTCATTACCTGGCCCCGTAGTTTGGGGACTTTCGACCGTCCGCTAAAAGAAAAACAGCCAAATATAACAATTGCAAATATACCGTCTTTTCCTGTGTTTGTTTTCTTCCTTAATACCATTACGGCCCCCTGCGGCCACGGCTCACGAAGCCCCCTGCGGCTGCGTGCCCTGTGTGACGTGCTTATACAGCTGTCCCACTTTGTCTCCTCCCCTCCTCCTATTTGGGATGGGTTCTTCGCTGTTCTTCCCTTCCCTTGCACGCACCTTCGTACAAGTTGAGCCTACCGTGCTTGTCACCTCCTCCCCCCCGGTTAGCTACCTGTGGCTGTATATGGTGGTGGGCTGTACGTGGGGTTTGAATATCCCTCAGCTGCCGTTAGTTGTTTCCTTGCTGCTTCTAGTAGTTCCGTCACAGGATATAACCCCCCTTCCTCACTACTTTCGCTAGGGGCATGTCGTCGGTCCCTTCATTTTTTACTTCTACTTCACTTACGGTGCCAGGCTTTTCGTCCCCATTTCTGTCTTTTCCCGTGCACTGTGCGCTACCAATCTCCTTTTCCCCCTTTCCCTCTTCGTCCTTAATCTTCTTCCCCTCCTTCGTTTCCTCGCTCCCCTTTGCTTCTGCCGTCCCTTCCACAGTGAACATCCCGGTTGGCCCTGGTCAGGACCCCTGGAACATCCTCCATAAGTTAAACACCTCCACGTGATGCGCCAACTTCTTCCCTTTGTACGTGTTATGTATGTGTGTCAGTAGTGAGTGTTTGACGTGCCAGTCGAAACTGCCGTTAGGCGGCCAAAGTGTCGTCATTTTGATATCTGTCCCTTGTGTCCATTGTATGCTGTATTTGATCAGTTTTTCCCTATGGGGTGATAGTGTTTTACAAATATGCTGGAGGGGGGTAGTCAGGGTATTCCCCCACCCTCCCAATTCTAGCCTGTATGACATGGTTACACTGTGTTTTTAGCTCCCTTCAGTACAGTTGTCATTACCTGGCCCCGTAATTTGGGGACTTTCGACCGTCCGCTAAAAGAAAAACAGCCAAATATAACAATTGCAAATATACCGTCTTTTCCTGTGTTTGTTTTCTTCCTTGATACTGTTACGGCCCCCTGCGGCGACGGCTCACGAAGCCCCCTGTGGCTGCGTGCCCTGTGTGACGTGCTTATACAGCTGTCCCACTTTGTCTCCTCCCCTCCTCCTTCCACCTCACTCAGTGTGCTGGTGTTCTCCGTGCGCGGTCACTTCCCTCTTTCCCCCATCCCGTATTTGGCGTGGCCGGTGGTCTCTGCGCGCACCCCCCTCTCCGTTCACTTCCCTTACCTCCGTTTCACTGCCCTTGTCCTCGGTTTACTTCCCCACCACCCTTCAACAACGCTATGTCCTATGAAAGCCCTACGGGTGACGTCACCAACCTCTTTCAACAACTACCGGTAAGACCTTTTACACTTCAAGAGAGCGCACAATAAGTTTTAACTGCTTATCCCCGTTATCCCCACAGCTGTCCTCTTGTTACGCCCGGAACAAGGTAATCAACAATACACTCTTATAATCAGACTGCGCACGCTGCGTCGCTTCACGTGTGACACGCCCCTCGCCGGGAGGGCTTAACCAGCCAATTATCTTCCGTATTTGGCAACAATCTAGCACCTCCTTCAGGAAAATGTCATCTATCTATCGAGTTTCACTGCTCGATCAATAGGGATCCTCATCTACTCATTGATCGAAAACGCCAATTTGTAGGAAAGCCACACACACACCCTTTACAGGTGGCCACGACCTAGGCCAATCAGTGTCTACGAGCAACCGCACGTGGTGCTTTCTGGCTCCACCCACCCTTCTTCAGTGATGTGGTAGCTGACGGCTCTCGCGCCTGTCCCGTTACCACTTACTTCTCCGTCAACACTGATTGATCAAATCTTCGCTGCACACCTTAGTAACACCTCCCGCCGCCATGATTACAACTCCTCCCCCCTCCCTCACAATCTCACATTGCTTGTTGGGTGTGACATACTCACCAAGTTCTCTTGATGCGGGGCCGCTCGACTGCGTGCACCCCTCCAAGCGGCTCGCCACCTCCCCTCGTCTGGACCACATCTGGACACTCCCGAGGGCCAATACCCGGATTGCGCTGTCCGGTCTTCTCGCAGTTCCGCAATGGTCCTGTAGTCCTCAAAAAGGGGGCAGCGGCAGAGGGGGCCGTGCCGACGGGCCTCTCCGCAACGAGAGGAATTGGAAAAATAAAAACTTAAAATGTAGACCTTAAACAGATCTCAGCAGTGCCTCCAACTTGTCGGGGTGATTATCCCGGCGTCGGCTGAGCCATCCGCGGACCTCTGGGCTGGGAGTCCCAAACTCCACCCGTGCTTCCCAAAAATGAGTATGAGACACACACAAGGAGCAAGGTGGTTCTGCTGTTTATTATAACAACGGCAGGGATGGGTCTAGGATCGTATGCGTCCGTCCAGACTCTCAAAATTTGTGGGGCTCGCAGGCCCTTTTTACCGCAGTATGACGCGCTACTTGCATCACCAGGGAAAGTTAGCGAAAAAACCTATTGCCACTTCGGATCTGTTCCTCGAGTGGTAGGGTTAGTATAGTATACATATAGAGAACAATATTAGTGGCTAAGGATGAGTCAGGTGGCATACTTGGGCTGTCCCTTCTATTAGATACTTGAAAATTGTTACACGAAGAACCCTAATGATTGGCTAATGTTAGTGGCATCAGTGATGAGTCCCTTCATGTTCTGATTGGTCCTCCCGTGAGCCCCCAAGTCTGGGACCATCATCGTTCCCAGCTCGCGGTGTACCTGTCACTAGCAACAATGTGTAACTATGTGTTTGTGCAGACAATGTGCGGGTTTGCTCATAGGCCTGAGAGCAGGCCATTCCCATCGCTGTAGGTGTCCATCTTGTCATTTCACTGTTGCAACCTGTGTCCCAGACGTGGGACCCAGGCGACTTCTTTCTCGTGGGTCTGGCACCTTGTCAGGTCGGCTTGGTCACGTGTGGAGAGACCGTAGCTGAAGTGGAATTCTGCACATTTAAAGTTGTATTTTGCTTCTGTGTGCTTGGCTTTGCTTACAGGTGTGACCTTGGCGCCGGCGGGTAGCATACGAGTTGCAACATCGCGCCCTTGGCTATGAGCTCTCGCTGGGCTCGTTCTGCGTGATCAGCACTTGTACTCTTGCTCATACCGTGTTCATGGCGGTTCTTGCTTGCGGCCTACTTGGGCCTAGTTCATGGGGGGGATGCATAATGCATGGTACCTATGTCGCGGTTTGACATGGCCTCATAAGCAATATTATGTCTACATTATGTTCTCATCACGATGCGAGAGGTGGGAGAAGTGTCAGCAAGTTTATGCGCGAGTCCTTCAGGCGTCTTGCGTTTCTGCATTACTATAAAGGGGCCTAGGTGAAAAATAATAAAGATGCGCGTCAGTGGGTGTATCCGTCACCTACGTCATAGCACTGAATATATTCTTCGTGTAGGCTGCTGCGTGAGTGACCAGTGTGCATGGTGGCACGTGTGTTCTTGGCAGTTGGCTAGGTCGTTTTGGCATCTCTAACGATGTGGGTGCTCGTTGTTAATGTCTTAGTCGAGTTCATCCATGCTGTAGGTTTCGGCTTGAATGGGACAGGCTGGTGGGCATATCCTTATGTTCTTGAACCAGGGTATTTTGTCATCTGGTAGATAGGCGAACTCATCTCGTGGTGGATGCCTGGGCCGCGATCCTCTAGGCCATGGTCGCGATGAGATTGGGGGGAGCTAGTTCTCCCATTCTCCCACTTCACTGTCTAGCCACGGTGACCACATCAGCTGATGTTGATGGGACTCCCACCTCGGTTGGGGATGTTAGCCCCACCAGACAGGGCGTTTGTCGTGGGACTGGTGCACAAAGGGCCGTTTGTTTGTTTGTTTGTTATTTATAATGCGCAAGCGTACCCACGGGTATCAGCGTGCAGCCTTTACAAGAATTTGCGAAGCTTGATTACAAGTCATAGGGTATACAACAATACGGTACATGGATATTATATACATCAAACAAGTGGGCACACATGATTACATTGTGTGCTAGTAGCATGAACAAGGGACAGCCTGGCAGTGGAGTATTCTTGACTGCCTACGTTTTCAGCCATGAAAATTACCTTAGAACGGAAGTTTTGGTGGGGCAGGTCGACTCTGAGATTAGGCGGTAAGGAATTCCACAGCTTGGCTGCTTTCACTGGGAAGCTGTTGCCCCCTATGGTGGCAAGTTTAAAGTTGGGGATAGAGAGGCAATCTTTGTAAGCATTTCTGGTAGGTCTCATGGAAGACTCTCTGGAATCTATTGATCAGGTAGGTGGGGGCAGCGTTATTGAGGGATTTGTGAATGAGCTATGCAGTTTTTAGGAGAATTTTGTTGTTGATGGAGGGCCAGTTAGTCTGTTGACTAAGTCCTGAGATGTGCTCTCTTCTGGAGATGCCCAAAGCCGCTCTGAGAGCATTATTCTGTAGAGTTTGGAGTTTGCTAGTGGTAGCCTTAGAGGATCCCAGATAGAGGGCGTTACAATAGTCCAGGCGGGACAGGGCTCTAGCGAGGGTAAGGCAACTAGTGTCAGACAGAAATGGTTTAGCTGTGCGGATTAATTTGCACATATAGACCATGGAGGAGGCCCGGGAGCTCACCTGTCTTCTGAAGGAGAAGTTAGAGTCCAGATAAAAACCCAGAGTTTTCACCTCTTGTCCAACCCTGATATTGTTACCATCGATCATGAAAGAGTTGTAGGTAGGGCCAAGTTTCTTTAAACCGGTCGTAGTGCCTAGGATGATAAGTTCTGTTTTATCATCATTCAGGCATAGTCCATGTATGGCCATCCATGCCTGGATGATGATGTACACCCTATTTAGCAAGGCCAAATCCTTTCCATAATCTCCAGAAAGTGGAAGGAGGATCTGGGTATCATCTGCATAGTTAGTTTAGGTGATACCGAGATGATCCAGATCATCGAAAAGGGGCTTGGTAAATATGTTGTACAATGTGGGAGAGACACAGGAGCCCTGTGAGACGCCACAAGTGATTGGCATGGGGTCTGCCGTCGCAGTGGGTGAGAAGACCCTCATAGTTCTACCATTGAGAAAAGAGGTAATCCAGGTGATGGCCTCAGTAGAGAAATAAGCTGATGTGTGGAGATGTGTGCAAAGGAAAGAGTGATCGACCAGGTCGAAGGCTGCAGACAGATCGAGGAGGAGGAGTAGGGCACCTTGGCCGTTGTCTCTAAGTGTATCGATCTGAGCTTTCAAGTCAATGAGATCAGTTTGCGTCCCATGTTGAGGGCAGAACCCTGATTGTCTGTAACCTAGTAGATGCTGTTCTTCAAAGTACTTCTGAATTTGAACATAGGCAACCTTATCCAAGATTTTTAGTAGAAAGGGAACAGTTGTTATAGGTCTGTAATTTGTGGGTGTTTGTCAAGTGTAGGTTTTTTTAATAGTGGAAGTACCCAAGATTGTTTCAGATTGGTGGGGATGGAACCAGTAGTGAAGGAGGCATTAAATAGTTTTGTGATGAAGGGGGAGAGGTCACGGCCGGCATCCTTGATGAGCTGTGCCGGGCACAGGTCTCCCTGACAGTTAGAGGGTTTCAGAGACAGGATGATTTTTTCTACTTCAAGAGTCGTGACTTTAGAGAAGTTGAAACGAGTGAGATCTGTGGGCATAGGCTTGTCTGGTGTTTTTGAAGGGAGAGTGTCATTGAGGGATACGTTTTTACGGGCGATTGTGCTTTGGAGGGTCGTGATTTTGTTTGCTAGGGCACTTTGGATTTCTGAGCACCAGTTTTTGTCTTTGGTGCAGGTGTCAGGAGGTACTATGGGTGTTTCTACTTCTTTAAGGATGGAGAATAGTTCCTACATGTTTGATTTCGTATGGGATATGCGAGAGTCATAGGAGGTTCGTTTAGCCAGGTACATTTCTTTTTTGTAAAGTGTGGCTAGTTTGGAGAGTTTGAGTTTATTTGCGGCTGAGGGGTATTTTTTCCAAGTGGCCTCACAGTTCCTTTTTTGCTGCCTTATGTTTTTAAGGAATGGTGTGTACCATTTGTTTAGGTGTATTTGGTTTGCTTGGTCTCAGTTTAAGGGGGGCAATTAGGTCCAGTGAGGTGGCCATGATATTATTATATTCTTCAACCATGGTCTCTGGGTCCAGGTTGTCTGGGAGTGTGTTGAGTGTAGGGAGTAGGTTTGGGATGAGTCTTTCAGCCTCATATTCTTCTTGTTTCTTGTGAGGGTGGGCGGGGCCCTGATAATGGGTAGGGGTGTGGGTCTGTCAATGTTGGTATGTGGCCAGGAAGGCAACCTGGAAGATGACTGGTACACAGAGGAGGAACCCAAGGAGGTAGTTGCCTCAATGAACAGCCCACAGAGTCCACAAGAGAACAAGCCTGTTGCCAGCAAGGCCATGAGGCGGTACAGAATTGTTGTTGCAGTTTGCTATCCCAGTGGCCCCTAGTTTTATGCAGGTTAATTTGGGTCTTTCTGCTTTACTGTTTCCTTTTCCTCTTGTTTTATGTTATTTTGCCCATTTAAGGCCCAATACACATCAAACTCAATCTCCTATATATACAGTCACATCTTCAATCGCACCCTATCTCCGGATGCCCACCACAGCCGACCCAGAACTCATATCATCAGCTCTGATAACCACCAGTGTCCAATGGCTAAACTATCCTGGGAAAAAGAAGAATATGTTACAGCTTTTGGGCCAAGTAAACCCACCTCAAAATAGATGAAGATACCCTAGCTTCCCCCAGCAGTATTTTTCTTCTCACAGCTCGAAAAAGAGGGGGATGTGCCTTTCTCCAAAATGGTGCTCGGCAGAGACTCAGACTGACAATTTATGTGCCTGGAGGGTGATATGTTCACTCTTGCATCCTTCTACACTCCAAACGAAGCCCAAGCCACCTTATTTGAACACTTGGGCCATCCCTTTCAGACTTAACAGAGCAGTTGGTTGTGGTGTCATGGAGGATTTCAACTCCATACCAAACCCTGTGGTAGATAAATCCCTACCCTCCGGTGGCCTGGACTTCCACAATGCCCTGGCCTCTAACAACTCTTCTGCACACTGAACACTTATCAATGCCTGGTGGGTCCTCCACCCCACAGAACTGGATTAGTCTTTCTTCTCTCATGCCCACAGGGGCCTCTCTCATCTCCATATACTCTTCATTTCCCCAGGACTAATTCCGTTCTTGTCGGGGGTGGAGATTGGGATCAGATGACTGATGGCTCACTGCTCAAACTCGGTTGAGCTCCTAATGCACAGGCTTTGCCCTAAGCCGAACCCCTCCCCCCCCCCCGGGCAGCTAAAGGAGGTCTTCCTACAGGACCCTGATCTGCAATGATACACAAGCCATCATAGACCAATATTCTGAGAGGAACACAATGCCGGAAATGTCCTGGAATACCCTATGGGATGTGCTCAAGGCAGTCCTTGGAGGAAAATGTATTTCCAAGGTGACGGCATTCATAAAAGATAGGGAAGCCGCTTGGAACCAATTAGAAGTGGAGGTCAAGGCACTGGAAAAACTTAATAAAGCCTCTAAATCCCTCAGAGCCCTATGAAATCCTACGCAGCAGGGGCCAAACTGGAAGGGCACCTCTCCACTCACACCACATACACCATCACTATGAAGAAACAGAGGTATTACATTCAGGGCAATATGGCAAACAGACTATTAGCCTCAAGTTAAAAAGTCTGAAAATCCAGGAATAGGATCTCCCATCTGCGAGACTTCCTCAACACGCCACAATATGGTGAGATGGAGAAAAAGAAAGTAGTGTTTCAATACTTCTCCCAGCTCATGCCCACAGAATCCCAAGGCTCAACAGAGCGGAAAGTGGAATACATAAGAAGTACATAAGAAGTGCCTGTCTGCCAGGGCTTTCTGCGGTGCACAAGGAGTTCTTGGACTCTCCAATTACCAGGGGGATATAGACAGGATCATTTCTGCCCTCCCACTAATAAGGCTCCTGGCCCGGACAATGTCTCTGCTCACCCAAAATAAATGCCCCACTAACTAACTTCTTCAACTTCTTTTTGATCTCCAAGGTTGTGACTCCAAACATGGGCGAATCGGTGATGGTCTTTTTCTTGAAACCAGGGAAACCGTAAGTTGATTGTAATTCATACTGTCCCATCACCCTGTTGAACACAGATGCGAACATATTTGGCAAGATCCCAGACAACAGGCTTTCCACTTTCCTACCATCAACCATTCACCCCTATCAATCAGCTTCTTGCACAAAGTTCCACCCAAGACAATGTCTGCAGGGCATTAAAACGTGCTCAACCTAGCTAAGCGTAGGAACCTGAAGTTCTTTTTGGTTGCGCTAGACCCAATAAAGCATTTGACCGCCTGGACTGGGGTTTTCCTGTAAGAACCCCCTCATCCCGATTGTCTGACCGCTATTCAGGCATGGTGTGCAGCTAACATAACATAAGGAGTCAGTGAAACTACATTAAAATATAATAATTCCTTTTAGGACTAAGAAACAACTGAATCTACTGGAGATGGAGAGTTGTTCAACTATAACATATTCTCATTGCAGATTTAGTAATGAATCAGGAGTTGAATGTGGTTGTAATGCAGCTTTGTGTATGTTGTTTCAAATGACTCAGTTGATGCAGACATTTGCTTCCACAGCAGAGAAGCAGCCATGTGTGGAGCTTTCATTTATTAAAATATCTGCAGATGAAAAATCACACAGTACACAGTCAGCAATTTCAATCCAAAATGTAGTAGCCATTACAAGAGGAAATTAACAATGTTCTCAAAATACACAGGAAGATAGGCAAGAATTTGTTATGGCTGTCTTCGATCTATTAGTGCAGGAAGATGTTAGTGTAGATGGGTATTTAGGAATTAGTTACAAGTGGAATTTCTTGTGTCCACAATGTAAGAAAGATTACACTACGTAGGATCTTTCTGAAAGATTTGTATATGTTCCTATCGCTGATCAGAAAAGTGTACATTTTTCTGATCTTCTAACTAAAACATTCCATGACATGCCATTCTGTGACTGTGGTTGTAATTTACAATCAACACTGCAAAAGGTGTTTTATAAGCATGTATTGATTATGTTTCAAAGATACAGGGCCTCATCACGAGTAGCGCTATTACCGCCGCATTTAAGGGTCCGCCAGATCATAGCCTTGGCGGATTTCCCCCCATCTCTGAGCTGGGGAGAAATCCGCTGCAAATTTGCTGATTTTCGGCGCTATTACCGCCGGCGGGAAATCCGCCAGCTGTAATAGCACAAATTTTCCCCATTAGGCCCAATGGGGAATGAGGAATTCCCGAATGGGCCCAATGGGGAATGGGCACTAACCGTTCCGCCAAACCCGTGATCCGGCGCTAATAGCGCCAGGGGTTTGGCGGTAGGGCTAATAGCGCCAGCGGTAATAGTGCCGACGTTACCGCCCAACTCATGATGAGACCCACAGTCTAGATGGTAGGAAAATTAACACGTCAGTAATGCATTTTGTAAATAGTCATGTTTGTATTAGTAAGAAAACCTTTAAGAAGTGGGCATTTATATTTTTATGAGCGGGCATCCATTCACTGTGGACATTTCATAACATGGGTGTGTACAGAAGTAGATTGGCTTGTTTGTAATGACTATATAGTCACACACCAAGCTAGATTGCCAAAGGGGTTAAATAATGTTTTCTTAATGTTGTTAGATCCAAAGTTTTAAAATGTATGTTTTGTATTATTTGTGAACATAAACATGCAAGATAAAAGTTTGAAATGGAAGAATAAGGCAATAGGTGTTTAATTTAAAGTTGAAGATGGATTATTACTGTGATGTATTTTAAAAACAGTACAAAATAAATGTAGAGGTACGATTCTCAAGATTACATAAATCAGAAGAGAAAACAGCATTCAGCAATCTTCTACTTCTGTTTTATTGTGTAAAACAGTGTATATTTTAATATGTACAAGTATTCCCTATATGTGTAAGGTTACATAAATGGTTACATTATTTTGAGTGTTAGGGAGTGTAGAAGGTCATGATTGTTTACATATGAAACAAGCAAACAGTAGGTTGTAGATAGACAACAATAAAGTACAATACAGCTCATTCCGAGGCGGGCGGTCTGGTAAAAAAGTGGCGGTATCCGAGGACACAGGCACTTTACCAGACTTCCCGAATACGGGAGTGCCGGTTGGGCACCTGGGTTACATCCAGCTAAGTGCTGGAGGAAAGCCAGGTACCCTACCAGCAAAAAAAGCCCTTGATACCACCATCGGCATTGCCATTGGTAACAATGGCAAATCCCCTCATGGAGTCCGACATAGGGATCAACACTGCTCCGCTGGCACACATAATCCAGCGGCAACGCTGCTGGACCAGATGCCAGAAATGGTACCCACATTTGCCGGTATCCCGGCGTCTCTACTGCCAGGATACCGGCATGGTCTGAATGAGACCCAAAGTTGGTAAAATAATAGAGATATAACTACAAATAAGAGGTTTAGGGAAGAATTCAGATATATTGTGTTTACTTGTTATGTGTATAGGTGGTGAAAATAAATATGCACACCGCAAAAAAAGTGTTCCAATTCAATTAAAAGATAAAAACAGTTTACGTGAAGTGTTAGTTTGTTCAATGTTTAAATATGTTCTATGTGCAGTGTGTACATTTTCAGAAACTTTGTACAATCTATTGAGTCATTAAACCGTGGCCGGTTTTTCTTTTTTATAGTAGGTTTTAGAAAATTGTCATTAGCTTCTTGAGTGTGTAGGTGGCCAATAAAAGGACACACACACAATTATAAAAGAAGCATTGTAATGGCAATGTAGATATCATTTTTATATTTTAGAATGCATTTGATATCATAAAAAAGTATTCTACACTGCACAAAACTATCTGTGCCAATAGAAGTTTAAATACAAATTCCTATTTTTTAAAATCTTTAAATGTGTGGGTACATTTTGATATGCCATTATGAACGTCTCATGTGTGTGGGTGGTCAAACAAAATATGGAAATGACATTTGATAGGTTATTAGTGTCATTTTTGCTAAGTGTTAATATGTTTACACACACATGTTTGTATTGTCTACCCATTATTTGAAATATTGGTATGACTATACTTTAAAAAGATTTATACTCAAAATAAAGTTACACTGTTGGCATGTCTTCATTTATTTATTTGTAAAAACGAAAGACATAGTTAGGTTATATGTCTCGGTTTCCTGGTTAAGATTGCATACATTAATCTTAAATAATGTTTGTACAGTAGTTTAACATATCTTCATTGTAGTGAAATGCCCTTATAGGTGCACAAACTATTGACTTTGTGTGCAATTCTTTTTAGAAATTGCTGATGCAAAACCAAGTTCATAGTTACCTAAATGGTTAGTATAGTTGAGGTAATCATACTGTATTTTTTTTTCCTACACTACACTGTAGCCACCCTTTCTTTTTGAAAGTGTTATTTGTATAAGGGTGTTTTGATACAATGTTTATTTTATAAAATTGTTTACATTTTTATTTCACATGTTAAATATACACTTCTAGAAAGTAAGATAGTGTATAATGTGTTTATATATATGTATATATATATATATATATTTATTGTTAAATATTTTAAAGAACTGAATAGAGTTTTGTTTGTTTCTCCAGTGAGAAGTTTTATATGTGATGCACTTACAATTTGAATAGAGGAAACATTTCATATCCAATGCATCAAGGTCTTGAGTGCTTGGGTTTCCAGACAAACGGATTTGTATATTTTTCACAGGATTATGCTTCCGCTGCTAAGGCGAGCAACATCTGGAGTAGTTCTATCCAGGGTTACATTTCTCCCCTGTTAACATTGTAACTGTGGCTACAAACAAACATTTTGGGGTATTTTAGGTACTCAAACTGCATAAAATAAATTACAATAGATATTGTAATATATTTTTGCAGTATGTGTTCAATTTTATCTATTTTTGAAACTTAAAGGGTGGCTCTTAAAAGGTCTGTTTAGGGGGGGCAAAAAGCGAGGGCAGGGGAAGAAAACACATAAGGATGAAACATATAATAAAGGGAATTAAAATAAAAAGAAACATATATTTTTGCGGCATTTTCTTTCTTTTTATTATTATTTCTTTCAAAAATAGGGGGACGAAAATTGCCACTTTAATAAAAAAAAAAATAAGGATGATAGTTAACCAAGTGTTCACAGATTATTTTCTCTGATTCATTAGTTGTGGCACCTCCCACGGCTACCAATGTGAGGCATCGTCCACACAGGACTCTCATCAATGAGAGATATGGATATGGTAACATTGTAGCTTGTGCATTTGACACTGCTGCTGAAGTTGAGCCTTCATTGATTGTCAATGATGTCCCACTGGTGGATGCATTTGCTCCAGGTAGTGCTGATGTCTGTGCACGTAACACATGAGCCCCATGCATTTTTATTTTGTGGTGCTTGTGCAATTTCCAATAGGCATCATGCACATCATCCCAGTGGACTTGCACCAGATGATTTATCATTATTGATGTTCCTAGGCTTTGTGACGGAACATTAGAAGGGGCCCGTCGTAGAGTTTACTTGCACAATGTGCATAGTATGTCCTCTACCTCTTTTTTCAAACAGTGTTTTTTCACCTCGAAGTATCGCCAACTGTCTGCAATGGTCTTCATTCCAGTTGCTTTCTTCCTGGGTGGCAACGGATTAGGGGCCCAAGTGGCATCGTCATTACTGCTGCTATTATCATGGTTGGACATGTTGGAATATCCAACAAGGAGCAAAATGTAAAACAATAAAAATTAAACCACTAAAAAGACAGTGCCTCAAAAAATGAAAATGTTTAGAAAACAAAATGACAAACTGAACAAATCAGAAAACAAGAGAAAATAGGATTAGGTTAAAAGAGGGTACAAAGGAAGAAGGAGTTTATGCGTGCTCAGATATCCTCATTTGGCATGGACAAAGCCATGTCAAAATATCACAGCCTGTGATTGCACCTTTCGTTGACACGAATAGGAGTTAAGTGTAGGCATGGAGCAGCAGCATGTGATATGATTGACTGGTGCATCAGGGACGCAGATCCGTAGCCGCGTTGAAGGTCCTCGACATCCTATTGGGTCATTTTGCATGCACAGATTTCGTCAAATGGCATGGACATAGCCGCGTCAATAAATCGCAACATTTCATCATACCGTTTGTTAATGTGGAAGTAATGTGTATGCTCGTAGACAGAGTGGGTGATATGATTGGGTCATTTCATACACGCGGATGGCATGGGCGTTGTTGCACAATAATATCACAGAGTGTCATTGGCTAGTTCATTGACGCGGCAAGAAGGGTACTGCCGCCCAAAATGTGATTGGCTGTTAAAAAAAGGCTTGAAGCCGCATAGCCGCGTCAACGTAACTTTTGAAGTGATTGGGCCTTCCATTGACGCAGTTACTGCCATGTGCAGGCATGACTCCTCATTGGGCAATGTGATGGGTCAATAATTTTGCTGCAAATAAGTCATTGCGCCTGGGCGTCAATGCACGTATGGTAAAACACATGCTGGTTGGCTATATCACCTAACTGCACTTATACCCCTATCCCAAACACCTTTTTTATGTTTTCTGTAATTGTGTTTTTCTCTTGGTGTGTGAAGTCCATTGTGAGCCTTCAGGAGCTTTTAAAAGCAGTACCTTGATTTATCCATTGCTTTTTTACCTTTCTTCTTCCTATACCTTTGTTCTTTGTCTTGTGGTGTGTAGTTTGTTTGTTTTTTATTTTAACTTTATATTGTTTTAAGTTTTTTGATATTAAGTGGCAGAGTCCTTTTTGTGTTGTGTTTTTTACAGTTTTTATTATCCTCCACGGTCCTAAATTTCAATATGACTATGACCTGCAGTGACGATGAGGTGGTGTAGGTGGCTTGAGCTTTACCGCAGCACAGCAAAAAGGAGATTGAGGAGGTCTTGTGTAATTTTTGCGCAAAGATTTTGCAGAGGCTAACTTCACACAAGCCACCACAAAGCTTGCGGACCTCGACGTTAATCCAACATCTTGTGCATGTTCGTTGGGATAAAGTGGATGAATCTATAGGAAGTCTCATGTAAAACATAAGGAAAAATGACATGGCGCGAGATCAGCAGTATTTGTCATCTGTGCAAGAGACCTCCCACAATATTATCAATTATTTTCTACCATCTAACACCCAACCCCAGTCCATCTTGCCTGCACCTGATCTTTCTAACTTAATTGTGATGTGCAAAACCTGTTACAGCTTGATCGAGTTGGGAGGTGGCACCCTAGAGTGGTTTGAGCAAAGCTCTTTCGGAATATACGGCCAATTGCCAACCCTAGGTATATTTTTAAGTTTCAATTTTTTTAACCCTATTGTTTCTCATATGTATGAATCATAGTGTTTTTCCCTTCCCAGTTCCTACCTCTTTTTTCATTATTCCCCAAAACAGTCCTTTTCAGGCCCAACATTCCAGTTATACAAATAGACTATAAAAACAATTACTGTGTATATAGATCAAATTGATCCTTTCAATAAAGTGTGTGTTCAAAAAAGTACATACCCTTATGTATTTTATTATAGCTGCAGTTATCGCATGTGGGAGTCGCTGGTAGATGCCCCGAGCCATTTCTCCATTTAGTCGTGCATGCATTTTAATAGCTGCAGCTATAAAACTGATTAAAAAAAACATATGTTGATATATATGTAGGCAGTAGTCTTGAAAAGATTTATTTTAGGATACATTTAATGTTGTCTTTGTACACATTTACTGCAACACTTTCATGCATTTATATTCATCAACAGTACATATAAAAGCAAACACTTTAAAAAGTTACGTAAATATGCAAACAAGGTTTTATTCTACGAACAGGTTTATTTGGGGGGAATGTGGTTGCACAATTTCTTTTTCTTTTACTTTTTACACATGATATATCGTTTTCATTATCCCAAGTGTCTGTATTATTAATGTGAATTATTTATGGAATAACAAAACCGTTGAAATTCAAAGAAACAACTTTAGTTGCAGGGACATTACGGTTAGCAATACATTGTAACAACACCTTTGAAATTCAAGGTAAAAACTTTAGTTGCAGGGGCATTAAGGTGAGACCTTAACGCAACAAAAACCCCTGCCATGGTTATCACATGTGCAAATCACTCGTAGAACCCCCCAGCTATTGCTCCAATTAGCCGTTCATTCATTTTAATGGCCGCAACTATAAAACTGATTAAAAAAAAATGTAGATATGTATGTGGGAAGTGGTCTTGAAAAGATGTATATTAAGATACATTGAATGTAGTTTTTGTATGCATTTACTGCAACACTGTAATATGTTTCTATTCATCAACAGTACATATAAATGTAAACATTTTAAAAAGATGAGTAAATATGCAAACAAGGTTTTTTAAGAACAGGTTTATTTGGGAGGAATGTGGTTGCACAATTTCTTTTTATTTTACTTTTTACACATGATACATCATTTTCATTAGCCCAATTGTCTGTATTATTAATGTCAGTTATCTATGGAATAACGAAACCCTTGAAATTCAAGGAACCAACTTTAGTTGGTTCTCCTAAACATCTGTGAAGACCTTCTCTCCAACTTTGATTCCAACACCCCCTGTGTCCTCATCTTACTTGATCTCTCTTCTGCCTTTGACATGGTCAACCGTACCATCCTGTTCAACCGTCTCCGGGATAACCTGGGTATCAACGGGTAGGCCCTGGCTTGGCTAACTTCTTTCCTCTCTGATCGACCCTCCCTGGTCCAACTTGGGTCCTTCCTCTCATCTATCTCTATTTCTACCTGTGGGGTGCCCAAGGGGTCTAACCTCTCTCTGTGGCTGTTCAACCAATACCTGGCACTTCTTGCCCACTGCATTGCCGCTCTCTGCCCCAAGTTTCAGTGCTATGTGGACAACACTCAGCTCATTTTCAGGCTACCTTCAACCACCTCTTCTCCTTCTGTCATCTGTGACTGTCTGTCTGCTATCCAAGAGTGGTGTGCCACCAATAATTTCTGCCTTGACCACTTAACTGCCTTTTTTGGTGATTTTGGTATGTCGCCATTCAATCCCTTGTAACTTTTTTGTTACAAGAGATATCTTTGCCAAATTCAGCCGCTTTTTTCCCCACATGTAGACGGTCTTAACAAATCCTAGTTTGCTTTAGGGGGTGAGAGAAAATTACCAGAAAGGGAGAAAAAGATGTTTTTTTTCAGAAAATGCCAATACAATGTTGTACAAAGAAGCCTGTGGTTGATTTCCTTGTAAGAGCTAGGAACAAATGGTTTGTTGTGCTGAATTTGCCATTTTCCAGGCTTTCAAGAAAAGAATGAGTGGAAACCAAGAAAACATATTTTGATATGCTAATCAGCTATTTTGTGAGAGGTAGGCGATTTTGGCTTTTATTGTCCAATACGGAATGCATGGACGGAATGGAAGAAAGGGTAGGAAAGCTGAATGGGAAGCCAGAATGCCATACATTTCTGAAATGTAGACAAAATTCCAAGTTTAGTTTGCGCAGGTCAGGCAACAACTATGAAAATCAAAATGCCATAGTTTGGGGGAAAATCGGGAAAATGATAGAAAAAAACACAATTTCCCCATGCATTTCTGAAATGAGGACACACATGGGAATCCACAGAGGTCTGACTTGCGGGAATCGACCCAGAATGTATTACTCACAATCCGTGGCAAAGTCCAAAATTTGGCTAAAAAACCCACAATTTCCCCACATTTCACTCTGGTCACCCACCGAAACACGCTACCAACAAGACATGGCATACCTTCCCGCGTTCCCACAGGTGTCTTGACAAAAACGGTACCTCACATGTGTGGTTGCACCTACCTGGGCGCAAAGGGAAAAGCCTAAAACACTGGTAACCCAAGTCTTTTCACAGAGCAGATTTTCAGGAATTTTCCTCATGTGGACAACCTACAGATTTGGGCCTAGGGGGTCCAAGCCACCAATGAAAACTGGCAAACCCATGCATTTCTGAAAAGAGGACAACCATGGGGATCCACAGAGGTCTGACTTGCGTGGATCGGCCCAGAATGTATTACCCACAATCCCCGGCAAAGTCCCCGGCACATGTGCATGCCCTTCTGCCCCAGGGGGGTTGGGCAAAATGTACTGCCCCAGGCTTGGGGGGGCCTGTGCCTATGTTTCTGGTGGCCTCTCGCCCCCACCCCAAATGGATGGGGGGCATCTCATGTACCCCTTCCTAGGGGCAGAAATCTGCCCACAGGTAAGGCTACATGACTTGCCTCCCATCCACTTCAAAATTCCCTGGTGGCTAGTGGACCCACCCACCCCCACCCAGAACTTTTATTTATTTTATTTATTGATTTATATATTTTTCTGCCCCCTTTACCTGAGGGCACCATGACCACCCATCTGCCTCCAGGGTATTGCCCACATGCTTTGGGGGCCGGGGAGGGGGGCACTTCAAAAACAAATCCCTGTTGTCTAGTAGGCATTGCTGAGCATGGGCCGAGCGATCCATGCCCAGCCTTGCTTCAGAAAAGGTGTCCTTGGAAATGGAGTGCAAACGCAAATTTTTTTTTCACTGCAACAGCCATTTCGGCTGCCGCAGTGAAAATTACATTACGCACGCTGACGTGAAACTGAAGGTAATCCAACCCCTGGGCTGTGAGGGAGGACCTCCCACTGACATAGCCCGGGAGTTGGATTACGGTTTTGTGAAGTCCCTGCTTTGCAGGAATCGCACAAAATTTAATGCAAAAAAGGACAAGCTATCTCGTCCTTGGCACTATGAACGTAATGTCAAGGATTTAAGGGGTTAATGCCCACAAGACTGAGATTCTCCTCATCGGCACACCCACTCCGTCCTTTCCTGTCACTCTGTGGCCGGCCTCTCTTGGCTCTCTTCCTGCTCCCACCTGCGAGGCTAAAAAACTTGTGGTCATCTTCGACTCCACACTCTCCTACTCTACTCATCTCTAAGAAGTCACACTACCAGCTGCACCTCCCCAGAGGTATTCTTCCTTTCCTCTCCTTCCCCCAGAAGCTCACTGTCTCCAGAGCTCTGGTTCTCTGAAGGCTGGACTACTGCAACAGCCTCTTTCTAAATCTGCCTGCTTCTAATCTCCGTCCTCTGCAACTCATCCAGAATAGGACTGCAAGACTTGTCCTTGGACTTGGGATCGTATCTCTCCAGGACTGAAATCTCTGCACTGGTTCCCAGTGGCTGCAAGGATTACGTTCAAAACCCTCTGCATTGTCCGCATGGCCTTCTGGGGCCTGAGTCCTCAATACCTTCAACTCTCTCTTACTAAATATCTTCCTTCTCGAGCTCTTTGCTCATCCTCTTCAAACTCCCTAAATTTCAGTTGCTTCTCCAAGCAACAAGTTGGTGGTAGATCTTTTTCTTCGGCTGGGGCCTCCCTCTGGAACAGCCTCCCTGCCTCTCTGCAACTTGAGGAGAACCATCTCTGGTTCCGGAAGCACCTCAAAACCTTCCTCTTTTCTTCTGCTTTCTCTCCTTCTCTCCCCTGCTGAACTTCTGGCTAATCTGATACTGCACTGGTCACCGGGCCACCGTCTGATCGCGGGCACAGGTTGCCTCCACCCCCAGTTGCACACCTGCACTGCCTCCCTGGCAACCCCCGCACTTGGGAACTTGTTTCTGTATCCTTACTGTCCCCTACCAGCACTTGACACCTGATGACTGCATTTACCCTTGTACTTGCCACCAGCTGGCCGCACTTTTTACTTATTGCTTTTATTTATTCTATTTTTTCTTTTACTGATGATCGCATGTACTGCCCTGTCCCATTCTCCTTCCCCCCGCACTTTTACCCTTCCCATGCACTTGCGCAATCTAAATGTCACCTGGCCTAGTAAGATCCTTGTCTCTGTGTTCAATCTGTTCCCTCTCCCTTGCCTCGTCACGCCTTGAAATACTTGTGTATAGGCGCGTTATAAATGCCATATCATATCAAATCATATCATAGTTCTAGGGACGTTAAGGTGAACAATACACTTTAAAAAATCTTTGAAATTCAAGGTTAACATTTTTGCTGCATGGACGTTAAAATGGGAACTTAACGCAACAAACCCCCTGAAATTCAGTTAAAGCCACCTTAACTTTGTGTTCCATGTTGTGCATCCTATGACCACAGTGATGACATCACAGATTGCATCACTGATGACAACACTAATTACATTACAACAGTAACTGGCATTAAACCTGGTCTTGAGCCATGGACAGTGTGCATGGCCAAATGGCCAAATATGTTTTAACACATGAATGGGTACTAGTCATGGCCTTCAGTTATGGACAGTGGTCACAAACCTCACCCATGTGCACTGAATATTTTAAAACACTAACAGGCTACCAACCACAGATGTTTGCCTTTACCAGTGGATACAGCTTTCAGCCGTGTCCACTGTATATTAAATACACTGATCAAGCATTAGCCATTGACTTTAACACAATACTGGCCAGTGGCCACAATCTTTAGCTGTGCCCACTATATATTCTAACATAAAAATGAGCAACTAGCCATGGTCTTTGACCATGAGCAGTTTGTACATACTTTGACCATGTTCACTGTATATTTTAAAATAATAAAATGCAATAAGTGATGGACTTGGGACGTGCCCACTGTGTTTTATACAACAGCAACCAGCCCCTATCTATGGCTTTCGGCCATGTCCATTTTATATTATACACACTAACCAGTAAATAGCCACAGTCCTCAACACAATACTAGCCCAATGGCCACAGCCTTTGGCTGTGCTGACTGTATATTCTAACATATTAATGGGCACTAGCTATGGCCTTTAGCCATGGCCACTGACTACAGCATTCAATGTTGCCCACTGCATATTTTAAAACATTGATGGGCTACTAGGCATGGCTTTTAAGCATGCATAATGGTATTTTTTTAGCACTAACCAACTACTAGCTATGGCCTTTGGTGCTGGCAAGTGACCCCAGCCTTTGTCAAGTCCACGTCTTAAATTGTTATTAAGGTAATCATAGTTTTCATGTGCTAACTTCTAAATGAGGTTATGTCTAATTCCATTATTGATGTAATCAGTTATCTACGATGTAATTAGTGTAGTCACCAATGATGCAATCAGTGATGCGATTTGTAATGTCATCAGTGTTCTGATACGAGATGTAATTATTGATGTCATCAGTGATGTATATATATGCTGTAACTGTAGTCATAGGCTGCACAACAGAGGGTGAAAAGTTAAGGTGGCTTTAGCTGAATTTCAGGAGTTGTTTTGTGTTAAGTTCACACCTTAACGTCCCTGCAACTGAAGTGTTTTGTCTTGAATATATATATATATATATATATATATATATATATATATATATATATATATATATATATATATATTATATATATATATATATAATGAAATAAATAGCCATCAAAAGAATGTGATCCTCTGAGGAAGTGAGGCATTTCCAATTGAATATCCTGCCATGCCATAACTCACACTAGCAAGCTGCTAGTAAATTTCTAGAGCATGTATATCATGTCTAATTGTTATTATTTGACAGCACAATGTGAAAGGAATGTGCACTATACAAAACATTCAGAATGTGTGTGAGACTTCTGATAACGGTTCCTTGATAACTGTTCAAACAATTGTCAAACAACAGCCGATCAAGTGGCGCAGCAAATAGAGCGCTCGCTTTGACATTTGTGCAGAGTCTGCTAACGCAGGTTAGAATCCCTTTGACATCTGTGCAGAGTCTGCTAACGCAGGTTCGAATCCCGGCGGGGCCAAACTCAGCCTTTCCTCCTGGTCGATAAATGAGCACCACACGGTTCGTAGCGCTATATAAGTGCCAAATTATTATAATATTTGACTTGTTTTAGGCACATTGTGGTCCACATGAATCCAGAGTAGTTTGTGTAGAAGCAAGAACAAAGGGACATGAAAGAATAATCAAAAATGTGTTTGGATTCACAAATATCATTTGCATAGTAAAAGCCTGACGTCGACTAATAATATATTATAATATGACATGATAGGTTATTTATAATGCGCTTAATACACAAAGGTTTCTAAGCGCAGACGATCTGTGATGCTCCACGTCGTCTCACTTCCACTGCGAGCACTAGACTACATAGCATCACTCAAATATGCTCATAGCAACCCAAGGTTTTATCACTAACTAAAAGATACCACAAAGAAACTACTTACTATGACATAAGTTGACACATACAACCTACAGGGAAAGTTCATGGCCGTCATGTTTCTGGGTAAATCAATACCATATACGATTTTAGTGATAGGAAAGTCACAAGGTGAGAAAGCATTTCCAGTTGCATCAAATATGAAGGGTTTCATGTCTTGAAGGACACACAATGCAATGTATGAATCAAAATAGTTGTAATTTATGCTAAGAGCAGTTGCAGTTAGGAGAGAATCTCAATGGGACTTGACATTTGCAAAATAACGTTGCAACCGTCTTAGGCGTACATTAAACCCAATGGTATGCACTTTGAATAATGCCACGAAGTCATAAAGCAGTAGTAGCCAGCACAATGAACATTGCCATGGGCCTGTCTGGTAGTTGTGCATGGGTCGAGGTGGTGTGTAAAATGGTAAAAAGTAAAACCTACAAAATAGTAAATGTTCAAATTTGTATTTACTAATTCCATACTTATCGCAGATAATTTTGTGAACTTAAACATGGACGTTCTAAGCATAAGTGTGGAGTGAGAGGTGTGAAATTGTCATAAATGTCAGACACGTTTTTGAGATGTGCAGAGAGCACAGATATGCTGTGGACAGATAATTTTGAGTGACAACATGTAAGTGTGACATCTTTGCTTTTTATCGTTATGCGACAGACATCAGTGTCACTTTTGACCACCAGAGTTTGTCAGGGGAGCATAGAAAATATAGGGAATGTCACAGGAAAGCACAGCAAACCCAGGAGTATTCAAAAGATAATAATTACTATTAATAAGAAACAGGGTACATAGTAGGCTGATCTACGTTGGGGAAGGTGGTCAAAATAACTGAAGGGACAGGAGCTTCTGTAAGCATAGAACAAACTTGCCTTTGCCTTCCTCTGCATTCTGCTCTGCTGACATGGCCAAACCCTGTCTGGTGCGGATTAGACCAATACCCCGTAACAAGGCAAAGGGACACATTAGACCATCTCTTCTGCTTGTTCTCTACAAGTATAGCATCAGCACCATATATGGTAGATAACAGTAGGATTTCTGCCAATACTGCTTATCCATATTACAATAAAATGTTCCCGCACAGCTTTGTCACAAGGTCACTGGTAAGATGCTGACAGTTACGCCAAATGTCTGCAAATGTCATGCCAAGTAACACACATTGTACAAATGCTATAATATGTTAGTGATTGTATAGGATATGTTATATAACCTGTGCTCTAAGGGCGGTGCTGACTGCCTGGACACATGTCCTGCTGTATTTGCCTACTTATAAGCTGATCACCCAGTATGCTGCTTATTTGCTATCTAATACAAGAAACTTGGTTTACCATCCGTGTCTAATCTCCTTATTTGCTGCAAGCTGAGGCTGATGCTGAGGGGGCCCTAGGGAAGGGTCCCGATCTTGGTTGCACTTAATGGTGCTGTTGTCTCTGGCCTAACTGTGCAGGAGTTTTTTTGGGAGTTGCCCTCTACCACTACCGCAAGGCTGACTACATAAGGTCCTCACCATACCAGAGGTCGCTGTTATAAGAGTGGCACACCTGTTGTGTGCGAAGTTGACAAACTCAGTGGTGTGATTGGGAGGTGAGCCATGCGGAACCTCGGGGGCAGCGCACAGCCGTGACCCTATTCCTGGATCAGAGCAGCTTCCTGCAAAAGCAAAGCACTGGCAGGGTGGCTGCCACAGCGAACATCGAAGCCGATGTTTTCGCAAAACATAAACCAAAGATAAGAATAGCACTGAACTGCAAAATGCAGTCCTTATTAAATTGCATTATAAAGGGTATTTCATGCAAACAATGTGTCTATCGTGTACATGTCATTACTATCTGCCATTTATTGATTCAAATTGCTTTTGTTTCTACTGCTGTTAATTCTTGTATCACTTGTTGCATTGGATGTTTTGATTCTTATTTTGTCAGGTTAGGTTTACCAGTTTGGGTTACTGTTTGTTTACTTCTCACACTGGTTGAAGAGGGGGTGTTGATCCTCATTGTGTTTTCTTGTGATTCAGGCCTACTGCCCCATGTAATGTCACAGTCTTTTTCTGGTTTGCAAGCTATTGGGACATGCTGCTGAATCCAGAATGAGAGAGTCAAAGTCACTGCTCCTGTAGTTAATGTGTGCTGCAACATAGCCAGGATTTGTGACCTGGGTGAGTATACAGATTGGGGTCCACGTCAGCACGACGTTGCTGTAAGATTGTTGTACATTCCTGGGGCTGCCTTTTCTATGGTCGCAGCAGATAGGGTTGCCTTGTTTGTGTCCTCCTCCACTGTCTTATTTTGACTTGCTCCAGGCTGTGGCTTGCATTTGACACTCATTCAGAAGGGCTGCATGGTGCACCGTTACCACACATAAACTTTGGCTAGTCCAGACGTCTTTAAATTGCTGCCTGCAGGCCTGCCATGTTTGGGGATATCCATATTCTCTTGGGGTTACTTGTCATTGTGATTTTGTTTGGTGAATTGACTTTGTGTTGTATTTCTTGAATTATTGTGGTTATTCTCAAAAAATGTTGCTACTATTCACTAGCACCCTGTCCATGCTACAGACAACTTAGTGCACAGACATACTTCCATGCTTTGCTTCCATGCTCAGGGGAGGCCTTGATTGGCAAGCACAAATTTGAACATAACTACATGTTCATGATTGTCCCCCCTTCATTACTTTACCTACTACAACACTCAGAGCCTAACGGGCTATGTCTGTGTTCTTGTTTCAACTAAAGAGGCAATGTTGATGAAACTTGGCCATTTGGCAGTTAAATGACAAATGTTATTGTTGAGCTACACCTGGTGTGGTTCCTCGTGTGCATCTTGTTTATTACTTTACCTTTATATTCAGCACCTCTATCAATCCTTGCTTGCTCCACTTTCCCATTCTGTACGACCTCTCCAGTTTGTCTTTTTGCTATCATTACCAGTAAATACCAATTGCCTGGAGGGTGTTTGCTCCAGCCTTCTTGACCTACACTAGCTGCACGCCCATCTCCATTTATGTCTTCCTGCTCTTTTAAATTCCTAGACTTAGTGATGGGTTCTGGGCTATCCACAACACCACTTACACCTGCAGTAGGGACTAATTCCTTCTTCATGTTTGCAATGTATGTGGCATTCACCTGTACATATTTGAAAGAGTGGAATTTTTTGACTCTGGTTCAAAAGGAGCTTCAGTGGCTTTGTGAGGGCTCATTTTGTTGTCTTGCGCAAAGCTTTGGAACAAAGAAAGTTTAAGAAAGTCATTGGTAAGGTTATTTCGTCTGGTACAAACTGTCTACAGAGAGATTGTGTGAAAGTCCGATAAGATCACTGAGGAACTTTCAGGCTAAGCTAGAGTAGGAATTAGAGAACTACAAGCATCCCTCCAAGGCCAG
Source organism: Ambystoma mexicanum (assembly GCF_040938575.1). Taxonomy (NCBI): domain Eukaryota; kingdom Metazoa; phylum Chordata; class Amphibia; order Caudata; family Ambystomatidae; genus Ambystoma; species Ambystoma mexicanum. The sequence continues at coordinate 553,020,430 of NC_090939.1, forward strand.
CTGGCCAAACAGTAAACACACTCACATAACAGGCATCTACTCACACTCAGAGCCTTCCTCAGGCCCCTACATCACCCCAGTGATCCAATCACCACCTCACGTTTTACATTCTACCACAAAAGCCAAACCTCTAGCTTCCTCCACTCCCATTGCTCACACCAAGCACCAACAGCGTCATAGCCAGGACGCAAGTGGACCTGTGACAAATTACAGAAATTGCTTGTTGCAGCAGGCCAAGGTTCACCACAATACACTGCTGTGTTGCAGGTACTCGCTAAAAATGACCTCCAAGTGTTACATACCTCTGTGTCTACACCCCCGGCACTTCACGCTTGGGATGACTCATCATCCGCCACTGCTGCCACCACCCTTATGCCTATGTGCACCTACCCTCAGGCTAATACTGATGCTGTAACTATGAGAATTCACACTCCCTGGAGCTCCACTGACTTATACCATATGGCATAAGAATTCCCCACATTGTCTAACAACCCTGCTGCTTTCATGGAACATTTGAACACAGTGATTGCCTGTGGTGATCCCACCATTGGGGACCTTAAACAACTCCTTTTGAGCTGTGCTCAAAAACACTCTATACAAACAAATTATGGACAACATGCAATGGCCTGACACACTGGCAGAAGGTGAGGCTATTACTGCTAATATGACTGCACTTACAGGCCTCATGAAAGAGAAATACCCTGTTAAATCTGACTGGTCAAAGATCACCGTTTGCAAGCAAAACCAGTCTGAATCTCCCCCTGACAACCTATCTAGGTCGAATGACTGTTTCACTAAATATTCTGGTATTGCAAATGCTGTGGAACAAGCTACACCTGCATTAGTTTCTCATTTTGTGAATTACCTCCTTCCTGAACTTTCTAACAATATTCAAAATGTTCAGATTGGGTGGCAAGCTGAAACGACTGAAAAAACACTGCAAGCAGCTCAACATTTCTTTGGCAAATTCAACCACCAGTAGCAAGATTGGGCTACCCGCCTCATGGCTTTGCAGACACTGCATGCCCGGGTACCTCATGCCAGTCCTATGCCCAGCAGAATCCCCCACCACCTTTTCATCATGGCCACCAGCCACAACAGACTTTTGCACACCCATTTGTGCCTGCCTAGCAACCCCTGCTAGAGCAACTTTTCCACATATATTGTAAGCAGACATGCCATCTCATCCAGCAATGTCCTACGAAACCTGCAAGACCACAGCAATATGGCCCCACTACTCCATGCAATGATTTAATTCCTTCTATCAGTTATAATGTCTACCATACACCCCCATGACTACCCCCTCCACCTCCTCCTTCTCCTAACAGGGGCATCCAGGACATTCATATCTGCTATAGTCCACAATGTCATTGCCGGGGGAACCTGCCATGCAGTCGGCCACTTTGCTCGCACTGGACGGGTCTGGTCCCTGTCTCAAATGTGACATCCACGAGAGAAGGGTCAATTGTTTGATTGACACTGGTGCCAGGCGCTCTACACTGAGAGCAGCTGAATTTCCACATTTTATTGTATCAAAGGAAATTGTCAATGCTGTTGGGATCTCTGGCATCACTATTCAACAAAAAGTATCAAATGAATTGTCTGTTTCTATTGGTCCCATCACTGAACATCATGCCTTTCTGTTGAGGCCTTGCTCACCTGCAAATCTTTTGGGTATTGATCTGCTATGCAAAATGTATTGTACCATTTATTGCTCTCCTGATGGTATTTATTTAGAGCAGTGGTCTTAAAACGTTTTAGGCCTTGGCCCTCCTGAGTAAAATGTGGGCAGGCCGCCCACCTCAAAAATGCCACATGGACAGTAAGTCTATAAACTATCGCGCACCGTCACCACACTAAGCTGGAAGATAGCACAGTGAGTAGAGCACTTGCTTTGACATCTGTGCAGACCCTGCTGACCCAGGTTCGAATCCCAGCAGGGCCAAACTCAGCCTTTCATCTTTCTGAGGTCAATAAATGAGCGTCACACACATTGGAAAATACCTGGGGGTTCGTAGCGCTATATAAATGCCCAAACAACAACAACACTCACTCCCAGTATAGTCCCTGGGCTTCCCCACCTGCTCGAATCAGAGTCTCTAGACTCCTTCATCCCATCCCATTTGTTGTTTACAGCCTCACAAACTGACTCAACACTACTTGTCATATTTGTGCTACTGTGTAAGCAACCTTCAAGGGACTCAATCTACCAACTATATACCCGTTATTAGAAGCTATACATACAAATACGAGGTATTGTGGCCAAAACCATCATGAGTATATGCATTTAGGTACCATTGTCTTTGAATATTGAGTATTGCTCCTCACTTCTGCAGTGCTGCCAGATATTGTGGGTACCACCACCACAAAGTGCACCTTGTTAAGATTGCCATATACTGTGGACACTGGGATTATGAAAGTGTGTTTTTCCATGGCAATACAGGTTTTTACTGTGGCTACAGGAATCTGCTTTGCAGTGGCTGTTCTAGCATAGATGGTGAACAAAGTAACCATCACGTGTGCTTTACAATAGTAAGGCTCACATTCATTCTGGGCAAAACATCATGAATATCAACAGGGACATGCTAATGTGACTTATTTATTGTTTTTCAATGGTCACTCTGCAGAAATGATGGAAACTGTGTGTTTTTTTTGCCCAGCTTTTTGCAAAACGTGCTATAAAATATGAAAACATGAAAACGATTCAGGGAACCACACACTACCACAATTAGTTGGTTCGTGCTCCCTCTCTATGCTCAGTCACTCCACAACTCCTTGGAAAATATGTATGGCCAACCAGAGGAAAAATACCCACTACTGGAAATAGCAACTGGAGCAATTTGCACCTTTATTTAACCAGAGGACAGGAAAACAGTCTTAATAAAAATACAAACAAATGTTGCTTTCTTCATTAAAGGTGTGTTCCACACCTCGTCATAGGATAGCTCCTATATCTGTGGCTTGGGCTGGGTATGTACACGTTTTTTTTACATGCATTTCTGTTGACACCACCTGAATACTATATTGCTTAACCTTCTCTCAGAGGATAAACTCCACAATGATAACTGGAACGCAGATAAAAGGGTAACTGAAAAGGATACTCAAATCACACAGCAAAGTGAAATGTCTTGTGGAGCTGAAAACCTTCTGGATTGAAATCCTGTCTGATAAACCTTCTGCAGAACAATTGGCTACATCAAGAAAGCAGTGGCAGGCATAATTGAACACAATGGGGCTGCCACTTACATATAATCTAATGAATCAATTGTACTGATTGAAATCCCGCCATTAATAACACGGCCGATGCTGTCCTTTTCAATACCACAAAGCTTTTGTGTTGATTAACCATGAATGAAACCATTATTGCTTTTGTCTGTATTTGTTTTGTATATTGAATTATGGAATGCGGAAGTGTTGTGTATGGAGAGCTTGCTGGGAGTGCACTGTGTGAATTATTATGACTATCTTGTGTGGTATACTGTGCATAATAGCAAACGAGGTTCTGCAAAAACAACGGCAAAGCTAAGTGAGAGCACATTGGACTAAAAATGAAATTGAGGCTTACCCCACATTCTGCAGGAAATCTTTTTCTCAAATCCATGTGTGGTTTTTCAGAAAAAAAAGCCTAGTTTGCTGGCAAATGCATGGCACGTGCACATCTCTGGTATATAACTGTTGGCATTTAGGTATCACAAATAGGGATCCAAGCTCAAATGAATGCACATCTCAACGAGGTGCTCAATCACACAAAAATACACTTCTGCACTCGTGCATCTTATTGTGATGTTGCTAGAAATGGGCACTAGATGCACAGAGGGAAACGGTGTGCAAATGTAAAATCTGCGCAGATTAAGTGTGGACATGACGTCACATCAGAAGGGATGTGTTCTGCATCCAAATGTTCTCCCAAGAACCAGCATGCACCAGCAAGCCTGCAAAAATATCAAGAGAAGAAGAACTTCTCAAAGCTAGAGTTGCAGGAATCCCATGTCCTTCGTAGAGGAACATAAGGTGTCACTGTTGACCAGAGTGCCAAACATATTTCCATGGCGGCAAATAATTTCCTCTGGATGGAAGCAATTCAGGGGGGTCAATGCACTGGGTGTTTGCCAGAAAACAACCAAAAAGCTGAAGAAGAGTTATGTTTAGAGTTCAAATGGCATGCCGAAGATAAAGTAGGCATGACAAAATCAGAAATAGGTGGCAATGGGGAAGGGCGAAGTTCTTCACCACAGAGGCAGTGTATACCAAAAATAATGAGGCAGCCATCACCGATATGGGGGTGTGAACACCGCTTAAACAAACACATACAAGTACAAACATGACCATGTACTGCAACATTAGCCACAATTGACATGTGCCTCCGCAATAACTCCATAGTACATTGCAAACGTCAGAGGATTAACAATACACATGGGGACAACAAAAGGACATGCATATGGTATCAGGGCCTGCAGAGCTATATCACTTTGGTGCCTCTGATCCCGAGGACAGAGCCGTTCAGTCATATGCACAGCACACATTATACCTGCATTCTGACTTTGGGGAATATGTGCACATGCAATTGGCAATTGCTTTTGTACTGAGCCTGTCTCCAGTGTAAAAATCTCCCATTCACAAGCATTTCCACTTTTGGCCAATTGTGTTCAGTCATCTCCAATCGGCAAAGCATTTCCACATTAGCCCAATTTGTGTTCATACCACTATGACGCTGACTGGATGTGAAGGACTAGATGATCAGGGAAGGGTGAAGTATATGGGCAACCTGGCTCCATTTACTAGCTGGATAACCAAGCCCCGTCAAAGGATCTCTGCTATTAGTAAAAATCAACCACTTTCTTACTTATGCATCTGAACCTCTCCACTGTGGATGCAAAGTTTTGTGTAAATTTAGCATAGAATTTGCATAATCTGAGGAATGATGCGAGTTCCTCCTTTGAGGTTGGAGAAAGTGCGTCAGCAATGGTCTCCATCAGCTTCACTTTAGGTTTAACACCTTGCAATGAAAGAGTGTATCTGAGATATTTCACCTCTGTCAGGAAGAACTTACATTTCATGACCTTTAGCGGGGGACAATACTTTTCCAGAATTTCTAGCAATTGCAAAACAAGGTTATGTTTTTCTGTAGAATCAGTGCAAATGAATAAGTCATTGTTGAAATACACATGCGGTTTAAGCAAGTCCAAAAGGCATAAGTAGGAATTTGTATGAACCAAAAGGAGTTCTGAACAACATCGAATCTCATGAATCTTCCATGAGCTGAACCTGGTGATAGGCAGAGCTAAGTCCAACATAGAAACATTCTGTGCCCCTGATTCTATTGACCATCTCCGATCTGTTGGGTAGGAGGTGCGCATTGACCGTAATACTCTATTTCAAACTTTGAAGCTCTTCACATAGCCTTAACTCTCCATTTGCCTTGCGAGCTAGAACAATCAGAGCCAATTATTCCGTACCTGCTACTTCTGCTATGATGCCAGTCATTAACATTTCCTTGATCTGTTGTTTTAGTGGATGCTCTTGCAACCTGTATGGCACTTTGCACACTTGACAATTTATCAGTTGTGCCCCTTTGTTGAGTATGTTACAATGTTTGGAGTAGTTAACTTTGCCGATTGCGTCAGTGAAAACAGCAGGATGTTTCTGGACAAGTTTGTCGAGTAGATTTGGAGAGTCTTGTGATTCTTATTTTTTGCTCTGCACATCGCTTTAGTGAAAGGATTTCATGTTCGTCACTTGGTTTCATTGTGAGGGTAAAAGCAGCTTGATGCTTCCAACAAAGCACAGGTGGTATTTTTGGTACGTAAATAAAACCTTTTTTTATAAAATGCTCGTTGTAGCACATTTCAGACTGAAAGTACCCCATAATGTGGATGTGATGGCCTGAATTTGCTGTTTGTGAGAATGTGAAAACTGCTAGATGTCCCGCATTGTTGTGCAGAGTTTACGCATAGAGTTCTTGGGAGATTACTCTGTACAATGATCCCGAGTCAGGAATGAGAGACATAGGTACCCTCAATATCTTTATTTTTATGGCCGGCCTGGGTGGTCCTGGTTGGTAACATGTGGTTTTAACTAATAGAAAATAACAAACAACATTTATATCTAAATATTTATAACAAAAGCAATACTGATTTTTTTTTATTTTATTTTGTAGGGTCCCCTAATCCCCTGATTCCCTTCTTTTATAATCCCACCCCAACCCTGTTTCCACCCGTTTAACCCTTTACCCCAGCCCCATATATATATTTGTAAAAATTAGGTATTTTCTTTTGTTATAAATGTTTAGATATTAATGTTGTTCGCTATTTTCTATTTGTTTAAACCACTGCATACTGTCCCGACTCTTCTTCTGGTCCATCAGTGACAAGTACCATTCCAGATAGGTAATATGTTATTTCCTCTTCATCAAGTGGCATTTGATCGATGTCGTCAATCATTGCAATATTTGGTCCGTGCACTGCAGATGATGTTTTATTGGGTACTTGAGGGCGTTTAATTTGAAGACATGCTTGAGCAAAATGGTTCATACGTCCACATGCAGCACATTTCTTTCCCCACGCTGAGCAAGTATGATATCCAGAGTTATGGTTTGTGTTACCACATCTCAGACAATGGTTCGTAAGTCCTCTCGGAACAGTTCTCCTGCTTACAACTTTGTTGGTGTTATTTGAAATGTGTCCATCGTCCATGGCTAAACTGTTAGAAACTGAACTTGGACCACTGTCACTATACACAGACTATTTTTTGAAAACTTTTGTAAGTAAAATGGAATCTTATTTAAAAGACACAACAGACACAATACAGGTTCTGGGCAATGCCGCAGGGCCGCCCAAGGTGAGGCAGACTAACTGATGTTACAACCCAGCAGGCCAGGAGAGGGGCAGCTCCCGCCCCCACGGCTGCTCCTCTGCCCCACAAGCCACAGATATGCACAGTCTCTGTCACACAAAGCCGAGGAAGGGTGAGGTGCGAACAATCACCTCACCCTTCCTCCAAACAACAAGGTGCTAAGCACCTAAGCAAAACCAACTGTCAGGCAGGGCCCAGGTTCAAAGACCTGACCCCTCCTCAGGGGGCCAGACATGTCGGCTATCCGGCCAGGGGCTGGCGCACAGCCCACACTACTATAAAAATCAAAGACCCAGGGCTCCCCTGGGTCTTATAAATAAGAGCAGAATGCTCTAAGAAAACACAATTGGTTTGTGGACCCTGAACGGGGACCCAAACTAATAGGAGGTTCGCTGTTATCTCAGCGTCTTCCACACTTTGCTTCTTTAGCAGTCTTTAAAAGTTCACTGCTTACGCAGCATCTTTTCTCCCCTTTTTGCACTGTTCAGAAAACTTTAACTGCAGGCGAGCGGCAAAAACTTCACTGAAACAGAAGAAACCCTGGGGAGTACGTGTGTAAAAGCAAGATCCAAGCTCGGCACAAGTGAGCGGGGAGGAAAAACAGACCAAGCGCCCAGACGCAGACGGCCATGTCATTTTCAGCTTTGCAGACCTAAAAATCATGGGTCCCAAGCGAAAATCACAGGAACCTCTAACACCGTCTCAGAAACCGAAATCACCACACTTGCTAGCAGCAATGGAGGCAGCGGAGCACTACGGCTGGGCTTGGGTCAGAGAAAATATGTATGGTTACCAAAAGAAGGGGTCCCCATACCAACCAGTCAAGAGGACGATACGACACCATCAAAGAGAAGGAAGTCTACAGAAGGCATGGGAAAAGGTAACAAAAAACTGTCTAAATTATACAAGAACATGAGTGAGATGCAGCAATTATTGCTATAAATTAGGGGCAAAAAAGCACTTCTCACAGCCGTGGCCAGGAATGCAAACACCACCATACTGCTAGTATTGGATACCACAGTTACCACCTCCCCACCAGCAACAGCTACAGCAACACCAGTCCCAACAACACCGATAATACAAGGGCCAACAGCACCAGCAGCAGCCGTCACAGTTTTATCTACGCCAACAATGGCAGCTCCTGACACAACGGGTGCTTTAAAAGCATGGTCACTCCCCAATACAAATACCCCAGGACAGTCAGGAGCGAGCAACAACAACCAACCAGACACGCTAATGATTAGTAGTACCCAATTAGACCAAAAAGTTAAATCTTTTCAAACAGAAATATTGAACAGATACAAAAGGTGTTTAGCATGGAACATTGACAATACAATCAAAGAAGCCCCTAGGACTGGACACCAAAAAAGAACCCGGCAAAATGAGGCTAATTCATTACCTATCCTATCCTATCCCAAAGGCCAATCGCTAAACGACGGCATTCCGCACATGGAATCCGCTGTATCATACACACTCTTTCAAGAGGCGGTAAGACTCATACAGGAATGTGGCACGAAAGCTAGGCTGGTTCTTCCGAAAGGGCTGCTCCACTTTTTTGTGGTTTTCATTCTCAGAGGATCTGGGGCCCTGTGAGTTTTTGCTATTTTTGGGGGGTTGTCTGCGCAATCTCTTCTTCTGAAGGAGGCTCTGCGTTCAACATGTATATGTCGTTCTGGACCTCGTCCCATTCTATGGCTGGCCTCTCTGACATGCTTCTCCTGAATCGAATATCATATGCTAGCCAGGTCTTCCATTTTTGGGCAATTTTTACTTCTCTGATTTTATCCACGTATGCCCATAATTTTCGGCCATCATTGGGGAATTTTTCTTCATAAATAGTTGCCAAGATGGCGAAAGCTTGTAGCCAGTTGTCCCAATTCTGTTCTACCTGGGTGTTTCTGGCTATGGCTTTTTTCTCTATCTTTTTGGATACCTAAAAGCATCTTTTCCTTTGCATTGGGCTTCTATAAGTGAAAAGATTTCGATGAACTCTTTCGCCCATATGGCTTCTTTGATTGTAATGTCAATGTTCCATGCTAGACACCTTTTGTATCTGTTCAATATTTCTGTTTGAAAAGATTTAAGTTTTTGGTCTAATTGGGTACTACTAATCATTAACCAACCGTGCGCTACATCATTGAGAAACCTTAGACTAGGGTCCAGACTGTCACACATCGCCTACCATCGCTTTGTCAGCACCCAGTCTCCCAAACCCTCTGGCATCAAGCCTACAGCTGCTCCCACCCCCTCCTTGGACTCACCTTCGCTTGACCCTACCCCTGATTCATATACCTTACCGCCCATTACACAACCCTCAACAAGCATCAAAGCAGCTCTGATCAACTCTAGGTCTCTCACTGCCCATGCCCTTGATATGGCTGATCTTATCACCACTCATGACATGGACTTTATAGCAGTCACTGAAACCTGGCTCCATGCGGCCTCAGGACCTCTGTTATTTATTTATTTATCTATTTGATTTAGCTGACGTCAATCAACTTTTCAAATTTATATTATTACAAATAAATTCAATACAAATTTGCATAATAATTACAAAGATGTACAAGAAATTTTTTAGGACAATTAAAACATTTGATCAAGGAAACCAGTGTCACAACTGATTAGTTGATAAACTCATAACACCTGGAAAACAACGTGAAAAATGAAATTGTGACAATGATGCATTTAAAAGTAAATTTCCATTGGTAAAATGGTTTCCAGGTAATGTACTATAGATTTTAAAATTGAAAATCTAGAACTATTTACTAAAATATTCCATATCTCGCCTTCGTGCCATGCCAGATACAAGTTCATTAAATTGGTAAATTGTTTAAGACGTAAGGACTTTAGATAAGGACATGTTACTACTAGATGCTTCAAAGTTTCTATAACGGTAGTAGATTCACAAAATCGACAACATTTTTGATCAGCAGGTATGATTTTTCGCCTCACCAGAACTTCCCTCGTGGGCCATAAATTCATTCTTACACGTAAGAATTGGTTCCTAATTTTTGCTGAAGGACACTTAACGAGATAACCAGCCATTTACCCCAAGCGTTTCATACCAAAGATTTTGATATTCAAATCTCTGTATTTTGCACAGAGTTCATAATTGTGAATCCAAGCCCATTGATAATATTTATGTTTAGCTCTTGCTGGGTTCTCAATTAGATATTGTAAGAAAATATCAGCTTCTAATAAAGTATTGAACAATAAACTTCGCCATTTGGCGGGAAAATACAAATTGGAGGTGGACAAATAGCGGGCAACCGTACTCAATAAGTTATTATTAGTAATGCCATACAAACACTTACGAAAGAAAGCACACATGCTCCATTTAACTCTGCTAGATAATGGTTTGATCCCCAATTCAAAGCGCAATAGCGGCATGGGTAAACAGTTTGGCAAATGGAGCACCTTCCTCCAAAAAGCCGCCTCCAATTTGTCCCACATCTGATCATTAGTGTACAGTTTTGATTCAACACCATACATGAGTATGGGAATGACTTTTTGCTCATAAAACATGAAAAGATGGTTTAGCAAAAATTTGCCATACTTATAGACAAGAATTTTAGCCTGAGATATAAGAGACATAAGTTTTACTCGCAACATATCCGAATATCGCGAGTCACCTACAGTGTTTTGAATATATAGTCCTAGATATTTATATTCTGAAACTATGTCCATTGATTTTTGTTGTAAATACCATGCAGCATTTTGTAATTTAACTCTGCCTGGGGGCTTGCAAATCATGATTTGCGATTTCTCAAGATTTATGGTTAGTTGATTTTCCAAAGCATATTTAGATAAAGCAGACAAGTTCTGCAAGCCCATGGGCGTTTGAGAAATAAGAACCAAGTCATCAGCATATAACAGCCACGGAATACGCTGACCACTTAATTCAGGTGCCTCGGAAAGTATTCTAAGAAAGGAGAGGCCCATATCAAATATAAACAAATTAAACAAGAATGAAGCCAGGATGCAGCCCTGTTTTAATCCCAAAAAGGTGGGAAAGGATGCTGACAGTAAGCCCTCAATAGAGAGTCTTACACAAATGGAGGTCTCAGTGTGTAGCTGGATTATGATTGCCAACAAGGAGGAAGACAGCCAAGAGTCTTTAACTTGTGAAATAGTATATTTCGATTTATAGAGTCAAACGCAGAGCGAAAGTCAATGAAGGCAAAATATAATGCTTGCTTCCTAAAAGCGTATTTAGACTTGAGCATATTCAATGTTATAATGTTAGGGAGAGTGCCTAAGCCACTAACAAATCCTGATTGCAGAGGATCTACTTTAGAACCTTGATTGGCCCAATCTTTCAACTTCTTCAAAATTATTCGGGAATAAATCTTCCCAGGCACATCGAGAAGTGAAATGGGGCGATAACTTGCTGGATTGGTTCGCTCGCCCTTTTTATAGATGGGGACAACAATAGATTGTTTCCAGGACGCGGGAATTCTCTGTGCAACATTGATAGTTTCAAATATGAGAGTTAGTATATCTGCCCAAATGTCCGGATAACATTTAAGATGTCTGTTCGAGAGACCATCCGGGCCTGGGGCCCCCGACTTGCTTGCTCTCGTTATACATAACAGAATATCCTCTCTATCAAATTCAATGAAAAATGGAGAGGAAGAGGCAGGGCTACCTATATCTGTCCAATTAGATGGAGCCGCAAAGGAGGCAGAATAGCGTTGAATCCACCTATTCTCCGTTACATCATTCATTTGAATTGCCACCTGATGCCCTGCTGTCGCTTGATTTATGATGTGCCATACCTGCGCTGTATTCTTTGTGGCCAAGGCCTTCAACATGTTGTTCGCATCAATTTGATAAAGTTTAGCTCTTAAACCTCTTACCCAGCTTCTATACTTGGTTTTAATATTAGCGAGGGCGAGAGGACGCATAAGTGGTGAAAACTTAGCAATTGCTCTTTTATCAGCACAGAATTTAGCTTTTCTGAGTCTTACTTCGTGGTCATAGATATGAAGGTGGGGACTTTGTTTGGCTTTGTGTGCAATTGAATCAGGTTGAAAACGTTGCATTAAGTCATGATAGACTATTTTATCATGGACGAAATCTCCCCTTCTAGTTCTCAATTCGGCATGATAGTAATTTCTAAAAGCTACCAAAGAAGATTCAGACCATGTCAATTTATTCCGAGCAGTATTTATATTAAGAGAGCCCGGTATAAATGCAGAAGTAGATTGCTTGCTATCAGAATTTAAATTCCAAATCATGTGTAAAATATTATGGTCACTTAATTCTGTTTGAATTACTTGAAAAACTGTAACATTGTTAAACATACGAGCAGTCGCATACATAAAGTCTATCATTCCTATAGAAACACCTCGATGCCAAGTTGGCCTTGGTGGAACGTCCTGTGGCAAAGCTCCATTTAGCATAAGCAAGTCCCGTGATTTCACAAAGCATGACCATTTATCGAGCCGAGCCTTTTCTGATTGACGTAGAGGCCCCAAACAATGAAGATTTAAATCACCAACTACAAATATTCGATCAGAAAGACCTTCACATATAACTATATCGAGGGCCTTGGCCATACAGTCCAGGAAGCAATCATCTGAAATACCCACCGGGTTCCAGTAAAGATTTATAAAGGCACATGTAAACTTTTCCCCATTAATTCTTGTCTTTTGTATGAACGTATTGGGAGAAAACCATGGTACAATCTTTAGGGATGATGTCTGTTTAACCGCTGTCAGCAAACCCGACATGGGTCGGCCAAACAGACCTTTTACTGCTAGAATTAGAAGAACATCAAAATTATTCCATGAGGGCACCTCATTGAGCCATGTTTCTTGAAACATAATTACATCATGATCATTCAAACACACATTCTTGTTATTCAACAAATGCTTGTTTCCTCTGGTATTCCAACTAATGCAAGAAACAGCCATTTTTTCCACGACCTGAATCTAGCATTGACTTATTTTTGCATCACATTTACATGTTTTTGTAGATGGCAGTTGATTTTTGTTCAAAGTGCGGGCTGGCTGTAGAATCTGAGGACCATTTGCTGGAGTATCAGTAAAGTCCAACATAATCTGAAGATTAAAGCCCAGTTCTAACAACTGAGCTTTCACCGCCCATATGGCATTTACAACCATCCTAGAATTAAACCAGAGATTGACCGATGTACGATCTGTTTGATTAATAAACTCAGCAAGTTCCATATCAGTCGTTCCAATGTCATCCAATTCCGGGATTTCACTAAAAATTGTGAAGACAGAGGCTCGATTGAGATTGTATTGTTTCGCTGGAGCAGGCAAACATGTAAGCCGGGCGCTTAAATCCTACAACCATTCTCTTTTTTTTGCCTGTTGGCGGCAACAGTTTAGGTATTTCTTGATTTAGTGAACAAACTTTGGTTTGAGAAAATTCAGAGTTCTTTAAAAACTTAATTAGAGAAGACTGAATCAACGTTTCCATGTCTCTCACAACAACAGTCTAACAGGGTTGGTTGGTCTTGGTTAAAGTAGGCGCCTCAGGGGCAGAACTCCCAACTAGGACCTTTGGGGCCTTCTGGGAGATTATTTGTGATCGATAGGCGTCAGTATCAGTAATTTTTGAAGCTAAAGCTGTATTATTTGCATTAAAAACCAGGTTTTTGGGGACTGGTTTAAGTGCCATATACTCGTCTATTGCATGCCTCAGTTCTTTAAGTCGTGTTTCCTTTTCCACGCAACTCATCGAAGGAATCACATTGGATGAAGAAACATTAGCTGCCTGTTTTTGCTGAGAACAACAGACATATCAGTAGCAACGTGAATCAGATCATTTAATGGACTGTATTCAAGAACTAGGGGGGCTAACACCGGGAGAGCATCTAATTTTCGGATCTGTGGTTCAGATGCATATTTCTTTACAATCGCTTTGGCCGCAATTACAGAATTTGCAACCGGAATAGAAATGTTTTTAACAAAGGATTTAATTTGCGAAGGCGTTTAGCCACAGCTTTAATGTTTTTAGATTTTTTTGCAGGATAAGATTTTTTGAATCCCATTTTTTTGACATCAAAGGGATTTGAGTTTGCGTCAAACAAAGGATATATAGCTTTTTGCGGATGATTAGAAACAATATCAATTTGGTCACCCAAATGATCAGTTATGAGATGTGAAATACAGGGAATGGTCTGATAAACATGTGCAGAAGCAAGAGCTGGGAAATAGGTTGGGAAGCTATAGATCTCTTACTGCTTGAAGGGGTATTCACTTTAGACAAGCTTCCCAATTTATTGGCAAACGTAAGGTGTTCTGCCAATAATTGATTTAATTGAGTAGAATGCAAGTCAGCTTTTGTTACTAAAGACTCAAACAATTTGGCTAAAGCCAGGATGGCCGTATTCATAGACATGAGGGCAATTCCTATATTTACATTTGATGAGTCAACCATCCCTGCTTCTTTGATGTTCTGGGGAAGCATTTTGCGTGGGGTAGGCGCTATGAAAGACAAATTTGCGACCGATTGTGCCGCACTAATATTAGTGAACAAAATGGGCGATTTAGACAAGTTTTCTGAACGAGTATAAGAAGAGAAGGCAGTAGCATCAAGATCCAAATCAATCACCGGCATAGTGCCAGTATTTGATATGGAGAGTGGACTAGGTGATGTTCTTGACTTCATAGAGTCACTTATGGTTATTACAGCAGGTGTACGTGTTTTGACAGGTGGAACAACAGTGCCTGTTAGCACATTATTTAGTAAGATGCTATCTGTCAAAGGTACGTTTTCTTTGGCAAAAGTAACAGTGCCAACTGCTGTAATACTAGAATTCACTAAATCTTTCATTGAGCCTTCTTCCACGGTCGACTTTGATGCAGATACCGCTGGATCGATTCTTTGAGTCAGCGAGTAATGCGTCATAAAATTAGCAGATGCAGGTGTGTTTTTGTCTTTTACAAATTGTACACAAGTCGGAGTGGTTAAATCACAGCAGAAAGGGCGAATATCCATTCGCGCTGTATCTTCTGCTTTAGTTTTTGCTTTTGTAGTCACGTTACTTCCGCAAGGGGTGGAACTTAAACGTGATTTCTTCACTTTTGATGCTGATGATTTATCAGCGAAATTTCCATCATTTGTAAAATATGCAGACGATGCTGAGGGCATGCCTGTTTTTAGTGAGGGAAAACCATGTTTAATTTTAGAACAATAGCCGTGGTATCTAGTAAATAATTTAAAATCTAAATAACCTCACTCAAAGTTCAAGGTATGTAGTCTCGCCAAACGCTGCAACAAACGTGGCAAAGCGGGTAAATAAGACTTTACCGAGACTTGCTCCCAATACCAAATTGCAATAATCGTGAGGACAATTTCACTTTAAATGTTCACTTGCCACTGCTTCAGAAGTGCACACTCGAGCACCTCTCGTCGCCCAGAGCCGAACAGCAGACGAACAGTACTGCAAAAGGCTGCGCCCTTGTCACCGCTGCAGGCTTAACGCCGCAAGGGTGGCTGGCGGCTGCCTAAAAGCCCAGTTGGTATCACGTGATGAGTCACGTGTCGGCGATAGACTCCGCCTCCTCCAGGAAGTGGTCTGTGGCACAGCAAGAACTTCTCTTAGCTCGCAGTGCTGTGGCAGCAGGTAAGGGCAAGTAAAAGTTTCTTTTGCAAAAACGAGTCTTCCAAGAACATTCAACAGCCCGCTCAGGCGGCTGGCGGCTGCCTAAAAGCCCAGATGGTATCACGTGATGAGTCATGTGTCGGCGATAAACTCTGCCTCATCCAGGAAGTGGTCTGTGGCACAGCAAGAGCTTCCCTTAGCTCGCAGTGCTGTGGCACCAGGTAAGGGCAAGTAAAAGTTTCTTTTGCAAAAACGAGTCTTCCAAGAACAGTCAACACCCAGCTCGGGCGGCTGGCGGCTGCCTAAAAGCCCAGTTGGTATCACGTGATGAGTCACGTGTCGGCGATAGACTCCGCCTCCTCCAGGAAGCGGTCTGTGGCACAGCAAGAGCTTCCCTTAGCTCGCAGTGCTGTGGCAGCAGGTAAGGGCAAGTAAAAGTTTCTTTTGCAAAAACGAGTCTTCCAAGAATAGTCAACACCCCGCTCGGGCGGCTGCCGGCTGCCTAAAAGCCCAGTTGGTATCACGTGATGAGTCACGTGTCGGCGATAGACTCTGCCTCCTCCAGGAAGTGGTCTGTGGCACAGCAAGAGCTTCCCTTAGCTTGCAGTGCTGTGGCAGCAGGTAAGGGCAAGTAAAAGTTTCTTTTGCAAAAACGAGTCTTCCAAGAACAGTCAACACCCCGCTCGGGCGGCTGGCGGCTGCCTAAAAGCCCAGTTGGTATCACGTGATGAGTCACGTGTCAGCGATAAACTCCGCCTCCTCCAGGAAGCGGTCTGTGGCACAGCAAGAGCTTCCCTTAGCTCGCAGTGCTGTGGCAGCAGGTAAGGGCAAGTAAAAGTTTCTTTTGCAAAAACGAGTCTTCCAAGAACAGTCAACACCAGGTGCTTTCCCTTGTGATCCCTGAAGGCTACACCATCATCAGAAGTGACCGCAACACTGCTCAAACTAAAGGAGGAGGTATAGCCATTATTTACAAAACAGCTATAAATCTCCGTCTTTCCACTCCTGGCCAATTTAAATCAGAAGAATCCCTCACAGATAAGCTTGCCATCTCCCCCACCCAGACCATCACTGTCCACATTATTTACAGACCTCTATGCCCCATATCTACCTTTACTGAGGATCTCGCTCATACACTGTTTGAAAACACCAAGACCACTTTGAAAATCATCGTATTAGGTGATTTCAATTTAGGCCTTCTCGACCCTAACGACTCACCTGCCCATGATGTCAATAGCTTACTACTCAATCTAGTCTTTACACAACGTGTTGCTGCACCTACTCATTCTAAGGGCAGAATCCTAGATTGGATTGCTGACCTTAATTGTGACAACTCCAAACTACCATGCGCTTGGACGGACCATCATCTTATCACCTTCAGCATCCCCACTAAAACCGTCCATTCCACCCCTAACATAGCACCTGCCACACTCACTAGGAATAAGCGTAACATAACTTGCACCAAACCTATCCCACTCATGCGCCCTGCCCTCAATGATCTTGCTTCAGTATGTTCTGACCCTACTGTCTTGGTAGACTCTTACAATCAGACTATGTTAAAAGCACTAGATCTCATCGCTCCAGCCAAACTACGTAAACCCAAACCCCGGGCTCACCTTAATTCCTGGTTCACGCCTCAGCTGAGTACCTTACGCAAGGAAAAAAGGACCCTTGAAACTCGCTGGAGAAGCCCCCCAACTGAATCTAATAAAGTAAGCATGGCATTAGCGACGCTAAACTATAAAGACGCCATACTGTCTGCTAAAAAAGAGACATATAATAAACGTATTGAACTTGCCCAATCTAATACTAAGGAGCTCTTCAAAATCTTAAAGGTATTGGAATCCCCTGCTCCTCCTCCCGATACCTGTTCCAAAGACAGCACTTGGTGCACTAACATCCAAGAGGCTCTTCTGGGTAAAATTACCATTAAACAGCCTGCACTCATTTATATCACAGCTTGCTCCTCAGGTTAACCACAAACCCAACACTGCTTCCGTGCAACCATTCTTTTTCTCACCTCTCTCCACCTCCGAAGTTGAACACATCATCAACAGCCGTAAGCCATCTAATTGTCAGGGAGACTCCTGCCCTGCCACTATTATCAAGGAGGCCTCACACAACCTGGCGCCCTTCATCACCACACTTATAAACTCTTCCTTCAGAACGGGGATCGTCCCAGACAACCTCAAGGATGCCTGGGTCATTCTTCTTCTGAAAAAAACAACCCTGGACACTAACATTCCCACTAACTACAGGCCAATCACCACTTTGCCATTCGTCTTAAAAATTATTGATCGAACGAACGGCATATCTGCAGATCCAAGATTATCTCAAAACTAACAACCTCCTGGGGCTAAGGCAATCAGGCTTCCGCCCCAGCCACAGCACAGAAACTGCGCTGCTAGACTTAAAAACGCAAAAAGAAGACTTAAAAGACAAGGGGAAATTGGCGCTCTTACTCTTATTAGACCTCTCCACAACATTTGACCTAGTCATCCATCAAATACTCACGTACACTAATTACGCTGATGACACCCAAATTCTTATTCCCATTACAGGCGATTATAAAACTGACTCCCTAGCTATAAACCCCATTTATCAAGTCATCCAGGCCTGGATGGCGCAGCATGAATTGTGCTTAAACGACGAGAAAACTGAGCTCCTCATCCTAGGCTCACTCCATAAACTCAGTAAACTTGACTCCCCATTCAAATCCTTTACCAACGATGGTAACACCATCAAATTGACCAAGGACACTAAAACATTAGGTATGTACCTTGATTCCACGTTCTCCTTAACTAGACAAACTAATGCCGTCTCCTCAGCTGCATCCTACACATGCAAGCTCATCACAGCCTGCCAACCCTTTCTGTCACCAGCCAACTGTACTATCCTAGCCAGGACCTTGGTCCTATCCAAAATTGACTTCTGCAATACCCTCTATTTAGGTACCAATCAATGCAATATCAGAAAACTCCAAATTATCCAAAATAATGCTATTTGAGTGGCCCTTAACATCCCTAGGACTTCACACATCTCAGAACACAGACGTAACCTCTGCTGGCTTTCAGTTACCCCAACAATCTCCTTTAAAGCTCTGACACTTACACACAAAAGTATCGCGAACCAAGCCCCTAGCTACCTCTCCAACAGGTTCTCAACTCACTCAGCTGCGAGACCCCTCAGAAGCACACACGCTAATTGCCTTGTCATCCCACGTTTCAACCTTCAAAAATCTGGTGGTCGCAGTTTCCCTGTCCTCACGGCTAAGCTATGGAACACTCTACCTAACCCACTCAGAGCTGAACCTTTGTTCCCTGCATTCAAGCGTAAGGCTAAAGCTTGGCTAGGCTTGACCTTGACAGGAACCTTCATCTCAGCATCTTAGGCTGCTTTTGCATTATATTTTGACCTTATATTTTGCTCAGACTCTGTATCCTGTACACCCCCATTATGTATCATGTATATTCTGTATATTCTCAAGGTAAATACTATCTGTAACCATGTATATTTTGTATATTTTAAGTTAAATATTGTGTATGTATGTAACCTGCCTGTAACTAAATAATACGCCCGTTTGCCCTTGGGCCTTGTGCGCTATACTAATATACAAAATACATATACAAACATTCTGATGGCCAAACTGGACATTGAATCCACCTTCAGATTACTGACAGTCCACCCAGACTCCCAGCAATGGCTAGGATTTACTTTTAAAAACAAATTCTATGTAGACAGAGGCCTCCACATGGGATGCACAGTATCTTGCGCCCTATTCGAACAATTCAGCTCCTTTTTTCAATGGGCCTTCCAAAAACAGATACCAGGGACCAAAATAGTCCACTACCTCGATGATTTCATGGTAATGGGGCCAGCAGATTCCGAAGAATGCGGCAGAGCCCTAGCGCAGTTCAAAAGTATGGCTGCACAGTGGGGCATCCCACTGGCAACGGAAAAGACGACCAAACCAGCCACCAACATAATTTTCCTGGGTATCGAAATAGACTCCGCAAGGGGCCTATACAAAATTCCGAAAACAAAAATAGTAGAACTCCTGGAGAAAATACAAAGCCTAACAACAAAAGACAAACGCACAGTAAAAGAAATTCAGTCATTAGCTGGAAGCCTCAACTTCGCAACTACAATTATCAATCAGGGGAGGGTATTCTCCAGAAGTCAGCAACTAAAAATCGAATCTTACACCAAACCCCACCTGCACATCCGACTAGGCAAAGAAGTGAAACAAGTTCTGGAAATTTGGGGGAATTCCTTAAAGATTTTAACGGGACATCACTTTGCGTATGCCATTGAACACATCGAAAAAAAAAGGTCATTTTCACCAATGCAGCCAGGAGCAGGGGGTTTGGAGCCATACTAGATTCAGAATGGGTGGCAGGACACTGGCCCATAACATGGAAATCTGCAGAGTGGACAAAAAATATCACCCTCCTAGAAATATTTCCCATCTGGCTTACTATACACATCTGGGGCAGGCAGCTAGCTAACACGGAACTCTTGGTGTGGTACAACAACATGGCCATGGTAGGCTCCATAAACAGAAGATCCACTAAATGCCCTTTAGTGCTGAAAGTCCAATGAGCCATTACATCGGTCACACTACAAGAAAACATTGTGGTCAAAGCAAAACACATCGCTGGAGCAGACAATAATATTGCAGATGCTTTATCTCGCTTTCAGTGGCCAAGATTCCGGGAGCTAGCGCCCCACGCCCACGAACAGATGACGCCAATACCAGCAGAATGCTGGGCAATAATGGGAACTCAAAAATAACGGCATCAACGCCAGTGCCAAAGAGCAATGGCCGGGGTGCTCAAAAAGAACCAGGCACCTCAAAAACGCGTGCCAACAAAATAACAGCATCAACGTCAGCGCCAAAGAGCAATGGCCGGGGTGCTCAACAAAAAACAGGCACCTCAAAAAAGGGGGCCAACAAAATAACACCATCAACGCCAGCACCAAAGAGTAATAGCCGAGGTGCTCAAAAAAGAAACCGGCACCTCAAAAACGGGTGCCAACAAAATACCGGCATCAACGCCAGTGCCAGAGAGTCCAGGCCGGGATGTCCAACATGATACAGGCACTTTTAAAACGGGTGCCAACAACTCGCTGCCCATAGAAAATACGAACCCTGGCCCAGGTTTCTTAAAAGAGATGGCAGAGAAAGCACTGGCAATCACTACTACAGCTCAGTACAGTAAGTGTTTGCAAACAGTATTTAGAGCCACAGGGTTAAACCATGTTGAGTTAATAACAATTAAAGACATAGAAATATACTTAAAATGGGCGCATGAGCGGGGCTTTAAGAGATACGGGGCAAGAAGACACCTAGTAGCAATCTCATATTTCTCAAATGACGGGGTGACTCCACACAGAATGCCCTCATTTCCTACGTTATGAAAGGATGGGCCAGAGTGGAAGGGCCCCAGGTAGACACTTGCCGCCCCCTTGATTTTTACAAACTGGTAAAAATAGCAGACCAGTTGGAAGCCATATGCTGGCACCAATATGAGACCGTATTATTCAAAACAGCATTTTTTCTGGCCTACTTCAGGGCTTTCCGGGTGAGAGAGCTCATCACCACAAGCACGAAGGCCACAAACGTTTTGGGCGTTATGGAGGTCAGGGTTAGACAAGACAGCGTCAACATAGAAATCCAACAGTCAAAAACTGGAACCAAAAGAACCATCAACATTTGTTGTATTAATGATGTAACAAACTGCCCAGTATGTATTACCAACCTTTATTACGCACAAAGGCCCATGGTAGGGCGGAGGTTTTTAATCCACAAGGATGCGTTGGCACTAAGGCGCTACCAATTCAAAGGGGTGCTGATGAAAGCAATCAGCAATGCACGGTGGGACCCCAAGGGCTTTGGCACCCACTCGTTCAGAATAGGTGCGGCCACCTCAGCATGGCAGGGAGGCCTGGCACCACTACAGCTAAAAAACATAGGGGGATGGAAGTCAGATTGCTACAAAAGATACATCAGACCACAGCTAATATAGCCATCCCCCCTTTTTTCTCCTCTCCTTCTCCCCCCCCACCGCAGAACCAACTGGAGAAGGGAAGGCCTCACTTAAATCAGCATGGATTGTCTGCCACTCATTTGTCTTCAGGACAGGCCGATCGGCGGAAGAAACCAAAGAAGGTCCGCCTTTTAGAAACACCATTGCCGCATGGTGGGCCGAAATCCACAAAACATTAGCCGAGCTGGTCGCATACAGAGACCCGCCATAATTTCTGATAATTCACCTAGGGGGCAACGATCTGGTGAACACAGGAAGGAGACACTTATTCGAGGAAATCTGCTCCTCCCTAACGGGCATTTCCCACAACTGGAGGGAAACAGAAATGTACATCTCGGCCATCCTGCCCTCAAAGAAATGGTGGGGGGCCCACTGTTACAAATCCATAGACATTGCCAGAAGAAAACTCAACAGGGGGCTAGAGAAATTCCGTACAGCCAGAGGGCTGGACTTCATAAAACACCCGGCTATTACCGTGGGTGACCTGGGTCAAGACGGCACTCATTTATCAAACCAGGGCATGGAACATTTCTTTCGAGAAATCACTGCAACCCTGGCCTTCAGGGGCTAGGAGATACTTTCGGGGGAACACGATCAGCCGGTAACATGCCGTGTGTGGCGGCACAGGCTGGAGGGGGTAACCTCAGGACCCGGTGCCCAAAAGTATGATATTATTATGATATGTGATTATTGTTATCTGCATAACAATACCTGTACAATAAAATCCTACGGCATTTTATTGCCAACACTTGACAAATGTTGTGAGACAAATTATTTTCGGGTAAGGGTTCGGGGTCGGCCTACAATGATGCATGCATATTTATGGACATCAGTTATGGGCAATGCTGCAGGGCCACCCAAGGTGAGGCAGAGTAACTGATGTTACCATCCGGCAGGCCAGGAGAGGGCCAGCTCCCGCCCCCACGCCTGCTACTCTCCCCTACAAGTCACAAAGACGCGCACCCTCTGTCACGCAAAGCCGAGGAAGGATGAGGTGCAAACAATAGCCTCACCCTTCCTCCAAATAACAAGGTGCTAAGCACCTAAGCAAACAAACTGTCAGGCAGGGCCCAGGTTCAATGACCTGCCCCCTCCTCAGGGGGCCAGACATGTTGGCTATCTGGCCGGGGGCTGGCGCACAGCTCCCACTACTATACACATCAAAGACCCAGGGCTCCCCTGGGTCTTATAGATAAGAGCAGAATGCTCTAAGAAAACACAATTGGTTTGTGGACCCTGAACGGGGACCCAAACTAACAGGAGGTTCGCGGTTCACTCAGTGTCTTCCACACATTGCTTCTTTACCACAAAACCCTCCCACCCTACAAATAAGGGAGAAGAACAAAGGAAAAGAAGTACAGGGCACTGTACAGTGTCCACAATGAGTTGTGGCACATGAGAAGGCGGCACGGGCCGGAGGGTGTAACCTCAGGACCCGGTGCCCAAAAGTATGATATAATTATTATATTTGATTATTGTTATCTGCATAACCATATCTGTACAATAAAATCCTACGGCCTTTTATTGCCTACACTTGACAAATGTTGTGAGACAAATTATTTTCGGGTGAGGGTTCGGGGTCGGCCGACAATGATGCATGCATATGGGTTCATCAGTTATGGATAAGAGTACACTACCGAAAACTACATCCTGGCCACTATGGATGTCTAGGCTTTAACACCTCCATTCTGCAACAACAAGGACTGGAAGCCCTAAACCTCTGTTTAGATCAGAGTAGAGACACCACCTCCATTCCTACAGACATCATCTTAGAGTGTGGAAGACTGGCCATGTCAGAGAACTTCTGTTTATTCAAAGATCAGCTGTACAAGCAAGTTAAGGGAGACAGCATGGGGGTAACTTTTGCTCCCGGTGTTGCTAACCTTTACATGGCAAAGTATTAGAGAAACAATGTTATCTCCAATTCTAATCCTTATCAAGACAAGATAGTATTTTGGAGACGATACTTCAATGACATGATGTTGATATGGGAAGGCACTGATTTGCAGTTGATGCAATTTCACCAATGGCGTAATATCCACACAAAATTCACTATTCAGTGGGACCATCATGCTATCGATTTCTTGGATTTACATATTTACAGGTCAGGGAAAAGGTTAAAAACAACTATACTGAAAACCAACCGATCGGAATAGTCTGTTACATTTTACCAGTTACCATCCCAGAGGCCTAGAGAAACAACTCACTATACGGGCAGTTTCTTAGGATAAAAAGAAACTGCTCAGAGAATGACAAATGTAACTTACATGCCAATGATCTGCAGGAGAGACTATCAATAGAGGGTACCTGAGGAAGACCATTAGAAACGCCAGAAAGAGAGCTGCCAACACCGATCGCGATCTTTGTTTGACCACAAGACCAAAGAAAACACTAGATAGACTAGTATGTGTTACCACCTACAGTCCTTTAAGCAATTTGGTAAAAGAGCACAGTGAATGGGCACTGGCGCATGATTAAAAAACTGTGATGCCTGGAAATGAAACCATTCTTTACATTAAAAAAAACGGAACCTCAAGAGTCCCTGGTCCACACTCACATTGAGCCATCCAGTGCACCTAACACATTATGGGACCTATCACCAGTGAAGGGACAAAATAAATGTGGACAATGTCTAGCATGTAATTTTACAGAGACCAGAAAGAAATTTGAATATAAGGATATTCAATGGGAAGTCAGCGAACACACGAATTGCTACAGCAGATATGTCATTTATGTTATTGAATGCCCATGCAGATTATTGTACGTGGGCAAAACTATCAGAACGGTCAAACAGAGGATCTCGGAACACAGATCGTGTATAAAAAATGAGGTGCTGGACAAGCCCCTGGTGGAACATTTTATGAAGAAAATACACACCAACATGGATATTAAATGGTTCCTTCTACAAGAATTGACGCCGCAGAGGCGAGCGGGCGACATCAACAAAGCCCTCACAAAGTTAGAACAGAGATGGGTACACCGGAGGACACAGTGAGAGAAGGCTTAAATGTCACAGTGGAGTGGAAACACTTCATGGGCACCTAATTAGGCCCGTAGTAAGGAGAATTTTGAAATGACACTATGAGGGGGGGAGATTTGTTTGATTCCTCCTAAAAGAACATAGGGCCCCATCCATTGATCCAACACAGATGTCAATGTGAACATGAAAGAGTCCAGAGGCAACAGTGATAAAGCAAGAACAGCCTTTAGCTATGATGATTGAACAACGATTATTGCTTCTAATAAAAATAAAGACCAGTCCTGCCCAATGGAGTGCGGGCTTTCGTGCATGGGGTGCATAAGGCGTCATCTATTAGATTTCATTTTAATCATGAACAAAATCAGAGACTGATAGGAATATAGGAAATAATTCTGCTATGCTTCTGTATCCACTTATTGTCTGTTTTCAATGTTTAACAATGATGCAATCAGGTGATCTCACTAATGCTGATGTACACAAAATGTGTTGTATAATTGCGAAAAGCATTCTATGTGTATAGGATTCACATAACAATGTACTTACAATGTATGACTGACACCGAGATGAGATGTTGACATTGTTCAGATTTGTTTTTGAATCAATAATAACAGCTCTAGCCGATTACTTGTGTATCCACAATGTTAGGCTAGAAATTCATCAAGGTTCACCAAATATGAGTGGACACTACATGTGGACCTGAGTAACAACAACAAATAACCCATATACACTCGCATCCACATTGGTATTATTATGTCTAGAGACTTACTTACGACACATAACCAGACTCGGACTCAACCGATAACTGGATAATCAATCCTTCATGCTAATTTTAAGTATTACCCAAATTGACCTTTTACAATTGACCTTTTGCACAATTGACCTAATTATAGTGGTCCTAATTGATCTTCTGCACAATTGACCTTTATATTATTTTAGTTATTTTATATATGTATTGGGTTGGATTTGGATTATAAATAACATAAGGGGACTGGGTGGGTGGGTTGTAGGGTATTTTGGATTGGGTGGGAGGTTGCGGGGGGGTTCCCCCCACATATATGTCCTAATTGGCCTTCTAAATTAGGTCAATTCTCCCAAGGTCAATTGTGAAAAGGTCAATTAGTATACAACCTAATTTTATTTACAGCATGTTGGGGCGCCATGACTGCGTGCGCTCCAGCCAGGAAAAAGGCTGACCTTACAGTATCTTTGATCATTGCAGTAACGATCATCCATTAGTGACGGACTCGGTATTAGCATTATGATGCCATAGCAACACAAGGCCGAATCGCTAAAATATTTAAAAAAACATTGTTTAGGGAACCACGAGAATGTGTGCTCCATCAAAGAAAAAGGGAGGGCCTCACAGTATCTTTGATCATTGCAGTAACAATCATTCAATAGAGGCAATCTCGGTACCAGCGTCATTTTGCCATAGCAACGCACGGCCAAATCGCAAAAATATTTTAAAATGTATTTCTGAACTAGGCATACAGAAGGTTTAGAAACGTTGGCATTACAAAGATGGCCTCCGATGCAACAAGCAGACATGGTCATGGCAACTGTTGCACAGCGTTCTGAAAACAGCAGTTGGAACCTTCACAGCTTCGCTTTCTACTTGCACAGATCGTCCGATGATTAATCTCGACCATTGACCATCTAGGTAAGCGGCTAGCGTGTCGTTACACACAAAATGGGATTTAGATACTTAGATTTCAAACCTTCCATGCTTTAGCTACTATAAATACTGGTAGCATTGCATATGCTACACAGCAGCAATCTGAGCGGGATGTGGGGGTGAGAGCACCAGCCACCATGGTTATAACGTACATGATAAGTACCATGACCAACCAGGCAATAATGGGCTCATATTCTATCCCACAGCAACGACAACAGTAACCATCTTCACAGAACCCAATACAATTTCCTTCCATTTTGGTGAAGATACTTCATCTGTTCAGAGCGGAAACACAAAACCGGGTAAGATATTACCAACTGAAGTTGATACACACTCCTTTGAGATGGGGGGTAGAATCTTATCCAAATGTATCTGTTTTCACAAAGAGATAGCGTGGTGTGCAAGAACTAACTTAGAATTGCCAGACAGCTTTTTTTAGACTGCATTTAAAATCTGGATGTCATAGAACTAAGCTGTGGTATCACTGAAACATGGTAAGACCATTTTGATTCCCCTTCGGCAATAGGGAGATCTTTGTTTAATTTAATAAGTGATGCATTTTTTTATTTTTGAATTAATTTAAAGAAGTAATTTCTGGACCTAGCACACACTTCTAATACACATGTCTCTGTTAATTCCTTGACAGAGAGAACAAGACCCTTCTACTATGAACTCTCTTCTCGTCCTGATGAAGGCCTACCAACTTTCAGCAACATAGATTAGCTAACTAATGGCCAAAACACTGTTGTGTTGACTTCTCCTCCCAGTGTTAAACACGCACACTGTAAACGTTTTGTAATCAGATATACTTTGTCTACATTTTCATTTGTTTAAATGCAATCCCTTTCTGATATAAGGGTATATGTATGTTTTGTACTTTGATCCAGGCACATTGACTTGGATAAACACTAATATATCATGTGTAGATACTGTTTCTAAACTGATAAGTGTCCTGTAAATACTTTTTAACAAAAACAATGTATCATATATTAAATCATTGGATAAAAAAGAACAATTCTGTCTATCTTAACATGTGATGTTGTTTAACCAATCTGAAACATTGCTGATCATTGTGTGAAAATTGTGAGAGGTATGTACACCGGGTTCAGTCACTCTGGTCATTTTTTATTTTATAATTAACCCACCTGTGTAGATCAGGGTTTAGCCAGGAGACCTTACATTCACAAATGTAAGGTAAATGGAACAGAGGCTCATACATATGAGCAGAGATGTAGCCCATGATATTTAATCTATTAACCTAAAACACTCATCCATCATTTTAAAACGGGTTATCTAGTTCTTTAAATGGATGAGTAAACAGAAACCTTCATTGTGTGTTTAGAAATAAGCATTCTTATACTTCCTAAAAACAGGCCGTTAAGATTCCCAAGGGCTTTTTAGGATTTAAAATGAATTTTTGCATCTTGATGAAGAGCTTGCGACTTGCAGTGACTCGGCTAGCCAAATGGGAGCCACAAATTCTGGAAAGGATGTTAAGTAGCTGTTATTAAGGATTTCTTTAGAAATTATGTGACCCTATGCATGGCTCAGTACACACACATTCCTTTGTGAGTTTTGGTAGGCTGCAGTATGACTGTCTACAGAGAGCGATCATAATTGCTATGTGTAGATGTTTTTGCTATTTTTAAATATTCAAGTGGATGAGGTGCATGATGTTGCCCATTTTTGTCTGTTTTTTTCTTGGTAATGTTATTGTTAGCCCCCGTTTGTATTCAAACTTTTGCTATCCCCCGATTCAACACATGAACACAAAATAAAAATGATGTGCTTGTCTTTTTTCTGTTCCCTTTCCTTTAGTCGCAATCCAAAAAATATCAAAAATTACTTGTGTTCATTTACAATGTATGTACCGCAAATAAGTATTGTTTTGTTGACTCGTACCATTTGATTGCGCCACAGAAGCACCCTTTCCAATTCTAGTAAGTCTCACGAATTCACACTTTGGGCCCGATTCATGGAATATTTGCCTGGTTCAAAGTGAATTTGCACTGCTGAAAATTGACTTTGCAATGCCGACACAAACCCTGATTCATGGTACAGTGCAGAGTGTATTTTTGCCGTGCGAAGTCTGGGCAAAGTCATTTTGTACTGCATCAATATGTGTAATCCAAGGCAAGATCATGAGTACTTTTCCTTCGTGATGGACTTCTTCCGTCTTGCCAGACACATCATATTATCTGATTGTATTGGAGACTACTAAGTCCAATAAATGCAGCACCTGCTGAAACCTACTGGGTGATTTGGAGTCTCTTTAAATGTTTCATCAGAGAAACAAATTCAGCAGCATTTGCCAGCGAGTCTTTTTGTGATGCATCTCTAGCTAATAATATTGTAGTAGATATTCACTGCATTGCTCTGCTCATACAGGCATTTCAGCATATGCACTCTGGCAGGGCCGGCTGCCTGATGCAAAGACGTCAGTCAGCCTCTAGGGGGTGCTGCACTAGCAGTCCAGTGCTAGAATACACGTGTAACACATTAGTTTCCTAACATTATAAAAATGAATATGCCTGTTCATTTTTATAATGTTAGGAAACTAACGTGTTACACGTGTATTCTACCACTGGCACTGCTGCAGGCTGTGGCCTCGGCCAGGGCAGTTTCTAGTCCATGTAGTGCCCAGGGCAAAACACTAGGAACACTATGAATGCGCCGCCCCCCCGCACCCCATCCCATGCGCCACTCCCACTGCACCCCACGCTCCACTCCTGCCGCACCCCGCTCGCCGCTCCCACTGCCATTCCCAAATGACACTGTTAAGGAACTCCTACCCAAAGTCAAACAGTCTGTCACACAAGGAATGAATTGCCATTTGCAACGGTGGGCCATTTTTTTACTGGTGCGCAAGATAATTTTATGCCCCAGTCCCCCTTAGGCTGCAGATAATGAGGACTGGACACACCAACCAAGAGATCATGAAAATGGCACAGGATGCAGTATATACAACCAACAAAGAACATAAGATGCTGAAGGGGGTTTGGGGGCAACCTAAGCCAAAAGGGCAATGACAAGGAGACACCTGAACCCAATAAACAATCACTTTAACATTCTTTGAATGGGAATCAAGTGTATGCTTTGATGCAGTAAAGTCTGTCTGTTGACTTGTTATAGGATACATGGACCCAGATTATTTATTTATTCATGCAAAGTTTGTCAGGTACCTGCATATTTATTTATTTATGCAATGTGTGTCGCATACAGTTATCCGACAAACATTGCATAAATAAATAAATTATCCGTCTCCATGTACCCGACAAACATTGCATAAATAAATAAATAAACCGGTTTGTAGCTTAAAGAATAATTACTCAGCAACACTGGTCAAAACTATTATCCGCATAGTGAAGTAACTCATCACTAGTGCCATGGAAGTGGTTTAAAGTGTATTTGATATATAGTTTGGAAAAGAAGCAGCATGAAAGAAATAGTGCTGCTTTAAACTATTATTTTGGCCATTTTCTGGGCTTGCAGGGACGCACCATGGGCCCAAACGGGTCTCCGTTTGTACCGTGTCGGGGCCCACGGTGCGTCCCTGCAAGGCACGCCCACTCCCCACAGCCCACAGCACCTCCCCTCCCATCTCAATGCCAGCCCGAAACCATTTAGTGACTAATGGGCCACCATTAGCAGTTTCCTGCCGGCATTGTGATGGAAGGGGCTAGTCTTAGCTGCAGGGGGACCTAAAGTGTTTTTATTGGTGTGCTTATGCCCCCACCACAGGTGACACGAAGTGGTCAGTGGGAGCCTCTGACTTCTGTAATGTCACGTAGTACATTTGTACTACGTGACATTATAGTCAGAAGGGGCAGCGCCATTACCTGACCTGCGGAACTTTCCGCACGTTAATGCGCCACCCCACAAACTGGGGAATTCCATCCCCTCCAGAGGCTCCAGGGACCGGGGCAACTGCGTCCCCCGGGGCTATTGCGCCACGGGCAGTTGCCCGCCTCCTGCGGGCCAAGAAACGGGCCTGGCCTCGGGCCACAGGCAGGGCAGGGCAATTGGCAAATAAATTTGCAACATTTGTTGCTTTATTAACTTCCCCTGGCCCCGGGTGGCGCCGGTGCTGCTGGCGCCAGCCAGGCCCAAGGGCGCACTTGCGGTGTGCCCTCCTCCAGACTATGGGCGTGCACTGACACTGAGGTGTGGATCGATTGGGGCTGGCTGGTGTTGTCGGCCCCGGCCAGTACAGAAAAGAGGAGCGTGTGGGTCACTAAATCCTGAAGTTGTTCCCATCACAAGCACACACTGCCAAGCAGCAGCAGAATCAGCAAATACAAACAGTTGCTGCATCCTGCCCTCGCTGATTGGCCTTGTTTCAGGAAACCCGGCAGTAACTCCATCCTGCCGAGGCAAGCACACTTCTTTCCTCCTGCTCCCGTCCTCGCAGCTAAGGCCTTTTTGCTGCATAGGCGTTTTATTTATTTTAAAATGGTATTGCAGAGATGACTGGGCCATCCAAGAACAGCCTCTGGAGGCCACAAAGCTAGACACTTTTGTCAAGGTTGAAGTAGTCATGAAAAAGGAAGCGAGCACTGGTGGTGGACTCTCCTCAGGAGATCAAAAGGCCGGTTCTCGGAAGACCTTGGCAGAGTGTCACCGTCAGCAGATCTTAGACAGTTGCACGTTTCAGCGGGGTTGGATTGATCAGTCCGTTGGCCGGGCCAAAATCACTTCGAGGGCGAGGCCCTGGGGGCCGGTACCACACTTGGGCCGGTTTAGTGGTTACTATTGTTGGGTGTCCTGACCCACGTTTAAGCTATCATGCTACAACATTTGGTGCTGTGGGCTTAGAAAAGTCAAGATGGCGGAAAACCCACATGTGCGCCGAAATCCAGGAAAACTGCGCAGTTTGTGCGCCCACCAAAATGGTTGCCTCACTTGCCACCCACCAGTGCGAGAATGAAAGGCCGGGTTGCCATGAGGGAAATGGGTTGCCAAAGGAAAAACAGTAGCGCCGGTTAGCTTCAAAGCGCTTTAAAACCACCATTGGACTACCCGCACAGTAGTCTGAAACCATTGGGAATGGCAATGCTGATTGCCAAATGCAACTTAGAATTGTGGGGAATTCATTTGTTAAATCCCAAAAATGGGTGCAGTACCAGTACTCACCACTATCCAAAAGCCGGCGTTTTAAAACCACCCTGTGTTTCTCTGAAGGCAGGCTCAAAATGCCTATTTTCAAACATTACAATATGTGCAAAATATTCACTGAACACCAGCAGACATTTGGCAGAATGGAGTTTTGTGTGCCTACAAAATCTGGGAAATGAAGAGCCCAAAACAATGCTTATAACAAAACTGCTATGGAGTCAGCAGTTTAAGTTGCACTGGATTTAAAGACACTAAAATTGAAATGTTTAGATTAAATGAGTGACCTATGTTTGGTGTCACATGCCTTTGTAACTGTTGAAATGCCATAGTTTTGCACTTAGAATCAGCCTTCTAGCTGCATATGTGAAAATGTTTAGTTTTATTTGAATGCAGAAACTGGGGAACAAAAAGTGACATTTTATCTGAAACCCGGCTTAAGGAACTGAATTCTGCCTGGCAACTACCCCCATCAGGAGTGAAACTTGAGTCACAGCTGTGTTCCCAGGCCTAGCTGCCCTTTTGCTGCTCACACTAAGGATATGCCATCTATCTGATAATTGAATTACCTGTGCTCTACAGGAGCTCTGAACAAAGCCTGTCTTGACTCATGCAAAGGTTTTATTACAGCGGTCGTAAAATGTAGCTTCCTCTTGGCAGAAGCTGGGAGGGGCACTGCCTGTGAGAGCAAGCTGGCTTGGCAGAACTGGATAAACCAGTATTTCCACCATGTGACCTGGGAAACCACACCCCTTTGTAGCCAGAATATTGTTTAGAAAAAGATGAATAACTCATGGTGCGGACATGTGAAAATTTTATAAATGATACCATAATTCTTGTGATTTTTCTGCCCACAGTTTAAGAGGTTTTTAGAACCGGTGGTATGTTCAGGGGGGTGTTAGCGGAAAAGTGGATATTACTCTAAATGTATGCATGTTAAAAATCTGAAACTTCATCAGTTAATGTCCATACTCCCTGCGCACATGTGTGTAAATTTGGGTCAATGTCCGGAATTGCAAAATCAGTTAAAAAGTGAAATATGTGCCATTTCTGAATGCAAGCTCCCAGGAAGAGCAGAGTTTGAACAGGGTATACCTCCTGTAATGCATGATGGGTGCATATGATTTTAAAACAATATGTACCTCTGCAAATATGTATTTGTTTCAAATCTAGATTCGTGTGTAAGTTGACAGGAGGAGTGGACTCTCTGCAAGCCATAAAATGACATCACGCTGACACACACTTCCTTCCCCAATCAAATGAGAAATGGAAGTTTGACCAATTAGAAGCTGAGAGAGAGGTAGGGTCAGTGATGCTAGAACACACCCACATTCTAAACACATAAAAGCAGACAGACAGGACAGATAGGGACTTTCAAATCCATCTGCCGCTGGAAGCTCTGCCGGAAAAATCCAGACTTCAAATTCATCAACCTCCAGAAAGCCAAACTAGAGACTTCAATCTATCCAGAACTAAGAGACCAGACCAGAGAGCGAGCAGTTCCAGAGACCAGATCACTGTGAAGAGAGAGACCAGAGCCCAGTCTAAAACCCTGACCAGATCCGTGATGAGGCCCATTTCACTCAAGAATATAGTGTGAGTACATAGCAAAACTGTGCAGAACCAATCTCTTAGTTAAAATAATATAATTCAATCTATTTAATCTAAATAGAACTGCCTCCTAACTGTCACCTGTCATTTGTAAAGCTGTCACTTGTCATTTTCTAGTTGCAAGCTGCACTTGTCTTTTTGAACTTTAAAATTTCAAATCTGAAAAACGACCTTCACAAAATCGCTCATATCTCCGTGACCGTTTGTGCTAGAGACTTGCAGTAACTTTCATCTGAAAGCTTAGAATCGTGGCTTTCCTACGAACCTAGAACCGCATTCCTAACCCCTATGGTTTTGCCGCAATCATGAAACACGCATTCGCGAATTTTACCGCGATTTGCAAATTTCTTCACGTGTAAAAAGCTGCTGCTGCTTGCCTTCCATTTGCCAGAAATTCGTTTAACCTGCTAATCATCCCTGAATCATTGCTAGTGTTAGCCTGGACTAATATTAACTAGATACCACTCACCCTGAACTTCTAGAGGGAATTAAAAGCATTTTAACATATTTTCACTCCATTGCCAGCACATATCAAAGCATTTTGCCTGTGTTTTCAACGTCTGTAGTCTAAGTTGCTGGGGTTAACTGAATCACATTTAATTGCATTTCTGAGAATTGTGTGCCTTCCCTCCATTTCCTTGCATTGCATAAAAAGGGGGGGTGAATTGTCTAAGAAAGTGATTACATTGTCTTTTGCTGAAATCCTATCAAGTTATTTTCTTTACTGCATTTCATTCCACATTGCATCCATTTGAAACCATAAAAGTATTGTTGCTACCTTATCCATTTCATGTCAACTCCTTAGTGATTATAAAGAAGTGTGCTAGTGCCAGATTCTCCGTTGTTAATCTTTATCATATCAGATTAAGTGTGATATTCAATTATTAATTTATTATAAAGTGTGATATATATATCTATATTGTTTAAAGTCTCAAATAAACCTTTTAACTTGCAAAACAGAACTACTTCTTGGCTCAGTGGGGTCAGGGGGATTCCAACAGAGGGGTGTTATATAGGGGTAGTCATCCAGAACGCATGAACTGGACATAAAGATATATCAATAAGGGTTTTCATTCAGTATTCTAGACTAGGCGTTGACTTAGCTGTAGTGTTGAATTGAATCCTCTTACACTATGCCCCCCTAGTTCCCGCTCCTGAGCATATTGTTTGTCGTTCCCTCTTTCCTGGGCATGCACTGCTGACTTTATTTTAGTGCAAGTGTTTCATACATTTTACTGTTCGCTTAGACTTGTCTTATACTCTTCTTTGTCGTTGTGCTTCTTTTGTTTGGAATAGCAATCACGCTAGTCCAACGAGATAAACAAACACCTACACGAACGCGCCTTGTGAATGATGGTGTGAAGGATGGATGCAGGCGTGGACCAAAAGCTCAGCGAAGTCTGCAGAACAGCTGGCTTGGAAAAGCGACTCAGCAACTACAGTAGAAACCGTCTCCATGGACGGATGGCGCGTCTTCCGTATAATGCAAATACCCAGACTTGCAGGATGCATGCTTCACTTTCTTTGTTCCATTGGGGGCGACATGCTGTAGCATCAATTCATGGCCTTTAAAATACCCTGCACGGTACAGCTTCTAATCTCCTTTAACACAAACGCTGGGAAATGGCCATGACTAGCTAACGCCACATTAATCAAAGCCAGGTCTCTAAGTGTTGGAGAATCACCTGATCACACTTTCTGTCGTGTGACCAACCAGTGCACAAAAGATGTTTCAGAGCGTGGGGCTCTTGATGCCACCCATTTCTGCATTTGATATACCAGCAGCTAAACACGCCCTGGGGAGGCAGCTCCTTCTGCATTGTCCATTTCTCTCCCAAGCTTGGGACAATGTTCTTTACCATAATGGATAATGTGAAAAAGCACAGGGCTGCAAGGCTTGGGTTTGGGGTGGAGGGAAAAGCACTCTATGCTTGGGGTACACTGGAGATGCTTCCCCTGATACCTGCAGTACTCCAAGTCCCTTGAAATGAAATTCGTCTATACACTGCACAATGTGCAAGGGCCGCTGTTATTCAAGCAGCACGCGACTAGTAATTTGCAAAAAGTAAACTTAACGAGTCCCAAGCAAGAAAAGGTTGCCTTGCACCCTATAAGAATATGATTGTTTTTGTTTTTATGTTGGGATGGTAGACATCATTTTTCATTCTGATCTTACAGTTTCATGGTGCTGTCGGGAGCTAAAATGAGTGATCACGAAGGAAACATTTAAGAATTTTGAGAGTTCACGAGCATGAGCGAAACAAACCCCAATACTCGAACTGCCGTTTCTCTGCCGCAGTAATGCACTGCAGTGTGTTTCACTGTAAAGTCCAATTGAAATGTCATAATTTTAGAATGCCACCTCTCCAACATTAAACTTGGGAGCTATGTTGAATTGTACATGCATGTTAACTCTCTGCATACGTTTAAAGTAGACTTTACCACTCACTTGGAGTAGTGATATTGTTTACGTGTGTCTCTCCTAAATATATTTAACTTCCCGTGAAATATTTGATGCAATACATATTGCATAAATGCATGTATTTTAATGCTGAGATAGACGGG
The DNA here is from genome assembly GCF_040938575.1 of Ambystoma mexicanum. Taxonomy (NCBI): domain Eukaryota; kingdom Metazoa; phylum Chordata; class Amphibia; order Caudata; family Ambystomatidae; genus Ambystoma; species Ambystoma mexicanum. The sequence continues at coordinate 553,055,856 of NC_090939.1, forward strand.
CTTGTACAGCTATCGGTGGTTTTGTTGCTGGTGCTTGTTCTTGGAGGTTTGAGTAACACTGTTCAAGACCAGTTCATCAACTCTTAAGAGTGGCTAAATGTTTGAGGTCATACGAATGACATTAGTGTAGATCTGAAATTGTCGATTCTCTGACCTGAGTCACAGCAGCAAACTGATCATTGTTACTAAAAATGAAGAGCAAAAGCAGACTAACACAACCAGGCCTGTTCGGGTTTGACCCTCTTATTGCTATTTTCTGAGGTTCATGAAATTTAACAGATGCCAGCATTGACAATTTTGTTAACTCATAGTCCCCACTCCCGCTGCTCAGCTCATGACACATGCATGAGATCACAGGTCGGGGGAGGGGGGTGCCAACGATGCTTCCCGCCTGGGGTGCAATCTGTTGTAAGACCGGCCCTGCACTCTGGCAAACTCCAGCCCTACCGACTGTAGGTGATGGCACAGTAACCTCTAGCACACCTGGAAATTCTGTAAGGCATTTCAGACACACTTTCTGAAAGGCCTAAAAGCTGCAATGCACCATACAAGATATATACAGGTTTTTAGGGACCATGGGGCACCCAATTATCCACCTTTAACAAATAAAATATAATACTGGGCGGATTTACACCAAGCCAACACAACAAATGTATGCAATTGTGTGTGTATGTGTTTGTGTGTGTGTATGACACACCGTTTTCACTACAAGAAAATGAATGAGAGTAGGTTAAACACAGTGTTTTCTTCTATTGGCATTTGTACCAGTGCACAGATTAGGAAAACCTCATCAAAATCCATCTAGCTGCGAAAAGGTATGAACAATAGCATTTTCACTAAAGGAAGTGCAAGAGAAATATGCACATCTTTTATATTTTTAAAGAACATTTATATATATTGGCTTGTTTCACAAAGCATTTTTTTATGTGATTCAACCTTAACACTTAGTTGAACTATAGCATTGATGTAACCTGTCTAATATTTAAAGTGTTAAGGTTGAATTTGCAATAGTACGCAGACAAAAATGAAGCACTTTAACTCATTTACTAGCAGATTTCAAAGAGAATTGCATACCATTTACCTTTACACTTGACCAGAAGAGATGTGACCATGCAGTTTGGGCTAGACTTCCCCTTTTCAGGACAAATCCAGATTTGCATATGTTCTTTCCCCTTTGTGCAATGGCTTGGCAGGCAAAGAGCAATGGTCTGGAGCGATGCCAGTGGTTAAGATTAATTCTAACCCTTCCAGCCACCACCTCTTTTGTTTTACAATCGAAAATAAAAGAGACCCTTGCAAGTGGGAAGATCACAGCCCTGAGTACTGTGAACGCATATCAAACTCTTCCTAGCCATACACAAAATAAATGCCAATCTTAAGGTTCAATATTTATTGTATAAGTTGGGTAACACAGCGTCCCTTAGCAATGTCAGCCACATGACGTCACTCCCCGGTCAGATCATGCCAGTAGCTCATACACGTTGTGAGTGTCTAGGCAGATCATGCCATTGCCTGATAAAAACCTGTACAAGGATGATCCCGCAGCTGACACCTTTGACTTGGGTCAATGTTTGCTTCTGGGTTTCTTTGTTGAAACAATTGCACTCCCTCTATTATACACATTAAACTTGAACACTGTATTCGTCACCCTCTTCTAAACTATTTGGATATATTATCTTCTGCGTGGCATTAAGTGAATTCTTATTGAAATGATAGCAGAGTTGACTTTTTTGCATAGTACAACAAGGAATGCTCTAATTACCCAACACGGTAGTCACACATTCAGCTTTCATGGTTGTCACCAATGTTTGGAATGCTCTTTCATGTATGTACTTAAAAGATTAAACATTAACCTGAAAAGTAAATATGCCACTGCATTTTAATGGCTACTGAATATGGAAATGCATTAATGTAATGCATGCACCCCGATTATAAAATTAGTCGAAGGCGCACAAATCCTGTTTTCGTTTTCTCAAAAAGCATGTGTGCTTGCGCGAATCCTTTAGCACTAATGGCAAATGGCATGCATCGCACTCCGTCTATTGGTTGATAACCTGACCGTCAGTGTTAAATTATAATTATTTACATTTGAAACTTGCATATAAAGTTCTTACACCAGCTCTATAAAGGTCTTAAAGACCGAACGATAATGCAGGTAGCTACTGTGGCTCTGCCCCAACGTTCCTTTCTTCGCAGTGGTGGAAGGGGAGACATTGATTTTATGAACAGACACACAGTGAAGAGGTATGTATTACCCTTAATCCCTTCTAATTATTTCCCAACGGTATTTACTGGAAGTGAATGAATCGATCTATTTCACGTGTTATTGAAGGTTGTCCAAACTGATCGCCTTTAGTAGAATCCCCAATGCGTTTAGCACGCCAAAAGGACAAAATACAATTGCATTAACTGTTTTGCTTCTTCTGACATGATTCAATTGAAAGATTGTTCATTTACACGCCCCGCGGTACCACAGTACTTAACTCAAAGAACACCTTTACCTAAAATGCAGCAGAGAACTAATCTATACAGCCACGCTAACAACGTGTGGAAAAGGTTTCATCCTACCACTTTCAAGACATTGACCCCATCCAGCCGAATGCATGTTACATGATTAGAGAGCATGTATGAACACTGGCAAAACCATGATATATGCTTTTATGACGTGCCTGCTGTACACAAGTGTTATATGATAGCCATTTATATGATATGCATTTATATTCTTGCAAAACCATGATATGATATGGCATTTATAACGTGCCTGTACACAAGTTTTCTAGGCGTGACAAGACAAGGAAGGGGAAACAGAAGGAGCACAAAACAACGATTTTACTAGGCATTGTGCCATTCAGATTGTAAAACTGTAGGGAGTGGAAGGGGAGAAGTGCAAAGCGGGGGAGCAGGTAACTCAAAAAGTGCAGCCAGCGGTTGGCTCAGTGCAGGTAACTCAAAAAAGTGCAGCCAACGAGTGGATCATAAGTGCTAAGAGAAGGGACTTTAGGGTTACAGATACAGACCACAAGTGCTGGGGGAGCCGGGAGGCAGTGCAAAGTCCAACTGGACATTTAGGAGCCTGGGCTCAAGTTCAGAGGGTTTACAGGTGTCCAGTGCATGGAACAGTCGGGACATCAGCAGGGGAGAAAAAGAGAGAAAGTCCAAGCAAAGAGGAAGCTCTTGAGCAGCTTCCAGAACCGGACGTGGTTCTGCTCAAGTTTGAGAGAGACAGGGAGGCTGTTCCAGAGGGACGCCCAGAACCATCGCAGTGGATCTTTTTACAAAGGTAACCCGATGGGTTTTTGTCTTGAAAAAGAAAAGAAGTGTGCTCTATCACCGCACACACATAAACTGCACTGCACACAACAAAGATAACAGCGTGGTGGCTGCAGAACACAGCATGTTTTGACTCCAGTGTAATGTGGCATCACTAACCCTCAACAGAAGTAGTGTACAATCCCATCGCTGGGTGTTTTACAATACTTGCATTCAGGATGATATATGAACTTAGTGGTGGAAGAAGGTGGTTGGAACATTAGTATGGGACACTACAGCGGACCACTGAATAGATATATGCAACATGCAGCTGCACAATCTACAATAGTACTAGATGGCTGCAGTTGAGGATTGGGTAAGGATCAACGTCGAGGGGTGGTTTCAATGCATGACTCAGTGACTCAATCAGTGGATAGGAGGTGTAGTTTTAGAGAAGTGTTGGACTTTGTCCCTGAGGGAGTGCACCTGAGGTCATGGATTAATGCATGGAAACACACAGTACATGGAGTGGGCGTGTGACGTTTGTAGAAGGGATTTCTTGGCTGGAAGAGAAGCCAGACTGCATTTCTCCATTGAGCAACATTCCAGATGCGCCCGATTTTTCAGAATTTTAGGAGATTAATCCCGAATGTGTCAGCAGTGGAGTTAATGAGCTGTTCATATTGGAGGTCCCTGTCCAGGAAGACTCCATGTTATGAGCTTCGGGTGAAAGGGTGAGGAGTTAAGGGGGAAATATAAGAGAGGGCAAAAGGCAATGCAGTGTCATCCAGTTCCTGAGCGACAGTTTGACCTCTGAGAGGATAGTTATAGAGCGAAGGCACTGAAGGTGAAACAAAGTGGCTCTCATTTGAAAAAAGATGTTATGAGAAGCCAACACAGGTAATGAGTTTGCAGAGAGAGAAAGAGTATTGTGTGAGCAGGAGAGGCAGTCAAAAATCATTGGAGGCCTGCAACTGGAAAGAAGATGGCTGAGGACGTACTGTTTTTTCAGAAAATGGAGAACAAGCCAGCATCCTGATAGAAGTCGATCAACGGAAATGGTTGGGCCCTGAAAATCACGTGTGGAATTGTAACAGCAAGGTGGCTCTAACATTTTCTTTTGGCGGTGGGAGGAAACTCTCAGATTAACAGTTGTTGACTGTCAATCCCAAAGTGACTCCACTCACACAAGTCCTTTAATAAAGTTACTTTCAATGTAGCCATTGCAGCAATGGTAATGCATGTACATATAACCTATGTAAAGCGATTTAGATTAAACTGCTATACAAAAAACAAATAATAATAATAATAATAATAATAATAATTATTATTATTATTATTATTATTATCATTATTATCATTATTATTATTAGTATTATTATTATTATTATTATTATTATTTAGAACACAGACAACAAGGTGACATAATATAACAAGTCTGTTGATTGACCACGTTAACAAAATGCAAGGACCGGCAATGATAGAATTATATGTTTCTTCTATGTGTACCTGTTGTACGTTCCCTCACTCTCTCTGTCTCTCACCCTATCTATCTCCAGCTTCCTCTCAGTCTCACTCGGTGTCATATCTCCTTGTCTGTGTGTCTGTGCACGAGAGTCATGTTGTCAAGAGCACATTTGCTGTTGCTGTTTGCTGTTGCTGACAGCTCAGCGACCAGAGGAAGAAAACACGATATCTGCTGAAGGGGAGCATTGCTCTTTTTGCAGATGTATCTATAGACAAACACATTTTCAAAAGAAACAGCTTGCAGTCTTATACCAGGGAATTGTAAACTGTCTTTCATTGACATTTCACAATGTTAATTTCTATGATTCTCTAGCAGCCTATATTGTAGTCATAAAAAGAACTTGACACTCTTCTTACTTACAAAACAACATTATGGAAACCTAAAATAGCCATCTAAATTAAATAATAGAAGGTCATCACTCAAAATAGGATAGTCTGATAATCTATGTGTGTATTGTTTAACCCCTTAACTGCCAGGCTATTATGCTTATCTATGCGAAAATGACGAGCATACTCGTCCTTGGCATTTAATTAAAATACCCCAAATGAGAACGGGGCAGGTGACAAATAACACCAGTGGTTTTGCTAGTATAAAACGTAAATGGACACATGGGTTATGCCACACTCCTTTCTTTATTTTGAATAAGAGCCAGTTGAAACAAAACATATATGGGGTAACTGAATAATTTGCCCCATTTTTCCCTAGGCCATTAGCCATAGGACCAGACAAAGCCTGCCCTTCAAGTTCTTCAATTGTAGCTGGCACCCAGGAGTCCTATTTTCTTGACTCGTACTGACCTCAGTATCTGGCACTGTCATGTCTCATCTGTATCCAGCCTTAACAATCACTAGACTTGGCAGCCTGCATTCAAAGCAGAGAAAATATTGTATAGATGCAGTGGTGCATCTCTATACCAAATTTACATCGGACATGGCAGCAAAGGAGATGTTGTTATTATGCCTTTCCGAGTTGTGACATGGCCACAGTTAATGCGTGCGCCACCTGTTTACAATAAGAGGTACTAAGCCCATTCTCATTCGATCCATCCACAGATTTGCGGATATCTTATAAATGGCAACATGCCCCAAAAAGGCTTAGATGCCATGGCAACCCTGGTAAAATGATTTCTAAGGCAGAGGTGTTCACCCGCACCTAAGACATAACCCAGCAAATTCCCCTAACTAGAGTGAGACAGGAAACTGCGGAAGGAACTCTTGAAGGAAATAAACAGCAGTGGTGAAGAACCCCTCAAGATCTAGGACCAAGCCCCAAAACAACGTTGTGGGCACCACACCAAGAACAACGTAGGATGACCAGGAAGAGAAGGATATTCAACAAACCTGGGAAAAGTTTCCTATCTCAAAGAATATGAGGTACACATGAGAGACCCGCACACAATAGATGAAACAGAAGAGAGTTGGTAACTTAGCAGAAATGGCTAGCAGGGACAAAGCATCATGCCCTGCTATTGCAAAAGCATAGCCAAAATCAGGCTCACATCCCAGAGTATTGAGTAATGTGAGCTGGGTGGAGTCTAGACCATAACTGATGCTTGAACAAAGAGTGTTCCCCCCAGGTGTTCCCAACAAGAGTATGTGATGGCCCAAAGTGATAAATCTGTACACAGTACAGATCTGTATGAGAAAAGTTAGGACCGTATCCCCCAAATATTTTCTGAAAAACAAAGGCTGTAATGGTATACGTGTGTTTTTGAAGAGGCTGATGTAGCCTGACCTGACAAGTACAAATAAAGTCCTTCTAGATTCCTTGAGCCTATGATTCCAATGGGAAGTGTGCAGCCACTTACACAATGTCCTGTGGCCTCTTAAGTCACATAATTCACTAATCCACATGCAGAAGTAACCACTCCAGGATCGACAAATGTAAGGCCTCTGTCAGGTCTGACAATGCAACCGTAAATAGAGGAAGTCTCAAGGGCTCATCCACTGACACTTGAAGTTGGTTATTTTGAGTTATTAACACCAAATCAACACTCTCTTGATGCATTCCAGAAAGACTATTGTAATTCTAGGAAAGAGAGCACCATTGGCTTAAGGAAGAAAGGAAAAAACAAAGCATCTGTGGCTATGGCTTTTGGGTCCGGCCTTCAATGGAAGAACCTTGGCGATTTCTTTTAAGTGTGGATATTGAAAGATCCATTGACATGGGACCCCACTGGAACTCGTGTCTCTGAGCTCCCTTTAACAACAATAGTGTGCTATGTTGTATACCCCTGAAATATATTCTGCTATTACCTGCATCTGTTGAGACAGGTAGAATCCCCAGAATGTTTTGGCCACATAGACTACAGACATGGACCTTTTGTCTTCAGAACACTGAACTGCCCATTTCGTGAACATCTTTACTGCAAAGCAGCTTGCTAGCACTTCTAAACAGTTTGTGTACTCCCTATACTCACAGCATAAGCATGACCCTTCAATCGTGGTTCCATCACATCTGGCTTCCCTTCTGAGCAGGCTTGCATTGGATTCTACTAGGAGATCTGGGATAGTACCTACAATGTCTCTCTTGTTGCATGTGTCCATGTAGCACAACCATGTCATTATCTCCTTCTTTGCAACTGACAAAAATGGAACTCTGTCTGAGTAGGATTTCCGTCAGAGGAGGTAACTTATCTGCAGTTTCTTTAGAGCCCTGTAATACAGGGGATGAGGAAATATGACCTGGATTGTGGAAGAGAAAATACCTATTATCCTGACCAGGGACACAAGGGAGAGATGAGGTAACAACAGAAAATTCATGAGTTCCATGTACTTAATGGGGTATGCATAAGACTTGCCCTACTTTATGCCAAACACAACCCCAATAGCAGATGCATTGCTTGGTGCAGGTGAAAGATGCCCTATATATTCAGATTGGGTGGCAGATTACCTATTTTACAAAATGGGACATTATCAGAATGTCATCAGTGTAAATAAGGAGGCAAATTCCTATGCTGTGGAGATTCTCCACCACTGGCTGAAAAGAATTGTGAAAGTACAAGGGTGCTGTCGACAGCCTGAATGGACCGGCATTTGACCTGGAAACGTACCATATCCATTTTGAACAGAGATGTAGTTTATACACATGGTTTGGATGGGAATCACAAGGTGGGCTTCTTTGAGGTCAAGATGGACCATGGAAAACCTGGTGGCAGTCACCATTTTGAAATGGTGAAATATAAGAAATCATTTGAGGGACCTGAGGCTTATTACCAGCTAAAAGGATGTGTTCTTTTTCTGGACCAAAACCTTTGCAAAACATGATGAATCTTCTCTATTACACCCTTCTATGATAAACAGTGAACTTCCTGAGAATCAGGATTTCCTCTGCTCTCAAAACGTGAAATGTATTTCCAATGGAACCTGACCTGGACATTCTAGAGAAAACACCTTCAATCCCTGCAATGCGTATCTATCCTGGGAAATCGGGGGACCAGTTGTCAAGAAAAAACATACATGCCCCCAAGCGTGGATGGAAAGAATGGCCCCCATTCCGGAATAAAGCATCATGATCTGTGTTTGCTAGGAAAAACACCTCTGAAGAATGAACCTGTGTCAGAAAAGTCTTGGAAGGCTGGAAAGCTGCCTCTGCTTCTGGTAACTTATAGCTCTGACTGCCACAGAGCTCCACAGGCAGAATGCATCTACCTTGGCCAGCCCTGGTAAAGATCCATTGGTGAAAGGTGCACTGCATAGTCACCTCTGCCTTGCAAACGTAGGTACGTAATGGCTTACTTGCACAACATATTCATCTGTGGGCTGATTGTCTGCTCAGTTGGCAAATTTCGCATTTACTTTAAAGATTATACTCCTCCCTGTTTCTGCACTTAAGGTTGCATTGGAGTTACACAAGAAGCATAGTGACCTCTGAGCCCACTCATAAATAACATTCTGGTAAACATGTATGCAATCTATTCTGGAATTAGACCAATTCCTAACATTTTACCAAGGGACCTTGAGTGTCAAAGTGCGTCTCCTGTCAGGTATTCCAAGCCTTATTTGTCTCCATGGTGTGATCCTTCCCATGTTTACATACAACTATACCAATCTTGTGATCAACAGAAGGGGAGGAAATCCATATAACAGGACATTTTGGAACTGTACATTCAGATCTCATCCTTATCCCAGATCTTTAACAGCATTAATGTGGGTTCGAAAGGTAAGTTTAGTGACCTGGCACCGCGTTGTTAAAGAATTATTTTTGATTTTGGGACTGCGAATGCTAGTCATATCTGGTATGTTCTCCTCATCAGAAAGAACTAGCAGTTTATTCCAAGCATTATATTATATGGGAGTCCCCGCCCCTGGGTCTGAAGTTTATGAAATTAGAGCAGACTCCACCCATGCTCTCTTGCTACATGTGCCACAGGATGATGGCTCAACAGTAATCACCACAATAATCTTCAGTGTGAAGCTGCTGCTTCAAATACATGCTCACAGTCAGTGAGGATACGCATCCCTCGTCGCCTGCACCTGAGGCAAGACCCCTAGTCTGAGAAATATGGGGTTGGGCTATAGCGAAGGAAAGAAAACAACTCAACTCTGCTTAAGGGACTGAAAGTTATCTGAAAGTTCTTGACATAGAGCGATCCATGGCCCCACAAATGGCTGTGTCTAGAATCCAAAAAGTGTCCTCTGTCGAAGGAAGGTGAAGAAGAACATCCTCCTTTTCCTGCTGGTTATTATTCAATAACATCATTCTATTATTTTAACTTTAGAACTGCTTCAATATTCTTCTGATGCCAAAATATGGATAACATAGTCAATCCAATATGAATACTTGAATGCACAAAACCTGAAATAACAAAATTATGTACAATTCATATATGTTGTGGGTTTCCAATGGACAGACATGCATTCAACCCAGCTTAGCCATGGCTGACTCCTGCTGATATATTGAACTGGAATCCCGGAATTGAAACAAATGTTGATCATCCCTAGAGTATGATGTACTTTAAGCCATACTCACCATCATCATGCCAGAACTAACACTCTGACATAATGAAACCGATCTAGTGGCTGATGCATTTAAACTCCTGTGAATGTGCCGCTTGCTCAGTGCAAAATATAACACAAATGGAAATGTTAATATTAATGTGGAATGACCCTCTGTGTTCCCCAAATCTATGAAAATAATAAGGAAAGAAAATACTTAACTGCAGGTGAGAAGAAATAGAGGGTCTTCTGTTCTGGAAGGCCACCTAAAAGGTAAAGGAATGACTTCAGTGTTAGGCAGTTTCACAGTTGTTGGTTTCATGGGCGTAGTGGCATTCAGATAATGAATTAGGAAATTATGGGAAATGTAATCCAGTTATTCCTTAGGTTTCTTGTTTCAACTTGCTTTTCGAAATAAAGAAAATAGAGTGGCATAATGCAATGCCCCCTTGCCTACTATAAAATCAAAATGAATACCTAGGAAATAATACTGTCGGGGGGAAATACTGCCGGGGTCGGCCGGGCCGTCCGCAGACCTCCGGGCAGGGAGGCCCCAACTCCTCCCGTATATCCCAAAAGAGATAGAGTATGAGACACACACAAGAAGCAAGGTGACTCTGCTGTTTATTAAACACAAACGGCAGGGATGGGTCAAGGATCATACGCGTCTGACCTGACACACACACAATCATGGGGCTCGCAGGCCTTTTTTACTGTAGTATGACGCGCTACTTGCGTCACTTTAGAAAGTTAACAAAAAACCTATTGCCACTCTTAATTGGTTGCTCGAGTGGTAGGGTTAGTATAGCATACGTATAGAGGATAATATGAGTGGACGAGGTTTAGTCAGGTGATATATCTGGGTTGTCCCTACAATTAGATACATGAGAATTGTTACATGAAGACTCCTAATGATTGGTTAATGTTACTGGCGTCAGCGATAAGAGCCCCATGTTCTGATTGGTGCGCCCGTGAGCTTCCCAGCCTGGGACCATCGCTGTTCCCAGCTCTCGGTGTACCTGTAATTTGCAACAATGTTTCACTATCGGTACATGCAGACAATGTGAAGACTTATTCATGAGCTGGATGGCCGACTACTCCTACTGTCGCAGATGTCCATTGATCCTTTCAAGTGTATCTGCCTGTGTCTCGTAACGAGGGATCCAGACGCCTCTTTCCTCCTGGGCTTGGCATCTCGTCAGGTTCGGCTTGGTCACGTGAGGTGGGACCGTGTTTGAGGCAGAATTCTGCACAATTAATATTGTTTTTCCACTGTGTGCCTGATTTAATTGCAGGTGCGACTTTGATGTTGGTGCACGGCGTGCGAGGTTGCAACATCGTGCCCTTGATGGTCTGCTTTTGGAATGTGAGTTTGCAACATTACGACCTTGGCTGTCTGCTTTCGCCAGGCTCATTCTGCAGGATCAGCAACCTGACTCTTGTTCTGTTAATGTCCACGGGAGCTCTTGTTTGCGGCCTACTTAGGCCTGGTGTATTGGTGGAACCGTTTGGTGCACAGGCGCTTTAGGTTATAGTCTCATACTGTCTTATGACCAGTATCGTGTCTTCGTTATAATTCTCATTATGGCACCTACGTTTAGAGGAAGCGTAAGCAAGCTCTTTAGATGAGTTCATGGTGCGTCTTGCGTTTCTGCATTTTGAGAGCCTATGTGGAAAATAATAAAGATGCACGTCTGTGAGTATGCCTGTCGCCTACGTCATAGCACTGAGTATATTCTTCGTGTAGATTGGTGCGGGAGTGTCCAGTGTGTATGTTGGCACAGGTGTGCTACCCGTTGGCTAGGTCGTCATGGCATCTCTAACAACGTATAGTTTTAGTCCAGTTGATCCATGCCGCAGGCATCGGCATGGGCAGGGCGGGCTGCTGGGCAGGCAGATGGACACATCCTTATGTTCCTGTACCAGGGTATCTGGTCGTCTGGTAGATGGGCAAACTCTTCTCGTGGCGGGTGCTTGGGCCGTGTACCTTTAGGCCAGGCGCGAGAGGGGGAAGATGGGAGCCTGTTTTTCCATTTTCCCACTTCAGTCCCCCCTCTGGTCGACTTGTCGACCACAAACATATCCTTTTCATTATCTCCTCTTACTCTCCACACTTTAGTTATTCCTCCTAAATTTCCATAATGGTTAACATGATCTTCAAATGACCAATACATATATTCACAGGTTCCTCCAGGAGTACAGTATACCCATTTCCCTATGTAACTCCTGGGGTTTCTTGGGTTCTCGCCTTCACCGATGGTGGGTCCAGGTGGTTGGTGATGATCTGGTTGCGCAATTTCTCTCTTTCTTGTATTATTATGCCTGTGTGTTGGCCGTCATCTGCTGGCATCAGTGGGTGCATACCGACCATTTCAATCAACTCGTCAGTGGTGCGTGCCTTCCGGGCTTTCCAAAATCTTATTATGATCAGTGTAGCTCCAGCCAAAATAATACAACCAACTATAATTTTCAGTCCATCTGACAGCCAAGATGGCATCCATGACCATAATAGCGAAAACCAGCTCTCATCCTTTTTCACACCTTTACTTTCATCCACCATTTTGGAGTGCAACTGGGCCAATTGTGAAACTGCTTCTGTCAGTGTACCGTTGTCAGCATCGTTGGCAGGAATGAATGTGCAGCATGATTGTCCTATCTTTGCGCAAACTCCTCCTTCCATGGCAGTGAGGAGGTCCAATACATATCTGTTCTGCAGTGCTACCATCCTTATTGCTCGCAGCTCTTCTTTTATTGCGTTGAATCCGTTTACTGTAGAATTGATGGTCATCATAAGTTCCCATCTAGTTATCTGGAGCCATTTTGCGTTTGCGTAAGCCTGTAGTCCCGGATGGATTATTGAGGAGCAGAACATCGCTGCTCTGCTGAATAGTCTGTGTTCTGGCGGGATTGAAGTCAGTGCTGTTTCCGACCTTCCCCATAGGTAATTTCCTGTCAGAGGTTCTCCTTGTCTTTTCCGTCTATTTAGG